>NC_053155.1:80248727-80613727 GCF_016835505.1 Polypterus senegalus | reverse complement strand
GTTTGTCTGTCCAGGATTTTAAATCACCTGTAGCTCGCAAACCATTTGACCTATTGACCTGAAAAGTCAAGCAAAATGAAACCTTTTATTGGCTAACTAAAAAGATTACAAGATATGCAAGCTTTCGAGGTAACTCCAGACAACACACTAGTACTACAGACCTATTGACTTGACATTTGGTACACATATACTATCTGACCTCTACTGTCCACTTTCGGGGTGATCATTGACCTTCAAGGTCAAGGTCAAAAATCAAATAACCTGTAGCCTGAAATTTGGTACACATATACTACACTGAAACTCTTCACTACAGCTTTATATTAAAAGTGAAGAGTTTTTGAATTATTACTTTATTTTTATTTTATTTTATTGTAGAATCAACTCTTGCAGCTGGCAGCAGGGTGGCTGTGTGGCACATGCGTACGGGTGCCGTTCTCATCCCTACCACCTTCACCATCGCTTCCTCTACCTCTTTGTATCTTAAATCATTTTTGAGGCAGATTGAACACTTAAGTGCCAGCTTAGGTGAAAAATTAAGGAAAACATACTAAGTAATTGTGACACAAAAACTGACTTTATCAGTTTTAACACGAATGGATACCGACGAAAGAAGAGAAGAAGCAGGCTGCTAGGGTGGAGAAAAGAAGAGCTGCTCAAGAAGCAGCAAGTGCATCAGCCTCTGAGCAAACGAATGCTAAACGTACAGAGAAAGAGTCTGAAAACTTTGAAGAGTCCTCCCAGCATTTACGGCAGGCTGACTTAGAGCGAAACAGAATTGCTCGAGCAACTGAGAGCAAAGAACAGAACATACAATGAAGACAGGCGGACACTGAGTGAAAGACAATTGCAAGAGCAAATGAGACTAAGGAAGAGGCTAATCGATGTCAGCAATCAGTGGTCAAACATGCGAGAATTGCAAAGGCAAATGAGACAGAACAAAAAACAATCCAGCGATAACAAAGGGACACTGATCGCATGAGAATAGTTAGAATGCTCTCAGTCAAGTGTATTCACTGCACCTTATCGTGCAGTGCCCCGTTACTGGTTGTTGTATATTCCATAGTACCAACGTAAGATTGCAGTGGCCAGCCAACACTGGAATACTGGGACCTCCGATTATCACTGTAGTTCCATTTGTCATTGCACACCTAAACTAAAAATAATGCCAATCGTGTGTTTGTAGCTTAGTGTAAGAAAATGGCAGGAAATGACAGGTTGTTTAGAAAATGTACTAGCTATTTTATCCAAGCCTAATTTCTGTGACTCACACATACTGCTTTTCTTAAACAAGCTCATTGATTTATTTTTTTAATCATTCTTAGTAAGGGTAGTTCATGGTCTGCTAGCCTGTGTCCCCCATGCTTAGGGTGCTTTACCCATGAACCCACACTGTTAGCCCACATGTCAACATTTCTATGTGCCCTGAAGTTGTGTGCTAATATGTGCTCTCAGAAATTTCCTCCTTCACCAGAAGTGCAGTCATTGGACGTTAACGAAATGAATTGTCCTCGTCAGCCTTTTATTCAAAGTGAACTATAAACATACCAACAGTGGCAGATAATGGCGTTTTAGTCAGGTGTGAGATAACAGATGGAGCCTCTCATTACAATTCCACACATTCCTATATTGTCAGATGTTTCTTGGTAATTTTAACATATTCAAAACATTTTATAAGATTGTTATATATAGTCATGCCACACTGATCTGGAGGATAGAACATTCCTAACTGTAGAGAAAGAAACGTGAGAAGAAGAAAATGGAGAAATCCCTGCTAACTGGCCTGAGTAGCAGTGTGCTACGGGCTGGAAACCCAAGATCTTCAATATGTGGATTACAAATGAAAAGGCTCTGTAACCACACACTGGTGCATACCACACAAAAACACACACACAGTACATACAGTGAAATGAGTATGCTGGATACACAAACATAGACACATAGTGGTGGAGTATTGAGGGCTTCACCTAACATTATTAAATGGTTCAGTTCAGCTACCATATACGTGACTTATCATTTCCCTTTAAACTTTCTTTAGCCTTATGCTCATAAAATACAAGTAAAAGAAATAAAATTTAAATTTGCTGTGCTAGGTGTCTGTTCTGCCTGATGCATTGTTTTCAATAGACGCTATACTCAAAACAGTCATGTACATCTAGCAAAGTGTAATTTACCAGCCACAACTCAGCATATTCCATCATCTCTTGAGTCCATGTGTGTGTTTATAAATCCTAAAACCTGCAGCACACCCTTTCCAAGCATTCCCCTTAAGAACAATAACCCGGGTTTATCCTAAAGGCTCATTTGGCTGTCTTGTTCCAGACTCGCGGCTCATATTATGGGCCTCTACAGTATCTCATCTCACTACAATCAATCACTGCAGGTAAGTTAATTTCTGTACTCGTGAAGAAAGGCTGCCTGCGTCGCCCTTGAGTGCAATCATGACAGGTGTTGTCTATATGTTCATTACGGTATATAAGTGAATATAGTCATATAATACCCAGGGAGTCTTATAAAGAGCGAGACTATCAGTGAGGTGGATAGCGGTGGTTAATGATTACACACAGACATACAAATTTGACAAAATAGGCAAATGCCAGCTGGACACAGAGTCTGAAAACTTGAAAGATGATAATTTACAATGTCATCCCAGCCTATTATATTACAGTTCAAATGTTTTCTTTCGCATTACAAAATGACCTGTACCTATACATCACAGAAAAGGTAAGAATTTGAGGAATTTTCTGTGTGCTGTGAAACATCTCTGTAGGTTTTTCTACTTTGATTCTGTGAGGAAAAGACTCATTAATATCACGTAACCTGTGGTGTCCATGCTGATGAGCAGGAGACCCTCAGGTACTGATTAGATGGCACTTTCACCAGTAAAATTGGACATAAGCAATAATAAAGAGTTGGGTGACCCCGTATACCTGAAATGTGTAAAATTTAAAGACAACACGCAATAAAAGTGGAAACGTCTTCATGGACACAAGTTCTTAACAGAACTGACTCAAGTTGGTCGGCTTCTGCATTTTGAGTTCACGAGGCAGGAAGGGGAGGGTCCAGGTAAACAGACGCAGATGTGATGTCAGATATGGAGATGCCTGCAGTGGGAGGAGAAGAGAGGGCATTAGTATACAGCACCAACGCCTGGTCCAGCAGGTAATTACTATCATCAAAGCCCTTCCTCCCATGCACACGTGCAGGACACACACTCAAACTAAGATACCCCATCTCCCACTTAACACTTAATATAATGTAACAAATGGATCAATGGCAGGATTCAAAATATGTCAAACTGCTAATTTAATAAAACACACAGTGGAGGGAACATGGGGAACATCAAAATGCAAGGTAAGGAGAAGAAAGTCAAAACCCATGTCTGTTTAATGAGGCAGCTTACCTACTTGTTCACTTGTAAATTCCCACTATGCATCACTTTATTTAGACCCAACTGTGTATCTGGCATGAGATGATTTTAAAGTCCATCCTGTTGTCACATCCAGTTAGCCTTCTTTGCTTTAGCTTACATTAGCCGGGTTGCTATCAGGCTAAGATTCCCTGCAACCCTGAGCTTCCAGTAAAAGGTCAGGTCTACCAAGTAGCCTGAATGCTGCCCATTCTTCATAATGTTTCCCTCTCCTCTGAGTGAAGGTTGAGCTACCTGCCAGTTGTTTTATACATCTCCCTCGTCCAGGAGGCTTTACATCTTGATAGATACCTGTAGCATCCTGGGGGACACACTGTTTCTATCCAGGCTGCATCTCACTGAAACCTAAGAAGCTCTTCACAGATGATTGAATGGAAATGTCAGGCTTGACAGAGAGAGCATCACTAAGCAGCTTTATGCTAAAATTCAAGTACTATGGCCAAGTCACTGGTCTCTGTGGGGCAAATGTGCACACTCTGTGCTCTTACATACAACCTACACATGGTCATGAAACAACACTCTGAACAATTAAAACAAAAGGAAGGGGTTGTGAAATATCCTATTCCAGATTATTTATAAAGGTGTGAAAACTTTATGGAGGAAACTTGCACTCCAGTGGAAAATACTGTACGTCATGGAAAACCACTGTTTGTAATAGAAGTAATAATGGCTCCTTAGAGGGTCAAATCATGATGTACACCTGAGGAGATTCTCAGTCTGCAGAAGTCGATGGTAATAGCAAAAGTGTGGTGAAGAAAAAGATTGAGACCATTATAAGGATGTGGAAATTGAAGTCCTGCTCTTGAACAGCATGTTGTCAATGACAATTAACCCTGGCAAGTTACAGTTTACTGATCATATACAATAAATTGTATCATATATGCAGAGTGACACAGCAGTGCAGGAGTTAATGTCACTGACTCACAGGCCTCCTGTGGTCTGATTTTTCTTTTGAGATCCAACATGAGGGTTTGCTCTTTAAACACCACTTCAGGCAGGGACTTTCAATAGTTCAGCTTCTCATGGCCATTCCAGGAAGAACCATTTAAGAACAATAGAAATATCCAACCCACCAGCTGAAGCCTGAGCCAATTAATGAACCAGCCCCACATTGTTCCAGAAAGGAACACCACTGAGCCCAGCAGGAGACTTCATGGCCACAGCTTCATCTGCCTCTGCACCCCACATCTCCAAGCTGTCAAAAAATAAAAGATAACATCATCAAAAATTGTACCCAAATATGAAAATATAAAGTAGAGCAAATTATCAGGATATTGTTTCTTCATAACATTTGGGGTAAAACCTTGGATTAAGCAGACTTGAGTGTGTTTTGTTACAAAAGCTTGGAGATGAATGATCAAGAGAACTGTGGACTGTGTGAGTTACTTTAATATCCTGCACATTTATGAGTGGTTAACAAAAGTATTGACAGAGCAAAATATTCTTTATGCTGACTTTCAAAATGCTTACCCCATAAAAGACAATAATCAGACTAGAAGAGTCAGGATTGCATGGCCCAATGTGCAGATGGCTGCAGAATTAGCTTAAGCACTGAAAACAATTTGTGGTGTGAGGAGCTTTTCTGAATAAGCACAAGTAAAAAGTGCTGTTCGGCAAGGATCAATGCTGGACCTGCTACTCTTTTTAATTTATAAAGTGTAACTGACAAATTAATCACATTTGTAGATGATGCTACACTTTCTGTATCAAACAAATTCCCAGAATTATGGCAGAATCTTTTAAGTTTGCTTTTATAGCACACTGAGCAGTGAGTGATGCATCTTGTATATTCAGAATGTCCTTCTAGGAACAAATATAAAAATCCTCCAAAATTTTTATCTGGAGAGTGTGGTCTATGGCCGGCTTGTCATCCTGGCCAATACCCCCAGGCTGCCAGATGGAGCCCTCCCTGCAGCATGGAGGTGCCCCGAAGACCAGCAAAGAATCCTGGGACAATGGAGTTTTCATCCACAGCCCTGCTGGATACCCCAGGGGCTGCTAGATGGAGCTGCAGGGAGGAGCAAAGAATATTATTTGCCCTACGCCCCGGAAGTACGTCCAAGTCACATGGACAAGGGGAATGACGTGCTTCCGGGGTGAAGAAAAAGAAGAGTTTTTGATCTGACCCAGAAGTGCTAAGAAGTTACATGGACTGAGGGTTCAGAAGCACTTCCGGGTCACGGACTATAAAAGGATTGTGGGAAATCCCAGACAATGAGCTGAGTTGGGTGGAAGGATGGCAACGTGTCTGGGAGTGGTGGATTGTTTATTAGTTATTATTGTAGTGATTTAATGAGTATTGTGGAGAGGAGGATCTGTCACAAGAGGTATTCAGCACCTTTAAGCAGAACTGACAAAAACAAAAATTATATGTACAATATATGTACTGTATATAGGTAAAAGCAAACAGAAGAAGAGTTGGGGCACCACTGGTGTCCCGTGTAATTGTCCAAGTTGAAGGTTAAAAACAAAACAAAGTGATAAAGGTTTAGCAATGACATCAATGATAATGTATATTGGTTTTCACTGGAGAGGTCCTCTATTCACAAGTTCCAGGTCTTAACCGATTGTGTGCTATCGGTCAGGTTACTTAATATAGAGGTGTGCTTCTTCATTCCAGAGGAAAAGAAAGTTGGGCTAGTGGCAGTGTCACATCTAAATTCCAAGTGAGCAACTCCAGGTTTGTGTGTCTGACTATATATATATATATATATATATATATATATACTAGCAAAATACCCGCGCTTCGCAGCGGAGAAGTAGTGTGTTAAAGAAGCAATGAAAAGAAAAGGAAACATTTTGAAAATAACGTAACCTGATTGTCAATGTAATTGTTTTGTCACTGTTGTGAGTGATGAGTGTTGTTGAGATATATATATATATATATTTACACACACACACATAAACATATATACATATCTATACATATACACATATATACATACATATATATCTACATATATACACACACATATATACACACATATACATACATACACACACATATATACACACAAATACATATATATATATATATACATACATACACACACACACATATATAAACATATATATACATATACATACATATCTACATATGTACACACACAGCTATTTCGTATCAGTGCAATACGCTGTTTGTTAAAACGGTTGACTCCCGCTCTTACGTGCAATAACAAATCAAATCATTCAGTTGTCTTTGCTCATATGTCATTTTAGAGCTGGACGCCTGGCATCTTTTTTTGGCCACAAGTTCGTTTCTGTTTGGTGTGAGGTTCTGTGTTGTGGAGATTCTCAGGATGGATTGCAGGTGCTCATCAGTGAGGCGACTCCTGTGTGCTGTTTTGTTAGTCTTTATCACTGAGAAGAGCTTCTCACACAGATATGTGCTACCAAACATGCACAAGGTTCGAGCCACATGTCGACGGACTTTTTTTGTTCTTCAAAGTCACCAAAGCGCCGTGCAAACTCAGTGCGCAATAACTCTAGTACGCGGTAAGTGTTCGGCAAGGCAGCTGAAGCGCTGCATTATGGGATCTGTAGTTTATTGTGTTACCAGCGCTTCATATATCCGGGCTTTAATAACAATAATACAGTATATAAAATGATCTCGTGGGCCGGATATAATTACACGCCGGGCCGGATGTGGCCCGCCCTTGAGTTTGACACATATGGACTAAATAGAACTTGAAAAGATATATTTTTTCAAATGTGATCGCGCAATTCAGATAGAGTTGACGCGCACTACAGCCTGCATGCCTCAATGAGTCATCCTCCCCTCGCTCTTACTTTTTTACCGTTCATCTAATGAATACACTGAGTATGGCTTTACCAAAACAATCATTGATGGCGAATAAAGTATCCATTATTCGAGTATGTAGAGCGGGATATATATATATACATATATATATATATCCGCGTATCGCAGCGGAGAAGTAGTGTGTTAAAAAAGGTAGAAAAAGAAAAGGGAACATTTTAAAAATAACGTAACATGACTGTCAATATACAGTATTTGTTTTGTGAGTGTTACTGAGTGTTGCTGTCATCAAGGATTTGATTATCATTATTTCTTTCAATCAGGCTCGTATTTGTAGGATGTGTTGTGTTCAAGTTACATTCCGTGTTTGTCAATCGTTGTAAAGATGACAGGTTTCATTCATCGATTCGTTTCTTACTACATCAATAAACAGCTCGTCTTCTTCTTTATCTGAGACCTGACACACTGCATGCACGGGTTTTTTTTACACTGTCTTCCTTTAGCGGGACATTGACTTTTTCCACCGTGTGCTTTGTTTCCACAGTAGCTGCATTTCTGAATATGCTTATCAGGCGCTTCGTATTTTTGCTGCCTTTTCAATTGTGTAATTCGGTTTTGTTCAGCGCTCTTTGGAACTGTTGCTTTTATCTGTGCACTGCGTCAGTTCACGTGAGCCACTCGGTGTACTTGCATCGAAGGTTCCCAGCTGTGCTGGTGCCATCTCGTGCTATGTCCGTGGCTGTATTTAATGTTACCTTAGTCCTGGCACTTAAAACTTTCTCTCGCAGTTTCGCTGAGTTTGTACCAAACACCACCCTGACCATCTCATCTTCCTCTCCATAAGCACAGTCCTTAACCCGTGAATATTTAGTGGGAGTTTGCTATTGGATTGCCGCTGACGGACGGCCTTATATGGGCAAGCACTAAATTACAAACGCCAGCGGCAGCCTGTGTATGAACTTAATTTAAAGTGTAGGTTTACATCGTGCATTGTTTCCGAAGTAGCAGAACTCATGAATATGGTTGTATATGTCACTCGCTCGCTTCTTATTGTTTCGCTGCCTTCTCAATTATATAATGCATGTTTTCTTGAGCGCTTTTTTGAGGTCTTCCTGATTTTCTATGTACTGCGTGATTACGTGGGAGGCGTGATGATGTCACACGAAACTCCCCCCCCACGGCGTTGAAGCTCATCTCCATTACAGTAAATGGAGAAAAACTGCTTCCAGTTATGACCATTACGCGTAGAATTTCGATATAAAACCTGCCCAACTTTTGTAAGGAAGCTGTAAGGAATGAACCTGCCAAATTTCAGCCTTCCACCCACACGGGAAGTTGGAGAATTAGTGATGAGTCAGTGAGTGAGTGAGTGAGTGAGGGCTTTGCCTTTTATTAGTATAGATATATATATATATATAGTCACGCATGAGCGCATCGGGAGCAGTTGAAAGACCAGACGCGCAAAGCAATGAGACCGTCGGGGGATGAAAACAGTGTACTAACCTCTCTCTCTTCCTCCCTCAGAAAAGACGAAGCAACGCCACCATAACTCCACCTGGAGTAAACAACAATCTCCACTTCCGGGTTCCTTTCTTCCCTCTGGTCCCTCAAAGATGACGTCACGCTCCCATCCACCACCACGTCTACCCAGCAACCATCACGCCTAATATCCGGTCCACCCCTTTATATTGTCCCTCCAAATCCGCCATCTGTGTCTTTGTAACCTCATGCAATATTTTGTTTTGAGAAGAAGACCTGTTTTTGCCTTTTTTTGTTTATAGTATATGGGGCCACAAACTCCAAACCTTCTTACGAGTTGTTTCCTTCTTTCACTATATATATATATATATATATATGTTGTGACCTGGGTGGCACGGTGGCACAGTGGTAGCGCTGCTGCCTCGCAGTTAGGAGACCTGGGTTCGCTTCCCGGGTCCTCCCTGCGTGGAGTTTGCATGTTCTCTGCGTGGGTTTCCTCCGGGCGCTCCGGTTTCCTCCCACAGTCCAAAGACATGCAGGTTAGGTGGATTGGTGTTTCTACATTGGCCCTGGTGTGTGGGTGTGTTTGTGTGTGTCCTGCGGTGGGTTGGCACCCTGCCCAGGATTGGTTCCTGCCTGGCTCCTGTTGGCTGGGATTGGCTCCAGCAGACCCCTGTGACCCTTTGTTCGGATTCAACGGGTTGGGAAATGGATGGATGGATGTTGTGACCTCCAGCTCTCCAAACTTCTGAAGCAAAAGACACCAGAACACAAGTTTAGCACCACATGCTCTTCTCCCTTGCTTCCCACAACACCACAGTACAAAGCACCCAGTACAGTCTGCAGCACACAGCGCTTTCTTTCTGTTCTCTCTTTTTTCCCTCCACTCCTCCTCTGGCAAGCATTGTTCTCTTTCACCCGACTCTGGCTCTCAGAGTAATGACAGCTGGCTCCTTTTATAGGGCACCTGGAAGTGCTCAAAGTGTCTGCTGATCTTCTTCCGGGTGTGGCAGAAGTGCTGCACCAAAGAGCTCAGTGTTTCTGCAATGCCCCCTGACAGTGCCCATGGAACCCAACAGTTCTGTGCCAAACTCCAACTACCGTGGAGCCCTGCGGGAATCCGAGGCACTGCTGCAGCCCAGGGAAGCTATTATCTAGCCTCCCAGGTGGAGGCAGTATGCTTAAGAAGCTGCCTTCCCCCGTCCATCTATTCCTTGGGCGTCCCAACCCAGCTGTCCCTTACAATATATAAATAGTCAAGGTTGGGTCACTATGTTGCACAGGAGACTAGAAAAGGGAACAGGCTTCCACGGAGTAATGTCTTTATTGCTGAACTGGCAGGTAAAAACACAAGACATTATCAAGAAGGGTGTAGTCAATAGCAGAAAAGCACACAAGAAACAACTGTCAAATGTGGCGCTTCAACTCCCATCTCCAGGTCAAAAGAACAAAGTCCTCCTCATTAAACAGATTCAATGACTTGGAAGCAGTGACTGGAGCAGACATAGTCTGTGGGAGAGAGGACAAGAGACTGAGCCATTAGGTTGGATGGGGTTCGGTCTTTTAAATGTTTCAAACCTTGTGCGAGAAGCATGTTGCATATGCCTGCAAGCCTACAGCTGATCCTTTGAAAGGGATGGGAAAGGAGTGTGTTTGTTTCTTTTTGAAATAGTGTTTAAGAGGAAGTTTCTGTGTTTCTTTGAAATAGTTTTACTGTTAAACAGAGTGGCGACACCGGTCACAATATATATATAAATATATTGTCAGGGATGCCAGGAGCAACGACCCGGCTGGGACGCCGTGAGGGACAGGAAGAGGGTCAGAGCCCACCCTGGATCACGTGGGTGCTGCCTTCCTGGTTGCTCTGGAGGCCACGGGTACAGGGCATGGAAGCCAGGAGGCGCCCCAATGCCTTGGGGACCTGTTACCCCAGCACTTCCGCCACACCAGGAGGTGCTGGGGGGAATATTTAGGACGGCACCCAGACAGCTGCCGGGAGGACAGCCGGCACTTCCGCCACGTTGGGGCGTGGCCAGAGGAGGAATGCCGGGAACACCTGGGGCTCATCCGGGGACTGTTTAAAAGGGGCCCTCTCCATTCATTCAGCGCTAGAGTCGGGTGGAAGAGGACGAGGCACAAGAGAGGTGTGGAGGCGGCCCGAAGAAAGGCATTGTGAGGCCAGGACTGTGTGTGTTTGGGGTTTGTGCACTATTTGGACTGTATTCTGAGTCTGAGTGACTCAATATTTGTAAATATTTGTACATAATAAACGTGTGGTGGTGATTTACAACATGTCCGCCCTTCTGTGTCTGGGTCGGCTCCACAATATATATATATATATATATATATATATATATATATATATATATATATATATATACTGTATATATATATATATATATATATATACATACAGTATATATATATATATATATATACAGTAGACCCTTGAAATACGACCGGCCTGACATGCGAACAAATTGATTTACAACCAAAATTTTTGTTTAGATTTACGACCAACAACTTGCGTTATGACCCGGATGTGGTCACGTGTATCCGTTCGCGCGATTGTAAACAAACAGCCGAGAGCGTTTGCAAGGGGCAGTCGGAGTCGAGATACGTGTATTTGTGGACGTATCTTTTCTCAGTGCAGTGATTTATATAATTTATTTGCATAATTACTATCAAAATGGCCCCAAAGAAGCTAAGTAAGGAAGAGAAGACAACAAAGGTAAAAGAAAGAAAGCGATCTTGATCGAAACAAAGAAGGAAATTGTGCGTAAATATAAGAGTGGCGTTCGTGTGACCGATCTCGCTAGCATGTACAGCATGTCAAAATCCACCATCTCTACAATTTTACCACGAAAAGATTTGTATAAGGAAGCTAGTGTTGCTAAAGGTGTTACTCAAATTAGTAAGTCGCGATCAACAGTGTTAGACGAGGTAGAAAAGCTATTATTAGCGTGAATAAACGAAAGGCAGATGGCAGGCGATAGCCTATCTGAGTCAATCATTTGTGAAAACCCTAGGGCTATAAATGCAGATCTATTAAAGGATAAGCCATCAACAAGTGATATTGGTGAAACATTTCGTGCCAGTAAGGGGTGGTTTCACAATTTTAAAGCAAGAACTGGGATTCATATCATAGTTAGGCATGGTGAAGCAGCCAGTGCTGATAAAAAGGCTGCCAAAAATTACATACGCCACTTTGAAATGATAACAAAGAGAAATGGCTTTTGCTCTCATCAAGTTTTTAAGAGAACATAAATTACCCAGGAAGAGCAGAACATGCCTGGCCACAAACCTATGAAGGATGGGCTAACCTTATTGTTATGTGCTAATACGAGTGGTGACCTAAAGATAAAGGCTCTCTTGGTTTATCACTCTGAGACCCCTAGAGTGTTCAGAAAACATACAGTCATGAATAATTGGCTAGGGGTCATGTGGAGATCTAATGCAAAAGCCTGGGTAACAAGAGTGCTTTTTCTTGAGTGGATCAGGGAGGTTTTCTGTCCTACTGTTAAGAAATATCTAGAGGACAAAGGCTTACCACTCATGGCTCTCCTAATCATGGACAATGCTCCTGCTCACCCAAGAGTCTTGGAAGAAGATTTGGCTGAAGAATTCCCATGGCTTACAGTAGATTTCTTCCCACCTAATATAACTCCTCTACTGCAGCCTATGGACCAGCAGGTTATAGCTAACTTTAAGAAGCTATACACCAAGGAACTGTTCCAGAAGTGTTCTGGAAGAAACATTACAACATCCTTTCCTGTGTGGGGTTAATAGAGAAATCCTGGGCCAATGTCTCTCTAAGGACACTAAGATCTTCCCGGAAGAAAGTGTGGCCTAAAATTATAGAGGAGAGAGACTTTGAAGGCTTTGTAGAGGAGCATGAGCCTGCAACTGACCCTGTGGTTGATGACATTGTCACTATAGCTGAGTCCATAGGCTTGCAGGTTGACAGTGGTGATGTTGAGGAACTGGTGGAGGAACACTCAGAGGAATTGTCTACAGAGGAACTTCAGCAACTTCTGGCTGAGCAACAGAGAATGGCAGCTGAGGAGATTTCTGAAGAGGAGGGGGAGGATCAACAATCAGTGCAGCAAATGTCCTCTTCTGAAATAAAGGACATCCTGAAAAAATGGACAGAGCTACAAATATTTGTAGAGAAGACCCACCCAGACAGAGAAAAAGCTAATCTTTGCATTAACTTGCATAGTGACAATGTCATGTCATACTACAGAACTGTGTTGAAGAAAAGACAGAAACAGACAACCTTAGATCAGTTTTTATTTCCGAAAAGGTTGAGACCTAGTGAGCCAGAAGCAGGTCCTAGTGGGCTACAGCCTCTCCCAAGGAAAGAAAGGACACCAGGGAGCCAGAGTCCTGATGTTCTTATGGAAGGGGACTCTCCTTCCAAACAATAACCACCTTCCATTTCATTCTTCTCCTCCTCCGTTCCTGAAAGCCAAAGATGTCAACTTAAATGGCGAGTGCAGTATGAAATTGTTGTTTCTGGTAGTCTAGGCACTTTTTATAATTGTTTGATTAGTACATTAGAAAAATTATTGGTGTTTTTGGTAAATTATGCACATTATATAACCCTTGTTTATTATGAAAAGTTTAAGTAAGTGTTGCTGTGGGAGGTTCGGAACGCATTATGGGTATTTTACATAATTTCTTATGGGAAAAATAGTCTTGACTTAAAACCAACTTGAGTTACAACCAACCCTTGTGAACCAATTGTGTTCGTAAGTCAAGGGTCCACTGTATATATATGTACTGTATATATATGCCACTTTATTAAATGCACTTACTGAATGAAGATAGCCTGCCCCTCCAATCAGCTAATTATGTGGCCACAGTTCAGTCCATATATTATGCAAACATGCTAAGGTGGATTCATTGTTGTTCAGTCAAACTTTGGAATGAGCAAGACGCATGATCTGCAGTAAATAACTTTCACTGTGATTTGTTTGTTTGCACCAGACACAAGGTCTCCAGCACCTCCAAAACAGCTTCCTTTCTGGGACTACTGTTTCTAAAGAATGGTACAGTTAACAAAAAACTTCCAGGGAGTGTCCGTTCTGACGTTAAAAACACCTTGTTAATAGAAGAGGGTGGAGGTAAATGGTCAGACTCATACAGGACAGCAGAAAGTCCAAATACATTCAAATAAACAGGTCTGTACAGGTGTGCAGAAGGGTATTTCTGATGGCACTGCTCATCCGATGTAGAAGCTGATAGACTACAGTAGAAGAAGCTCATTCAGACTGGTTCCACTTCCATCAGCTAAGTATAGGCAGATGAGATTACAGTGAACATATGAGTACCAAAACTGTACGATAGAAAACTGGTCTGAAGATTCCAACTTCTGCTGTGATATGCAGACAATAGGATGAAAATTTGACAAAACCTTCATGAGCACAGTACAGTGATATTGTAATGGTAGCTGGCAGTGATATTGTAATACAAGTTGAATGGCACAGCATACCAAAACATTGTTACTCGACATGTTCACACACTTATGGTCATTGTCTACCTTTGTATGAAATAAATACATTTACCAGGATAATACAGCATATTATGAAATACTCAATGTCTAAAGATGGTTCTGAATATAACATAGTGACTTTTCTCCAATGCCCTACACAGTCATCACATCTCAATTCAGTAGTGAATTTTTTAATGAGGAGAAAATATGGTCTCTCATCAAGGGCATGAGGTTGAAAAACCTTTAGGAATTAAGTGATGATATCTTATCAGTATGGATTAGATCCCTGAGGAATGTTTCTGTCACTTTTACTGAATCCATGCTTTTAAGAGTTAGCACTGTTCTGAAGGTAAAGCAGGAATTATCCCTGTAATAGACAAGTGTAATTAAACATTGTATTTTATTTAGCCCAGAAATTGAGCAAGCAGGATTCAAAATGCATATATGTTAAGGAAATATCTTGACTAACCTATCTACATTCCTAGAATCTATGCTGCCCTGTCAATAAAGTTTCAGCAGTCCATTCATTTAGAAGACACTATTTGTTTAAACTGGGTGGGTGAGCATTTACACTTAGACTCAATACATTGCATGAAACCAACCTGAATTATCAACAATGGGTGTGTGCCTTGGTAGCTTTAAAGCACTAGGCCGGCAGTCCAGCCATTTTTTGATTACAGATGGTTAGAGGTTTAATTTCCTCTGTGAAAGAGAGAATCGTGGCATCAGCTGAACCTTTATGTGAAAAAACAGACCCTAGATAAGACTTGAATGTGTGATTGATGATTCTGAGGGAACTGGAAAGAAAAGTAATCTGAGGCAGAATTCTGGTAATCTTTGAAAAATGATGGGATTTTGAGCCTTTCGTTGTCTGTGCTGCCAGCTGCAAAATATACAACGGTAAGAGAGATGGGCAGCACTGCTGTACCTGGAGGAGTCATCTGGAGGATAAACTGATGGAATTCTTACTAGTAATTTCCATAATTTGTATCCAAATCCATAGTCACATTCTTTGGTACTCATAAAGTCACGTCTTGTGCTATCATTCTGCCTGGGGCTAAGATAGGTACTTTCGTTACAGCTGAGTCTTGTAAAGAGTTGAGTAGGTCTTTTTGTCCCCAAACATCTGTGAAGATAAGACATTTTGTCTCTGCTACATGCATGGCAAAACATAGAAGTTTCAGGGGCATCCATACTGATTGGAGAGACTGTCTTCCACCACTTTTGGTTCTGATAAACCCCATTGAACTGGATTAAGTATGCTCAAAGATGGATGGATCTGTTGTCACAAACAGATATGTTGAAGGTGTGTGTGTGTCGAGGGAGTGTGCGTTGAAGAAGTGTGTTGGGGGCTTAAAGAAGGAAAACACAATGGGGACAGGTTATAATGAAGCACATACAGTATACTGACCTCTCTTTCTCTTCCAGCCTGAGAGAGAAGGAGGACAGGCAGCCTCTGAAGGTCTTGCCCCATCTGCCTTTGCCTCTATATAAACACGTATGAAAGATGGTTATCATTCTTGGACCTGCGACTGCTGGAGACTTTCTTGCCCACAGAAACACTACCTAAAAAAAAGCACAGACCAACGGCCAAGTTCCACAGCTCTTTTTCTTTGTGCTATTTTGGTAGCCTTGCATTACAGCCCTGTTGCAAATAAATGGGGATCTCATGGAGACCCTTAAACTTTATTGTGTCTTTTTAAAGTTTCTCTTCAAAGTGTATATTAGCATATATTTAACAAGAGGAGGAAAGTGTATGATCAACATCATTATACAGTATTTCTACCTGTTTCCCTTCTGTGACCATTGATGTTACTGCTGTTTTTATATTTGATACAGTGTACAGATACTATTTACTTGTGCCATGGTCAGCCTGTATAAACTTAAATCCCAAATAATATATTTCCAAGATTTGTTTGTTTATATTTTCAAATTATATGGGAATTTGGTAAATGAGAACATTGCAAAAGGTCAAGAGAAGCAGCAGACCAAGAAATGAATGCAGCTCCTGTATGTTAGGTTAGTTGGTGACTCTAAACTGTGTCCTTGTGAGTGTGACTGTGGGTGTGTGAATCAGTAGATCCCTCCAGGTGAAAAGGGTCTAGCTGCATCCCCCATCCACCAACATCGCTCTTGACATGCCATCATCTTCATTATCAGAATTGAAGGTACTGGGTAAAGAAGAAAAGTGAACACAACTGAGTTAAAAAACAGAGTAACAGTTGGAAATTAAAAATGTCAGTGTGTTTGCTGTAACTTTCACTAACATTAGATATCATAACATTAAGAACAGAAATTGAGAATGATGCCGTTGAGCGGGAGTGACATGAGTGAATCCCAGGTGGTATTCAATGCTCCAGTTAGCCTCTATTGCTCTTGGTCAGTGCTTGTCATGCACCAGGGGATGCTGGGGTATGCTATGGCTCCTCATTGTCTTGACTTGGATTCTGTCATGATTGGGAGTTTCACACATAACAAAATGGATGTGAGGCCCCCTAAAAGTGCCATAAAGACAGGACCATAGCCTAACCAGTTTCTCCAAAGAGGCTCACTCCAAATTCATTTAGCCTCAAAACTGCTAACTGCAAGCTTCTGGCCTAGCAGACAAGAAATATGACAAGCTGAGTTAAATATGTAGAAAAGTCTTAAAACATATCAAAAATCCCATAAGAGGAAGGATGACTGTAAGCCCTGAGCTTGTATACAAAATGGTAAACAAATAATCTTTGTAAATAAGGTGTTTTTTAGCAAAACATTGGAAAATACAAGGGAAAAACTCAAAAGGACAAACACAGGCAAAAGGTGCTGCCTAAAAGACATTCTAAGTGCAAAAATAGTTCAAACCCACAATCCAAAAACCATAATCCTTAAACTGAGACCAGAAAGTCACATAAATAGTAAGTCCTAGAAAAACAGACATGCTTAAATACTCCCAACAAAAACACAGGGGTCTCCTGATCTGAGCTTACTTAACTCTGGCCTTAAATAGTCAGAGGGAGAGCTCAGAAGGAGTGACACCTGAGTGGCCCCGCCTCCTGCAGCTCCACCCACAAAACACACAGAATACAAGCACAGATAAAGGGACAAAATACAATTATGAACATAATGGAAAAACATAAAAAATAATACAAAATGGCAAATATATTTTGAGTTCATGATTACCGTATATTTAGTAGTTGGTTTGTTGCACTAAACAAGATGCAAAAAGTTGGCAAAAACATGAGACAGAACAATCACTGCGGAATCAAATCATGTGTATGAGTCTGCCTGCATGGTGTCCCCCAGAAGAAGTGTGTAGCTCAACAGTTCTTTAGTGAACCATACCTTTTTACAAAACGTAACTTATTATAATAAAACTGTGTTTATGTTTCTGGTAATAAACAACAAAATGATTAAAATTACAAATACAAAATAAGCCCAGCAAACACTCATGACACAGTCCAGTCCAAAGTTTCACAGATGCAGATGATGGTGGTATGCCTGTAGTTATGAAATAAAATCCCCTGTGAACAAACTCTACAAAGTTATGTAAAGTTTTGACCTGTTATGATACTGATGTATGTGATGATTTGTAGAAGCTGGGAGCATTTCTAGATGAAGGCATTTTCCAAACCAGGCAAAATCACACGAGTAAGTGGGCACAGGACAAGAACATAAAATCCAGAGAAAACCGTAACTCAACAGTTGAAATTGTAATCCAATTAAGTAATGAAGCATTGAAAAAAAGACACCATCAACTGAGATTTTGTGGGCTTCTTATGGCTCACTTTTGAAACTAGTGCCTTTTTTCACACAGCAGCCCTTGAGGCAACTGCCGAAACTTCACAATGGCAGAGTACTCCTGGGGTTGTTGGGATTGGCAGTACATTTAAATACCTCTGCTACAGTGATGTCTGTGGTGTTTCACAACAGATCACAAAAGCAAAAGAATTTCCTTTTAGTTATTGATGACAAACCCACGAAAAGGTGGATTCATGAATCGTAAACCCACAAATCACAATGACTGAACTGTAATGCAAAAACAACAATAAAACTTAAAATACACACAAATCCAGACCCATACATAACAGATTAAGCTGGTTTGGCTATGTTAACTTAGTCAGGGGTACCTAACCACCATAGTTTTAAAGCGGTTTATGTGGATTTTGAAAAGGCTTTGAATCAAAGTGCACTTTGCAATAATTTCTCTAAAATGACATATGTTATCTCTCCATAATGATTTTGCAGCAAAGTGTCTGAACCCCGTATGAATGCAGGTAGTAAAGTTTGACACCTCGCTTCCCCCGTTCCAATGACAGACCAGCAAATGTCTCCACTTGCTCCTATACAGCACCCTGTGCACATCAGGGCTGGTTGAAATGTGAAATTCAAAGTCTGTTGTGTTTTGTATGTGTTAGGTACAGCTAACCAAAATCTCTTGAGGACTTTACGATTTTACGACGTTCACGATTTTACTTTGGTTTTCATAAGCTTACTAGCCTTACTCCTTTGTGGTTCCTGGAGGAATACAATACACCAGCGTCATTATGAGACAAAGGACACACACACACTTCTATGTTATTACATACATCAGTCATCCACAACATTAAAACCACTGGCAGGTGAAGTAAACAGCATTGGTTATCTTGTTGCAATGGCATCTGTCAAGGGTTGGGATAGATTTGGCAGCAAGTGAACAGTCACTTTTTGAAGGTGATGTATTGGAAGCATGAAAAATGGGCAAATGTAAAGATCTGAGCGATGGGTAGACTACTAGGTCAAAGCATCTCCTAAACGGCAAGCCTGGTGTGGTGTTTCCAATATGCAGTTGTTAGTACTTACGAAAAGTGGCCCAAGGAAGGACAACCGATAAACGAATGGCAGGGACATGGGTCCTGTTTGGAGTTAAGGCTAACCTGTCTGGCCCGATCATACAGAAGAGCTACTGTAGCACAAAATACTGAAAAACTTAATGCTGGCCATGACGTAAAGGTGTCAGAACACACAGTGCATTGCAAATTGCTCTTTATGGGGCTGCATAGCGACAGTCCTGGTCAGAGTACCTAAGCTTACCCTTGTCCACCACTGAAAGTGCTTACAGTTGGCACATGAACATCATAACTGTATCATATAGCAATGGGAGATGGTGGCCTGGTCTGTAGGCGTACACAGTGTGATGCTACGGCAAATGTTCTGCTGGGAAATGTTGGGTCTTGTCATTCACGTGGATGTTACTTTGATGTGTACCATCTACCTAAATATTGTTGCAGACCACATACACCCCTTTGTGGCAATGGTATTCCCTGATGGCAGTGGCCTCTTTCAGCAGGGTAATGCACCCTGCCACACTGCAAAATGTATTCAGAAATGGTTTGAGGAACAGGACGGAGAGTTGAATGGGGTTGATTCAATCTGATCGAGCATCTGGGGGATGTTTTGGAAAAACAAGTCCACCTCGCAGCTTACAGGACTTAAAGGATCTGGTGCTAACGTCTTGCTGCTATACACCATAGGACACCTTCAGAGGTCCACGCCTCAGTTCATCAGAGCTGTTATGAGAAGGACTTGCACGATATTAGGCAGGTGGTTTTAATGTTGTAGCTGACCAGTGTATATAATATGTGGTTATAGAGGAGTGCAAAAAAAAATATCTCAATATGCCTATTTATGGTTTGTGTATTTCAGGGGTGATTCCTAGTGTATAAATAAGGTGTCCTACATGACCAGTTTTCAGCAGGTGAATGTTATAGACAGGAAGCAGACTGGAATGAATAGTTTTCTGTTTTCAGTAAATATTGACAATAAAAAGGAAACATTAATTTTTAATCTTCATTTTTCTCCTTTGCTGACATATAAAACTTGGTGAAGACACTACTGCAATATACACTGCCTCATCTCCCTTCCCTCAGAAGGCTGACAATGAGCTCTCGGCTCATATTCTAGACAGCTGCATCGTCTGCAAATTTGTATTCTGATCAGGAGGGAAAGTTTTTCCAGAAATGCATTTTAACTGACTGGAAAGCCCTGTGAAGCCAGCAGGCCATTCATACTGACGTAAAGTATATGTCAACGTCCTTGTACAAGATTTATCTGAAGGCTCCCTTGATTGGTGGAATTCCAAAAGCATTTAATGAGGGGATTCCCAGCACTGACAAGACTGTCACACAGCTAACGGAGAAACCCGCCTGGCATGAAAACTGCCATTTGCTTCTGGGGCCGCTATGGAAATGTCTATAATGGTGCTCCCCTGGGTTAGCTTTGGGCCCCTTGCTGTTCGTTATTTATACACATGATTTACAGAAGCAGATTGGTCCCACAATAATAAAATGTGAAGCTTAGAAAGTAGATATAGGGATAAGGTTGGTATTATTCACAGAAATTTGGACCCTGTAAACTTCACACCTATGTGGCCTTTGTCAGATGAGATTTACTATCAGAGAGTGAATATAAAATGACGAGGGTGTGCAACAGACTGACCAGATCTCACAGAGAATATTGTGGAAAAGCTCTGGTCACTAACTTATAGAACCTATGAGTACATCTTCTAAGAGCAGCTTGGCTCCACGTTTAAAGAAGTTTCATTAGAATTTTTGGCTTGAGAAATGTCATTTTTTGAGTATAGGAAGTAGACGAACAAACAGCCATCTAATTTTAACAATATCAACAACATGCCATGTTCCAGACTTTTAGGAAACATGCATTGGTTTAAAGGGTCTCTTTGGTTTTGGAGGTTCCCAGCTGAAGGTCATCGTAGGGGTCCTACCTCTACCTAAACCTGAGCTTACATTTACACACAAAGAAATCAATGCACTATCAACTTAACTGTCCCAGACATTTATTAGCATCTGCCCATTAACTCCAGATAAATGTTTTGCGACCTTCACATTGTGTGACTGTGGTGTCATTAATGTTTCCCACTAACCTTTTTGGATACGTTGAGTTAGAAGCAGGTAGAGTCCTGGGAACCCAGCACAACCTGTTACAGTCAAATTACTTGATGTAGAAACTGAGCTTCGATGCAGAAGAGCAAGAAGATGCCCTCACTGTACCGGACCAGTGTCACCAGTCATTGATGAGGAGTGATTCACCAGAGAGGCAAACAGAAAAGAGAAGATGGGATGAGCAGGTAAATGAAAAACAATTCATTTTATTATCTCTTATCCATGATGGCAATGACAAACACAAGAACAAGGTAGAAACACAAAGATACAGATTAAAAACAACAGAGGGAAAGCAACTGGGCAGAAAACCACTAAACTAAGCACTACTGTCAGGTTTCAGCCAAGTTGTGCTCCCTGGCTTATGTTTAGTATTATTTTCTTAGCATTTATGATATTTATTTTGTTTTGTTTATGTGTTATGTCTTATTTATGCATGACATGTTCTCCTGTGCCACTTGTGTTTTCTGGATGGAACCCAAAGAGGTCAGACCACTTAATATCTACACACTCAGAAACCACCACTGTTCTTAAACTTTTACTACTGGATTACAGTTTAAGATTGTAACTATGGGTTGGATTGTTAGGCAAACTTGTTATGCCTTTGCATTTTTCCTTACTGCTATTTTTGTTCTTTTGTGTAATTTAAATAAACATGATCATTTATAAAGATTTTGCCTTTTACGAATCTTTAACCTTATTGGTCATTTGTACATATTTTTGCATATTTTGGGTTATTTAAGGATAAATTTTGAACATTTGAGGTCATATACACTTTTTGGGCTTGTATAAACCAAAGTGACTGTGGCATGTGGGGTCAGGCTGTCTAGACTGAGGCCTGTTCTAGGAATGCTAGGGAAAGCACTGGCCTGGTTTATGGATCTTTTTCCCTTTCTGCCATTTTGAGAGCACAAAAAGCTTAACACAAATGGCTTCAACAATGAAACACGATGTCTGAATACTCCATTCCCAAAGGTGTGTGCTCTTCTTTCATTATGCTCACCCTCTATCATGTGACTGCAGCATGATTAGTATGACTTACAAACCAGTTCCGATTTTCAGAGTTAGTAGGAAGCAGGCCATTGAAGGAAGGGCTAGAAGAGAAGCCTTAATGACATGTCACAGTCCATGACTTTTCTAGCAATTTTCAGTTGTAGCCTTCATTTACATTATCTTAGTGAGTCACAGGCAGTCAGTAGCATGCTCCCACGAAGGCTGGTAACATAATCTGACATACCCAGTGACTCAGTCTAACTAGTTCACAACTTACTCTGGTAGGATTTTGTCTTTAGTTATAAGGGCAGGCTGTGTAAATATGAGAATTGACAAGCAATAAATGCACATCGAGAAGTGCAATGCACATAATGTAGCAATGAGGAATAAGGAATGTGAAAGTGTTGTCTTCACATGCAGAAGAGAAGCTCATTTCATGTTAATTAAAGATAAAAGGAGAACTGATTATTTGGCATATCAGAATATACACTGGATTCCATGATGGACTTAAAAGTCACATTGTCTTTTTGCATAAGATAAACTGCACTCTTCACTGCATACAACAATATATACAGTTCACTGGACAAGCTGAGCTATATGCTGAAATCTGTACTAGATATAGAACAACAACAACATTTATTTATATAGCAAATTTTCATACAAAAAGTAGCTCAAAGTGCTTTACATACTGAAGAAAAGAAAAATAAAAGACAAAATAAGAAATTAAAATAAGACAACATTAGTTAACATAGAAAAGGAGTACAGAATAGAAGATAGTAGGATCTGATATTTGGGCAAACTGGACTGCACAATGGAACTATGTACTGCACAAATAAAACAGAACATTTAATGAACAAGAGTAACAGTGACCTTACAGAATAAAACACAATAAACTCCATACTAGATACACAGTAGAAGGCTACATAGAGCTTCACGGGTAAAATAGATTCAGTGCTAAATGTATGCAACTACATACTGTAGGGTGTGCGCTAAACTCTGTAGTGTATATAAAAGACAGTACAAGCTGGACAGCATAGTAGACTTCATACAGGATACATAAAGCAGGTGAACATGTGCACTCCTTCATGAATATATAAAATGATGGACATCTATTCGGACAGGCTAGATGGTAAACTGGACTCCATACTAGAAACTATGAAAGTTGATATGGTAGTCTTATTGAATAAGATGCAATGCAGACAGTTTATTGGTCACATTGCACTGCATACTGGACACCATGATGAATTAATGAAACAAGACAGATAAGTTATTTGGGAAAAATGTATTCTACACCTTAATCTGTATCAGATACAAAACACAAGCTGGGCTGCACTCTGGACCCCATGCTGGATACAGCATGTGAAACAAGATTGATTTTTTCTTAATCCAAGCAGACTCTAGACTATAACCCAAGACAGATCACAATGTTCACCTGTGCAATAAAGAAGTTAAATGATGGACAGAACAAAAGGGAATCACTGTGATTTTTAGATAGCCGTCAAAATGATATTCACTCTCACTTTCTCTCATCTTCCATAAGCTGCCAGGCCCGGAAATCATAATCACATATTATGTCATAAATAATTTAAAATGAAACTCACTTCAAACCCCCTGGTTCAAATATATCTTTAACAGTGTCATAAAATGGAGATTCATTTTCTTCTAGAGACACATGAATTCTTAATGAGGACTCAAGCGCCCCCAAAGTAGTCAGGGACTACTACTATATAGGCAGGCCCTTATTGTCTCTTTAGTTCCCTGCATTACTGTTTGTGCTCACACACATATATATGAGCTGCCGTAGAGCAGAATCAGAGGCTTCACCTCAGGCGCTGATGTCTGAGGTTCGATCCCCGTAAGGACAAGGAAAGGTGCATACACCTGATGAGCCTCAATAAGGGTGAAACACAAGTCGTGTACTCTTTGTATTATTTGGCAGATACTGTATCATATATATATATATATATATATATATATATATATATATATATATATATATATATATATACATATATATATACATATATATATATACCTGTATATATATAGATATAGATATATATATAGATATATATATATATATATATATATATATATACATACAGTATATACATATATATACAGTGCCTGAAATGGATGCACAAAGTCTCAGTACCATATGTAGGTGCAAGCTTCGATCTCCTGAGATCCAGCAAACTGTGCAATACGCTAATAGTGATGAAAGTGGGGGTGTATCTCACTTTGGAGTTTCAAATGGCACTTTTCTCTGACATGTTGCAAGCCGGTGCACTGAAAAACACTCAAACAGTGCCACTACTCTACTGCTAAAACCTGACACACATAGGTACTCCATATTGGTGCCTATTAGCCCACTTCAAGTCTTTTATGTAGGGCTCTTCAATTAAATGTTACTGGATTGAGGAATTTGAAGCTCACACCTACAGAGGGTACCAGCACATTCAGGTGGATCAGACAAGGGAGGACATGAAGCGTATATAGGCATACTGTGTATACCTGGACTGAGAAAAAACAGTTTACTGAAGTTGGACCACTTTGAGGAAAATGGATATGTATACAATCAACAAACAGGGTCAACAAATGAAACTTTCTATTTAAAATGTAATTAACTGGTTAATTAAATGTTCCACAAATTTTGCATATTTTTCAAGTTTCAGTTTGTAAAAATAGTAATAAAAAAAGAGTTTCATTAGATACAACTTAAAGTGGCCAACCTATGGAGTCCTGAAGTATCACATAAATATCCTCAATGTCCTCTGGCAGTGCCTCACTCCATTGCACTCCTGAAAGTTCCAAAGCTGCTCCTGGGTTGCCTGATCTTTCTTTTTAACATGAAAAGAACAGACACAGGTGCTGGGAAAGGTATGAGGGAGGGATGCTGTTTATGTACATCTGGCAGAGAGTTATGGTTGTTTCGCTGCAGTTTTACCCAAATGAAGTGTGCTTCAAGAGGTTGATGGCCTTGTCACAAGTTTGGCCTAATTGTTCTGTGCAGCAGTGAGGCTCCACAATGACTAGCAAAGACAGCAGTGGAGTGCAGCTGCAGAGTTGTGGTCACCCAATGGTGATGATAAAACCTTGATAAATGAGAGTGCCAAACACAAAATAGTGCAGAAAGCACAAGCTGATTGCCAGTAAGGCCGGGGGCACATATTCTTTGTAAAGTTACTGTATTTATTGCAATTTCGGGTCATACGTGTAATTTCTCACCCTTAAATCACCATCACAAATTGTCTAGTACTGTTACTCTGTACTATATTAATCCATGCAGTGCTAAAAAGCAGTCAGGCTGACTCCGACATTTTCCAGGTCTGCTGCTGGACTAATCTTGAAAGAGAGGCTGTTAAAGTATTTACAGGGTATTCTTTAGTGATTCACATTACCATGACATCCTCTCTGAGGTTATTTTTATTGGCATCGGCTAATTTTTTTCATCTTCCTCCAAGGGAAAAATACTTGTGCTCTAAACAGACATATTAGATCATATTTCTTCTATCAAAACTTCTATGCCCTTAGACACAATATTACACCACAGTTAGTTAGTATCACCCCATAATCTGCAGCATGGTGCTCATCTAAATGATAGTGAGCATTCAGAGCTTCAGCTGTGAGAAAAAAAAAACAGTGATGATGTTATCCCAATTATGATGTGGCCAACAGTAACAGGCATACTTTGAAATACCAGTAAAAAAAAATGTAGTGTCCTTTTTAGATCACCACACCACAAGTACAATATGTGAGTGGAACCAATTTCCTTTTCATTACTGCTGTGTCAGGCCTTTGCCTCCATGAGCAGTTTCTGCTGACTGACAACTTGTAATTAATTTAATGTACTTTATTTGCCCAGTAGTTGTAATGACTTTGCCATGGTTTGAAGGTGTGCCTACTTGGACATCCTCCAGACCAGATCCTGCCGACTACACTGCTGTAAAGTATAACAGACTAGAGAACGTGAAGAGGCTAGGAGTCCAAGGTGTATACTAATTTTAACTACCATAAGCAATAATGGAAAGTGTAATGATTTTCAGAGCAGTAGTGACATGTTGATGAAACATTAATGTTGCCTGCAGGGTGTTTGTCAGTCTGTCTTTTTTATATGTGTTGGCTAGAAGGAGTGAAGTCATCTGTGGTAGAACTGAAGTAATTTGCAAAAAACAACATGCATAAAGGGGGACAAAGGAAATACACACAACACTTGCTAAGTGATTGGCTTATGCCACAGTGTAGAATGGTAGCATCAGATGCCTTAAACAAAGTTCTTAATTCACACATCATTATAAGAAAAGGAATGCGGGTAAAATTACACACATTACAACAAATGTAGAGAAAGAAAAAACACGGGAGTTGGAGATGTTATACCAGTTACGAAACTTGAAGTGGCTCGACAGTTCTCCAGCTGAGATGCCCACAATCTGTCGTCCCCCTAACCATCTGTCCCAGGTAATCTTCTGGTAATGACTGCTTAAGAGCAACTGCTATGATGTCTAAAGCAGCCAACCAAGAGATGCATATTTCTTAGGGGAATTGAATCACAAACAAAAAGAACTCTTTCCCAAAAATTGAAAATAAATTCAAAAACATAAGAAAGCCTTTGGTAAGTGTTGTTATTTGTTTTTCAAGGCAGAGAGTTTAACGACAATCAGAATCTCATAAAGTAGATTCAGCAAAAATCTTTCAGCTTAGGGGTTACTCACCATTGGAAATTAAAGGGAAGTGCATTTAAAACTGAAGTTATGAAGCACTTCTTTATGCAAAGAGTTGTGTGACTCTGAAACAAACTACTGAGACATGTAGTTAAAGCAGAAAGATTGACAATCTTTAAGAAAAATCTGGATGAGATACTGGCTTGATGGACCGAATGATCTTCTCTCCACTGTCAAATTTATTATATTCTAATATTTACATGTAATATTTAGTCATCCAACCCCTCCCCATCCCATATCCTGCAATGAGGTTTTTACTTCTTATGTTCTAAGTCATTCAAGAATTGCTATGAACTGTTCATCAAAATGCTATCATAATACCAGAGCGAAAACACTAGATGAAAACAGAATTGGGACAAAAGATCTACAAGTCAAAACCAGAGTGTCAAATTCAAGACTACACTTCTAACTACACTTGGTCATTGATCAAATCTGTATCTCAGACAAGGGGGAATCAAGTACTGCATTTATTTTAAATGAGGGGTGAGATCCCTAGCAACCAGGCAATATCCCCTTACAATACATTTAAAATATGACTGCTGCTTTTAAATAAATGATCAAGTCTCGAGAACAGATTCGGTGGAGGTGTGTGCAGGATGGAGCTGCTTCGGGGTTGATTATGGTACTTGGCTGATCATGCACTCATGTGAAGAGGTAAGCAGATCCGTCATGTATCATTCACACCTCAGACTGGGTGGAGGGTCACATCTACACCCAATCACGTGGAGAGAAAAAGATGAGAAAGAGGAGTAATCAAGACAGAAAAGGGACAAGATAGAGATGGATGAAAAGAGCAAGGAGAACAGAAAAGAAAGGAGGACGTTAAAGAGGAAGAGTGAATGAATGCGGCAGGCTCAGGAGGTTTAGGAGTGCTGAAGAAAGGAGAGAGGCAGCCGGGAGGAGAATCCCTTAGAGGATTGTAGGGCGAACGCTCAGGGCTGAAGAGGGTGAGCATTTTTTTGGTAGCTGGAGTGGTGCTCATTTTCGTGTAAGGCTGGGGAGTAGGAGCTGGAGGAGTGAGGCTGGCGTGCCCTGCTGGAAGCCCATGAGACAGCAGGGCCCCGAGGCTATGAGAATAACTTGGTTTGGCCTGTTTGCATGATGTCTCTTCTGGCTGCAGGACTCGTGTTTTGGATAAGCAGTGGAGACGTCAGCTTTAGAAAGGTGGCACCGGGGACTGAGATTTTAGAATTACTTCCTGCATCTGATTTTAACCTTTGTTTATTGGATTTATTTATTGGAATGTTTTAATCTCAATAGATTTGCATTGGTTTTTATGGAGTATTTTTATATTAAGCAGATTGAACAGCACTATTGAACACTCTTGCTTGGATTTTAATGAAAGCACTAATACTTGTTGCACGTACCCTTTGCTGTAAGTGTGTGTCCACATTTTCCCAACTTCATCTTCATTTATGTCAATCGAGGATTTCAGGTTGAAGAGCTCCCATATGGAACAGGGAGCATAGAGCCGACCCAGATCACCACAACACACACTTAAATGAAAAATTACAAAATGGACCAAAAACTGCAGTGACAAGGTTTTTTTCTGTGGATGTGATATGCTGTTGAGTATTAAGTCCGTTCCTTTATGATGTCAGAGGGTAACTTTAAATCTGATTGGCTGAATGACATTCAGACCTGGGTGGCTCGTGGCAATGACCTTTAATGGGATTTAATAATGGAGAGACTTACTTATAACAGAGGTTCCTCTCATTCTATCCCTTCTATTTCCAAAAGCTGCAGTGAGTCTCTGCTTTCCAATCCCTGGTGAGAATGCATCTCTTATGGGCAACTGTATGCTGCTTGTTTAGATGAGTGTGAAGTAAATTTGAGTGATATTTTGAAATAAAACCTTGTCAATGCTGGAAAACATGGCTGGTATAACATAAAAACTGTAGCCAGCTGATGGTAGCCATAATCAGAGGTTGGATTAAATTCTTATCTTTCCAAACATTGTGGCTGCTTTCACTAATTTAATGAGGTTTGAGTACAAAGCCAACTTGTTTCAATCTAAATATCTGAAATTGTGGTTGTGTTAAAGTAGCTGTCCACATAACAGGAAATAAAATACTCGTATGGATGAAACTATAAAAAGGTGAAGCGTGATCTTGTAACCTGATTCCCTTTGACAAGCTTTTGCCTGATTTTACTTTGATTAATAAATCTCAATTTATAGAATGAGGATGTGGACTGGTAATGATTTTTAATGATAATCTCCAAAGGCCTTCAAAAGCCCCAGCTGGTACTACATATTTTAAGGTTATAAAACAGAATCAGGTATAATTATATTATTAATTACCAACCACCCAGGCCATATTTCTTATTCTTACTTGAAATTACCACCTTTTATCTCATTTAGCTATAGATTATGATGAAGTAAGTCTGGTGGGTGACTTTCATATTCTCATAGATTTGGAAACAGACCTCCTAGTAAACACTTTCTAATTCTGACTCGCCTTTTACGGTATGTTTGATCAAAAGGTTGATATTGTGGAGCATGTGGCCTTAAGGCTGCCCTCATGGGGACAAAAAGTATAGGCAATACAGGAAGGGGTAACGCCTAAAACCTGAAGTGTGAACCATCAGCCAGTTTGCTCAGCAGCCCAGAAGCTGTCAAAGAGAATGAAAAATTTGACCCCCAATCTTACTCCACTCACCTGTTATGGCACAGTCAGGGTTTTGTCGCTGGCTCAAGTGTTTTTGTTTTTTGGTTTAATCTTTTTGTTTTATTTGAAACTTATTTTGTGTATTGTGTTATTGATTATATTTTATTTTCATTCTTTCTATATTTTATTTATTGCATAGTGTTTCATCTAATTCTCAGTTTTGTATTGTTAATGACATATTTATTTGTGTTTTCGTGGAAGTTCCTTGTGCACTTAATGTGCACTTAAAGGGGATGGGCCCTCCTTGAAGATCTGACTTAAAAATCTGCCTCTCCCTGTCAATCGTTGGTCAAGAGTCCTGCCTTCACTTCAAAAATCTCACTCCCATGAGGCTTTGGGTTTTTGTGCTAATAATTCTGTAAGTAATTATTTAACAATGTTTCAGAAAAAAAAACCATTCAATTTGTATAGTTTGAGCAAGCAACTGGGTAATACGCAACTAGATTATGCAACATGTGATTTTTTTTCTTTTTTCCATGGATGTTTTTCACATCATTTAATGATGTACAGCACTTGCAAGCACTGAGTTCTGTTATTGCAAAAACTCCTTCCTCTCCATACTGCATGAAAATATGAGATTACATTTTTTTTTATTTTCAACCATCACTACCAAGTACATGTGGTAAGTAACATATAAAACATAACATTTTTAGCTGGAGTATTCTGTTAAACCAGTATTTCTTAACCACTGGGCATGCTGCTAGTGGATCGTCACTTGCTGTTGTTTATAACAGTTGTGGGAACCACCCTGCCATAGGTGGGTCATGAAGAGATTTTCATGACAATAAGTGGGTTGCAACACCCTAAAGGATGAGAAACACTGCTTTAAACTATTGACTACAATGCTACCCGTCACCTCCTCTTTAGGTGAAAGGGCAGTGAAACTGAACGAGACTGAAGGTGCTGCTGGCCTCCATAGCTCTTGGCATAACCAGTTAGAAGTCTAACCCACCCACTCATGGAGGATAATTTTGTATCTGCTTAATTTATTAGTGGTTGCTGTTATTGTTAAGGGAATTCATATAGCATGAAGGTGTTGCATTTTGAAAACCACCATGGAAGTTTCCCCATTAAGTTTTACTGGTTTATGCTCACCCTTGTGCTTGATTTACTTGTTGATCATTTTGATGTAGTTTGTGACAGCAATCTATGATACGTTTTTGGGCAGACCAAAGCACTTTAAGATACTTCAACAAAAAAAAAATGTTTTGAAAGAGAAAACCCTCAATGCACAAGGCAGTGGCTAAACATGAAGCCTTACCACCTGCTAAAATATTGCAAGATCGGACACTCACACTTTCTTTAAATGGCTGTTGAGAAATAAGCCCTGCCATTGGATCTGTCAATGGTATTAGAGAAAATCACTCAAAAACACAACACCTTCAATAGATGGAATAATACATTGGCTTAAATAATCATTATGCAAGGAATTACTGATTTGAATACAGTTTAGTAAAGAAATGCCATTTTTTGTTAAATGAGAAAGATGCTGGTGGTGAGATCCTGGTCAATGGGAGTCATCAACTGTGACAAGACCATTTCAGGTTTCATCACTGAACCGCATCAGTTCATTCTACTTAATGGCGACCCTGAACATTTTTTTTTTCTCAACTTTCATTGACGAGCCTCATAAAGATGAGTTTGGCACATTAGTCATAAGTCGCTTCAATGTATTGAGTCATCTTTAATTATTATGTGACACATTTTGTCTCAAATTGTAATTTCACATTTGGACATTTGTTATTTATGGTGGATATTATCTAATATTTTTCTTGTACTATCTAACTTGGGATATTGTCATTTCTTTTGTTCTTTTATAATGAGCACAAAAAAATTCTTGTGTCATTCTAAGATTACCGTTATGATATCATAAATCACCAAAGGGGGACAAAACAATTTGGGTATACCACATGGCCAGATGGAAACTCAGGAATAGTGCCCAGGGCTCACCAGCTGGCTTCCACTCATGAGTTTCATGTTGCAATCCCAGTTCTAACTGGCAGATACTTGAAGACTCCTTCTTTTCTCTAGAGAGGTCTGTCTGTTCCACCAGGTTTGCCTCTCTATAATGGTGATGTTGGTGTCTATTCTACTACAGAGTTTCTGTCTAAGAAAAATCAAGTTATAGTCCTGTTCGGATATGGATATAAATAAATAATTACAAGGAAGGCCATCTCTCTGCCAGTTGATGGTCATTTTTCAGGGTGACCAGTTGCCCTAGAATCGTGGCGTATTGGAATCAAAATTTTATCATGAGGTAACAGATTAATCAAAAAAGCAAGGAAATGTATGAACGGTGTAACATACAGGTGTGTTCGGAGACAGGTTGCCTGGTTTGAATACTGGAGCATTTTTAAATTTTCTAGTCACTTCATCAAAGAGTTTGTTTTACATACTTTTGCAACAGGTTAGTCATATTCAATAATAACAGTGATAATAGAATGCAATTATATGTACTAGTGGTGTACATATGCTTTTTTAGTACCATTTTACAATATCATGTGCCTGAAATTGCTTTCATCAACAGCAGATTCCAACTAAAATGATGACAAGATTCAAGTGCCATTGTTAGTAGTTGGGTGTGGAGGGTCTTTGGCTAACTGGAGCTCAAATTTCTTAAACATAAGCAAGTACCTGATAGAAATTTTAAATCTGTGCTAAAATTGTTGGCTGGATTTGAATGATAGACAGTGGATTATTGTGATGCTTTGACAGTACATTATAGTGTCAGAGAAATACCTAATCATGATATTCTTTATATAATTCAGCGGTGAGGTTCTTTTAGTGGAGCATAATAAACATTTAGTCACTGTAGTATAATGTGTCTCTGAGCCGTCTTTCATACATTTTTGCATACATTAGGTTACTTTTATGGACATGAAAGACATGTCATTTACCCACTTCGATTTTAAGATGCAAGAGGTGTGAGTTGAGGTAACTGAGGTTCACGCACGACGAGGTGCAGCCAAAGAGTTGAGTGAGGATGGGGTATAGACACAGGGACATCTTACCAGCATTATAGGCCCCCGGGCAAAGCAGTGCATTGGGACCCCTACCTACACAACCACTCAGCATGTCACAACATATATAGGTTAGCATGGGGCCCCCATGGCATTGATAAAGTAGATCCAGCAGCAGTGAATCATGTACTAGAGGACACCAATGGAAATTAAGGAGAAGTGCATTTAAGACTGAAGCCAGCAACAACAACAACAAAAATAGCATTTGCTTATATAGCACATTTTCATATAATGTAGCTTTACAAGACATCAAAGTTACAAGAAAAGAAAAACAATTAAGATTAAGCAGTAATATTAAAGAATAAGTAAAAGTTTGGAACAAACCGAGTTATGTAGGTGAAGCAGAAACCTTGACAGCCTTTAAGATGAATGTGGATGAGATATTGGGACAGTTTAGCCGAACACACAGACATGATGGACTGAACGTTCTGCTCTTGTTTGTCACATTTCTTCTGTTCTTATGTTTACATGTAATACTTTGTCATCCAACCCCACCCCATCCCATGTCCTGCACTGAGGATGTTATTTCAGAATGAATGACTGCTGGTGCTTCACTGTTTTGCCATCAGGAGTAGTTGTCAAGAAAAAGAAGAAGATGTTAAAAATATACAAGTTGAAGTAAATCCTTTCAAGTTTAAAACTGAAAAGGTACACTAATTCAAAGTTGAAGGTACACAGAATCTTTCTCTCTTTGAAGATAGATGAGTTGCAAATTTGCCAAATGCTTTTCAATTAAAGATCTAGAAATTTAAAAAATGTGTACAGTGCACTCAGTACAATACAATACAATTTATTTTTGCATAGCCCAAAAAATCACACAAGAAGTGCTGCAATGGGCTTTAACAGGCTCTGCCTCTTGACAGCCCCCCAGCCTTGACTCTCTAAGAAGACAAGGAAAAACTCCCAAAAAAACCCTTGTAGGGAAAATATGGAAGAAACCTTGGGAAAGGCAGTTCAAAGAGAGACCCCTTTCCAGGTAGGTTGGGCGTGCAGTGGGTGTCAAAAAGAAGGGGGTCAATACAATACAGTACAATACACAGAACAGAATAAATCCTCAATACAGTATAAAAACAAATATTTTAGAAGTACAGAGTTGAATTTAACAGTAGATGATATCACAAAATATGATTGGGATTTGTTTAGAGTCCTGGAGACCTCATTCATAAAGCTGCCTCCCCCATCTGGTCATTCCACAGCTGAAATAGTGCTAATCCGATGAATGGACCCGTCTTTCCCACAATTCCTGCGATCCTTCATCAGGGATGACTTTACCTTAGGCAGGCAAAACAACTTGGCAGATGGGCCATGGCACCAAGTGCAACATTTGAGTACCGAGAAGAGAAACAGAAAAGGTGAGGGTTAGTATCCAATAACTATCATGTTACTTATGTTTTAGTGTTAATGACTAACAATAGAAATGCAGTACGTACAGTTAATCAGCAGCTCTAGTCAGGATATGCTAAACTGAAGTAGTGAGTCTTCAGCTGGGATTTAAAAGTTGAGGCTGAAAGGGCATCTCTTATAGTAGCCGGAAGACCATTCCACAGTTTAGGGTCCCTGTAACTAAAAGCTCAACCTCCCACTGTTATTTTATTAATCCTTGGAATCATAAGCAGACCGGCATCTTGAGATCTTAATGTGCGCTGTGGTTTGTAAGTCATGATAAGTTCAGACAAGTAAGCCAGACCTCGGCCATTTAATGCTTTATATGTTAACAGGAGGATTTTGAAATCTGTCCTAAACTTAACCGGGACCCAGTGTAAAGATTTAAGAACTGGAGTTATGTGTTCGTATTTTCTTGTTCTTGTACTAATTCTTGCAGCAGCATTTTGGATTACCTGGATAAAGAACAGTTTGAACATCCAGTGAACACAGCATTGCAGTAGTCAATCCTACTAGAAATAAATGCATGAATTAATTTCTCAGAATCCTGTTTATTTAGAAAGCACCTTAATTTCCCAACATTTTTAAGATGGAAGAAACATGATTTGGACAACTTTGTAACATGTGCTTTAAATGACATGCTAGAGTCAAAGATAACTCCTAGATTGCGGGTTGATTCAGTAAAATTAATGTTGATTCCAACTGAGTTAAATGATGACAGAATATTGTTGTGATCAACGTCATTCACTCCAACAATTAACATCTCTGTTTTATTTGTGTTTAAAGACAAGTAGTTCTCATCCATCCACTCCTTTAATTCACTAACACAACTAATTAAAGACAACATCAGAGAAACTTAATTTCATCTAAATGAATGGTATAACTAGGTGTCATCTGCATAAGAGTGAAAATTAACATTATGTTTCCTAATGATAGATCCCAATGGAAGCACGTAAAATGAAAACAGTAAAGGTCCCAGTACTCAGCCCTGCGCGACACCATATCTTACTTCTGTGTATAATGATGGAGTACTGTCAGCACATTTCTGTACATATTGGAATCGATTTGATAAATAAGAATTAAACCAAGCGAGCACATAAGCCTATAAGCCCAACATCATTTTCTAGCCTGTGCAGTAAAATAGAATGGTCAATGGTGTCAAATGCTGCACTTAAGTCTAACAACATAATTACAGTGGAGTTTCCTTCATCAGAGGATATTAGAATGTCGTTTACAACCCATGTTAGTGCCGTTTCTGTACTATGACCAGTGTGGAAACCAGACTGGAATTTATCAAATTAATTGTAATGCGTAAGGTGTGACTAAAGCTGATGGCGACTACTTTTTCTAGTATTTTAGAGAGAAAGGTAAATTTGAAATAGGCCTATAATTATTTAGTATGTGTGGGTCTAGGTCTGACTTTTTAAGTAATGGTTTAATGACTGACACTTTTAGTGCATCAGGTATTGTGCCATGCAATAATGAACTATTGATAATGTTTAGAATAGGCACTGCAAGAACATCCATTGCACTTTTTACTAGTTTTGTTGGCACTGGATCTAGGGAAGAAAAAGTGGGTTTCATTTTAGAAAGTAAAGCTAAGACTTCCTGCTCAGTTACAGGATTAAAATTACTAAAGTGCTGAATACAATGTGAGACAGGGTCTGCTAAGCTAGTATTTGGTTTGTACTGTGATGCTGAGATCTGGGATCTTATATTTTTAATTTTCTCATTGAAGAAGTTCATAAAGTCTGTACTGCTAATATCTGTCGGTATTTTGCACTGTAGATCTGAATTTCCATTTGTTAATGGAATCTATTAATGTAGAATTGTATTCTGAGCGAGCTTTAAAGAGAGCTTTTATATATATATATATATATATATATTTTTTATATATTTTTAACACTTTCTGTCCATGCAATTTGAAATACACAATACACAGAAGAAAACACAAGTAATCCTAAATACAGTATAACAGTAAAATAAAAATATTACAAATACGGAGAAGAATTTAACAGTAGATGATATCATCAATAATTTGGATTTGTTCAGAGTCCTGGAGACCTCAGCCATCAAGCTGCCTCCCCTTATTGGTCATTCCACAGCTGAGTCAGTTCTGGGTCAGCCAATTTGATGAAAGGACTCCTCTACCTCACAATTCCTGCGATCCTCCATCAGGGATGACTTTACCTTAGGCAGGCAAAACAACTTGGCAAGTTGGCCGTAGCACCAAATGCCACATTTGAGTACCGAGAAGAGAAACAGAATAGGTGAGGGTTAGTAACAACTTATAACTATCATATTACTTATGTTTTAGTGCTAATGACTAACAACAGTTAATCAGCAGCTCTAATCAGGATATGCTAAAGTGAAGTAGTGAGTCTTCAGCCGGGATTTGAAAGCTGAGACCAAATGGGCATCTCTTATAGTGCACCCAATGAAGACTGAACTGTCCCATCATATTTCCTTGAAGAAAAATTGTGCTACATTTCAAAAAAAAGTCCCACTGAGAGTGGAGTTGTTTCATATGCACAGACAGTCAGACACTGTATGTATGGTAATCATAGTAGGTGCATTCACATTATATATGAATGCACCTGTCAATTACAACACAATTAAGCAACAAGAGAAAACAGACTAATCAGAAAAAAAATCAAAGTAAAAAAATCTCCAAAAATAAATACTTGAACAGGAAAAAACAACTTACAACCAGAGGCATTTATTAATTTTTTATTTAATTGTCACTGAGGAGTAAGGGTGCTCTAACTTGACTTTATGTACTCTATTAGCTCCTTCACAGTCTCCTTTATACAAAATGTATGTCTGTCGGTGATGCCGTTATGCACTGTGGGTAAGGGGCACAGTTTGTGAACTAGCCTATTAAATAACAATTTCAAACTGTCCGGAGCAGTAATTCTATGGAGCATATTAGTTATGTACACTATGCGACATAAGACTGCAGACTAAGCTTTACATCAGGAGCTTTTGTATTGTTACTTTGTCCCTTGTATATATTGCCTATTCTACCATAATCTATACTTATAAAAGGCAAAGCCCTCACTCACTCACTCACTCATCACTAATTCTCCAACTTCCTGTGTAGGTAGAAGGCTGAAATTTGACAGGCTCATTCCTTACAGCTTACTTACAAAAGTTGGACATGTTTCATTTCGAAATTCTACGCCTAATGGTCATAACTGGAAGGTATTTTTCTCCATTAACTGTAATAGAGTTGAGCTGGAAAGACGTGGGGGGGCGGAGTTTCGTGTGACATCATCACGCCTCCCATGTAATCACGTGAACTGACTGTCAACGCAGTGCGTAGAAAACCAGGAAGACCTCCTAAAAGCGCTTAAGAAAACATGCATTATATAATTGAGAAGGCAGCGAAACAATAAGAAGCGAGCGAGTGACATATACTACCATATTCATGACTGCTGCTACCTCGGAAAGAAAGCAAGGTGTAAACCTAAACTTTAAATTAAGTTCATAGACAGGCTGCCGCTGGTGTTTCACATGCCCACAGGTAATGTTTAATGAGAGGACGCAGGATATAAACGAGAGTTTTGATCACTTTGTAACTAAGTTAAAATTGTAGGTAAAGGGGTGTGCTTATGCAAATTCCGAGATACTGTGTTTGTGGGGGATTGACAGTTAAGGCGGGTGGGAGAGTCACGTCATCATCTCCCCTCCCATTCATCTCATTTCGCTCTGAGCTGACCTCCGCGGCTAACGCCGTCTTCCGAAGCAACTTCGTCAGACTGCCACCAAATACTCACAGAAAAATCCACAAGTTAATACACACACTGTCTCTAGAGTTTCTACACACTGAATCCTCCAGGCACTACTTACAAAAGGTCACATTGACAATCGTGTTACGTTATTTTTAAAATCTTTCCTTTTCTTAGCACAAGCACAGCTGAGAAGCTTCATGCATGTGCTCCATAACGCGTTAAAAAATAATGCATTTAATCACACTTTGCATTACAAGCAAGGGGAGCTTTTGTCAATGCATGATTTCCTGGTACACCGATTACATTGATCAGCACATCCCGATTCATTTTACCCTCGCACCACCTTAGTTTGAGAAGAAGTATGAAAAATATGAGGTTAACACAGAAAAACAGATCACCAATTCAAGCTTTATGAATAATCGATTCGCCATCAATAATTGTTTTGGTAAAGCCATCCTCCTTCCATTTTATAATTTTTCCGCCACTAGCCATGATTAAATGAACGGTAAAAAGTAAGAGCAAAGCGAGGGTGACTTATTTAGGCAGGCATATATATGACAGCAACACTCATGACAATGTCAATCATGTTACGTTATTATTAAAATGTTTCCTTTTCTTTTCATTACTTCTTTAACACACTACTTTTTCGCTGAGGCGGGTATTTTGCTATATATATATATGAATGACCTCCAAAGAGCGCTGAGACTTTTGATATCATGAACGTGTCTGCAAAAACTGGGGTCTCCTGCCCAGCAAAAGTCGAGCAGCCAGCGCGCGTGCATAGCTGTGCCGGCCTTTGAGACGCTGACTGCGCTTCTGCCTTAAGTCAAAGTGAGCACTTTTAATTTTTTTCATCCTCCCCCTGCGCTATAGCCCAGACAAGTGCAAACACGGGACCCCTTTTCTACACCACGGCAAAATAATATTAAGGCGATTCACACTTTCTTTTGCACGATATACGATTATGAGGTCCTCAGCTCGGATTATGAAGACACGCACACGAGTGGAGGACTGACAGTGCCATCACAGCCGATTAATGGCGGGACGTCTCACCAGTCTACACAAGACCCACCGCGACTGTCCCCAAAAGGCGATCATAACGCCAGCGAACACATCTCTATACTATATAAAGAAAAAGGCAACTTTCCTTCCTTTACACCTTTTTCCTTTTATCCCAAACCAAAGCCTTTCTCTCTTAACACTGCAGAGGACACAAAACTAATTTTCTTTAAATGCCGGTAAGGCACATTACCAGAGGCACAAATTTGAACGTTCACATAGAAAATGTCATTTCAATGTACCTGTACTTCTTAAAACGTTAATGTTTTACTGTTTAATAACTTATAGACTATAATTTATTATTTTTCCCTTGCACTCAGTGACCAAATCTATACACACACATATAGACACATACAAACATACACACAAGTATATGTATGTGTATATATATACACACACACACACACATACATACATACATACATACATACACACATATATATAATTTGTGTGTGTGTATGTATGTATGTGTGTGTATATATGATGTAGATAGGTATGTATGTATATATATATATATATATATATATATATATATATATATATATATGTGTATATATAGATATGTACTGTATATAGATATGTAGATAGGAAGATATCGTGTCAGACGTCGTGGTACATTTTCTGATGTAGCTACCGAAAACAACTTTGTGGCGCTGCCGCCAAATACACAAAACAATTACTTTGACAATCATGTTACATTATTTTTAAAATGTTTCCTTTTCTTTTTCATAACTTCTTTAACACATGACATCGATGCGAAGCGCAGGTATTTTGCTATATATATATATATCACAGCGACACTCATAACAGTGACAAAACAATTACATTGACAATCATGTTACGTTATTTTCAAAATGTTTCCTTTTCTTTCTCTTTCCTTCTTTAACACACTACTTCTCCGCTGCCAAGCGTGGGTATATATATATATATATAGATAGATAGAGATATATATATATATAGATAGATATGAGAACAACACTCATATCAATGACAAAACAATTACATTAACAACCATGTTACGTTATTTTTAAAATTTTTCCTTTTCTTTTTCGTACCTTCTTTAACACACTACTTCTCTGCTGCGAAGCGCGGGTATTCTGCTAGTCTATACTAATAAAAGGCAAAGCCCTCACTGACTCACTCACTCACTCACTGACTCATCACTAATTCTCCAACTTCTCGTGTAGATAGAAGGCTGAAATTTGGCAGGCTCATTCCTTACAGCTTACTTACAAACGTTGGGCAGGTTTCATTTTGAAATTCTACGTGTAATGGTCATAACTGGAACCTATTTTTCTCCATATACTGTAATGGACGTTAGCTCGATGGCCGTGGGGGGCGGAGCTGCATGTGACATCATCACGCCTCCCACGTAATCACGTGAACTGACTGTGATCGCAGTACGTAGAAAAGAAGGAAGAGCTCCCAAAGAGTGCTGAAGAAAAACGCTGAATACTTTATTTGCGAGATACAAGTTTAATGAGAAGACACAAGGTATAAACGAGACTTTGGATCACTTTGTAACGGAGTTAAAATTGCTGTAGCGAGAAACTTTTAAGTGCCAGGTCTTAGCTAACATTAAATAAAGCCGTGGACATTGCAACATCACACAATAGAGCAGCTCACGTGAACTGACTGAACGCAGTACGAGTGATCACTTCCATGAATCAAACCTGTTCAAAAAACGCATTACACAATTGACAAGGTAGGAAAAGAAAATGCACCGAGTTGAGCTCCACAGCTAACGTGGTTTTGCAGAAGCAACTTCGTCACGCTGCCACCAAATACTCACAGAAAAATCCACAAGTTAATACACTCAATGTATTCCTCAAATCCCCTTTATACCCCCTGATCTCCCATTTCAATTCAGATGCCTCCAATTTCCAGTAAGGCTCTGCTGCGCGATGCCAAGTAATAAGTCTCAGGGACAGACCCTACAAAACGATGCCATTGATTTCAGGCAAGATTGCTTTTCTCCTGAGAAGAAGGGAATCAATAAATATCTATAATCGTAATAAACGAGCAAAAAATAACGTACAAGCCAGTAAGTCTCGAATAGCTACACAATAACTATAAGAATCGTAATAAACGAACAATAAAACAGTACAGAACCGCGAAGCAAGGAGAAACAATGGCCTTATATGGCGTTCGTCTATAAAGCAACGGAGAAGCTGTGTGAAGGCAGCTATACAAAAAAACAGCAGAGCGCCACACTCTGAATATATTCCTGGCATCACCGTTATACCCTCTGATCTCCCATTTCAATTGAAATGCCTCAAATTTCCAGTAAGGCTCTGCTTCGCGATGACAATTAATAAGTCTCAGGGACACACCCTACAAAAGGTTTCCATTGATTTGAGGCAACATTGCTTTCCTCCTGGACAAAACTATACGTTGCATTCTCAAAAGTAATCTCAGTGCACAGCTTGGTCATATTACAACCGGACTGCTGAACTGACAACGTGGTATACAAAGAGATCCTTAACAGATAGTTATTGGTATATTTTTCCTCAGTTTAAAAAGGTTTTCTTTTCTTCTTAATAAAAATTTAAAAGCAGTTCTTCATCGCTGCGAAGCGCGGGGATTTTGCTATATAAAGTATATATATATATTGTGATCAAAAAGAAAGTCACAAATACAAAATAAAGATTTGGGGACCGTCCCTGTATATTGTCGTGCAGACAATATTGAAAAAATGCAGTGATTCAAAGTGCTGAAAGTACAATGAATAACATTACTGAAACAAAATGGCGGTTTTATAGAGCAAAAAAAAAGTGACAGGAAATGGTTGGCAAAATGGTGATGTGGCAACAGGAACCGGAAGTGACATCATTTTGAGAAGCCGGAAGTGAGGTGGTTTGTGGGTGCTGGAAGTGACGTCATCGCGGCCATTTTGAAAACCCAGAAGTTGTGGGATTAATTCTCTTCTTGTTTCCTGCTGGCAAAAGAGAGTTCAGGTAAGTACCATGTGACATCCCCTTATCTTGCGATGTTTTACTCACCTTTAGGCTCTTTGACTGCCTCCTAAACGTACATGTGTGACAATATGTAGATATATATTTATGTATGTATGTATGTATGTATGTTTATATATATACAGGTATATATGTTGATATGTATATATATGTGGATATGTATCTATACTAATAAAAGGCAAAGCCCTCACTGACTGACTGACTGACTGACTCACTTACTGACTGACTGACTCATTGACTCATCACTAATTCTCCAACTTCCCGTGTAGGTAGAAGGATGAAATTTGGCAGGCTCATTCCTTACAGCTTCCTTGCAAAAGTTGGGCAGGTTTCATTTCGAAATTCTACGTGTAATGGTCATAACTGGAACCTATTTTTCTCCATATACTGTAATGGAGTTGAGCTCGAAAGCTGTGGGGGGCGGAGTTTCGTGTGACATCATCACGCCTCTCACGTAATCACGTAGTACGTAGAAAACCAGGAAGAGCTCCAAAAACCGCTGAAGAAAACATACATTATATAATTAAGAAGGCAGCGAAACAATTAGAAGCGAGCGAGTGACATATAAAACCATATTCAACGGCTCACGTGAACTGATGCAGTGCGCAGACAAAAAGCAACAGTTCCAAAGAGTGCCGAACACAAACTGAATTACACTGCTACACTCAAATAGACAAACCACATGCCGTGCCGCAATAGTAGAGGCTTCGCCTCTAGTGCCGGCGTCCGAGGTTCGATTCCCGAGAGGGGATGCACTGAGTATGTACGCGTGCTTCCCGATTCATTTTAGCCTCGCATCCCCTTGGTTTGAGACGTATGAAAAAATATGCGGTTAACGCAGAAAGACAGATCACCAATTGAAGCTTTAAGAATAATGGATACTTTATTCGCAATCAATGATTGTTTTGGTAAAGCCATACTCAGTGTATTCATTAGATGAATGGTAAAAAAGTAAGAGCGAGGGGAGGGTAACTTATTGAGGCACGCAGGCAAAACCACAATAGCACGCGGGCTCGATGTGCTGTAGTGCACGTCAACTCTATCTGAAATGCGCGATCACATTTGAAAAAATATATCTTTTCAAGTTCTATTTAGTCCATATGTGTCAAACTCAAGGCCCTTTTATGGGAGACACAAATGCACCAGTGCAACTTGCCCCACTTTCCCTGTTGCCAAGTAATGTTGAACCAACTCGGCACTATGGTGTTCCCAAATACGCACTTTGCTGATAAACTGAGTGCACTGCGCACTGAGTTCGCACGGCACTTTGGTGGCTTTGAAGAACAAAAAAATAATTTTGAGTTGTTTCGCAACCCATTTGCCGTCGATGTGGAAACTGCACCTGTGCAGATTCAGATGGAGGTGATTGAGCTGCAGTGTAATGGCACACTGAAGGCAAAGTATGATACTGCAGGGCCCGCACAGTTTATTCACTCCATTCCCGCAAAAATGCTCCAGCTCCGTCTACATGCGGCTCGAACCTTGTGCATGTTTGGTACCACATATCTGTGTGAGAAGCTCTTCTCAGTGATGAAGACTAACAAAACAGCACACAGGAGTCGCCTCACTGATGAGCACCTGCAGTCCATCCTGAGAATCTCCACAACACAGAACCTCACACCAAACAGAAACGAACTTGTTAGCAAAAAAAGATGCCAGGCATCCAAATCTGACAAAATGACATAAGAGCAAAGACAACTGAATGATTTGATTTGTTATTGCTGAAAAGAACAAATTTTATTTATATTTCCAGGTTTTGTTATGCAGCATGTTCATATTTGAATTTGTATAATTTTGACAGGATATATTTTTACGGAGAGCAAAATCTTTTGGGATATTTAAAATTTAAGTTTATTTTTTATATAAAATTACATAAGAGTAAAGAAATTTGAATGTTTGTTCTTTTAACGTTTACATTATTTCTAACTTGTATAATTTAGACAGGATATATTTTTATGGAGAGCAAAATATTATAAGTTATTTAAGGTTTGAGTTGATTTATTCCAGAATAATATTCTGTCGACTAAATAAAAAAACCTTCTATTTAAAATTTAAATAAGAGCGGGAGTCATCCGTTTTAACAAACAGCGTATTGCACTGATACAAAATAGCCTGCCCATTTAATTATTTAGGAATGGATAAATAAATTAAGATTTTGTACAAATAATGTTTTTCATTTTTCTTCCTTCATGGATTCTGGCACCCCCAGCAACAGTTGCTCGCACCCCAAAGACTGTATATATATATATATATGTGTGTGTGTATATGTATATATATGTTTATATATATGTGTGTGTATGTATATGTATGTGTGTATATGTAGATATATATATGTACTAGCAGAATACCCGCGCTTCGCAGCGAAGTAGTGTGTTAAAGAAGGTACGAAAAAGAAAAGGAAAAATTTTAAAAATAACGTAACATGGTTGTTAATGTAATTGTTTTGTCATTGATATGAGTGTTGTTCTCATATCTATCTATCTATCTATCTATATATATATATATATATATATATATATATATATATGTTTTCTCATATCTATCTATATATATATATCTCTATCTATCTATATATATTTATATGCCCGCGCTTGGCAGCAGAGAAGTAGTGTGTTAAAGAAGGAAAGAGAAATAAAAGGAAACATTTTGAAATTAGCGTAACAAGATTGTCAATGTAATTGTTTTGTCACTGTTATGAGTGTCGCTGTGATATATATATATATAGAAAATACCAGCTTACTTAGCGATGTCATGTGTTAAAGAAGTTATGAAAAAGAAAAGGAAACATTTTAAAAATAATGTAACATGATTGTCAAAGTAATTGTTTTGTGTATTTGGCGGCTGCCAATGGTTGTTTTCGGTAGCTGCATCAGAAAATGTACCACGACGTCTGACACGACTCCTTTTTACTGTTTCCTCACAGCTTGGATTGCTGCTGTCATATATATACACACATACACACACACACACACACACATATATACATACATACATATATATATATATATATATACATATATATACACATACATATCTTCATATCTACATATCTATATACATATCTACATATACACACATATATATATATATACATACATACCTATCTACATCATATATAGACACTCATACATACATACACACACACAAATTATATATATGTGTGTATGTATGTATGTATGTGTGTGTGTGTGTATATAGATTTATAGACAGTGTTAAGAGAGAAAGGCTTTGGTTTGGGATAAAAGGAACAAAGGTGTAAAGAAAGGAAAGTTGCCTTTTTCTTTTACATAGTATAGAGAGATGTGTTCGCTGACGTTATGATCGCCTTTTGGGGACAGTCGCGGTGGGTCTTGTGTAGACTGGTGAGACGTCCCGCCATTAATCGGCTGTGATGGCACTGTCAGTCCTCATAATCCGAGCTGAGGACCTCATAATCGTATACGTGCAAAAGAAAGTGTGAATCGCCTTAATATTATTTTGCCGTGGTGTATAAAAGGGATCCCGTGTTTGCACTTGTCTGGGCTATAGCGCAGGGGGAGGATGAAAAAAATTAAAAGTGTTCACTTTGACTTAAGGCAGAAGCGCAGTCAGCGTCTCAAAGGCCGGCACAGCTATGCACGCGCTGGTTGCTCGACTTTTGCTGGGCAGGAGACCCCAGTTTTGCAGACACGCTTCATGATATCAAAAGTCTCAGCTCTTTGGAGGTCATTCATATATTATATATATAGCAAAATCCCAGCTACCAGAGCGGAGAAGTAGTGTGTTAAAGAAGTAATGAAAAAGAAAAGGAAACATTTTAATAATAACATAACATGATTGACATTGTCATGAGTGTTGCTGTCATATATATGCCTGCCTAAATAAGTCACCCTCGCTTTGCTCTTACTTTTTTACTGTTCATTTAATCATGGCTAGTGGCGGAAAAATTATAAAATGGAAGGAGGATGGCTTTACCAAAACAATTATTGATGGCGAATCGATTATTCATAAAGCTTGAATTGGTGATGTTTTTCTGTGTTAACCTCATATTTTTTCATACTTCTTCTCAAACTAAGGTGGTGCGAGGGTAAAATGAATCGGGATGCGCTGATCAATGTAATCGGTGTACCAGGAAATCATGCATTGACAAAAGCTCCCTTTGCTTGTAATGCAAAGTGTGATTAAATGCATTATTTTTAAACGCGTTATGGAGCACATGCATTGAAGCTTCTCAGCTGTGCTTGTGCTAAGAAAAGGAAAGATTTTAAAAATAACGTAACGATTATCAATGTGACCTTTTGTAAGTAGTGCCTGGAGGATTCAGTGTGGAGAAACTCTAGAGACAGCGTGTGTATTAACTTGTGGATTTTTCTGTGAGTATTTGGTGGCAGTCTGACGAAGTTGCTTCGGAAGACGGCGTTAGCCGCGGAGCTCAGCTCAGAGCGAAATGAGATGAATGGGAGGGAGATGATGACGTGACTCCCCACCCGCCTTTAACTGTCAATCCCCACAAACACAGTCTCGGAATTTGCATAAGCACACCCTTCACCTACAATTTTAACTTAGTTACAAAGTGATCAAAACTCTCGTTATATCCCGTCCTCTCATTAAACTTGTATCCCGCATTACCTGTGGGCATGTGAAACGCCAGCGGTAGCCTGTCTATGAACTTAATTTAAAGTTTAGGTTTACACCTTGCTTTCTTTCCGAGGTAGCAGCACTCATGAATATGGTAGTATATGTCACTCACTCGCTTCTTATTGTTTTTCGCTGTCTTCTCAATTATATAATGCATGTTTTCTTAAGCGCTTTTTGGAGGTCTTCCTGGTTTTCTACGCACTGCGTTGACAGTCAGTTCACGTGATTACGTGGGAGGCGTGATGATGTCACACGAAACTCCGCCCCCCCCACGTCATTCCAGCTCAACTCCATTACAGTTAATGGAGAAAAATACCTTCCAGTTATGACCATTAGGCGTAGAATTTCGTAATGAAACCTGCCCAACTTTTGTAAGTAAGCTGTAAGGAATGAGCCTGCCAAATTTCAGCCTTCTACCTACACGGGAAGTTGGAGAATTAGTGATGAGTGAGTGAGTGAGTGAGTGAGTGAGTGAGTGAGGGCTTTGCCTTTTATTAGTATAGATATTTTGCTAGTTTATAAAATAAGGGCCAGTATGAGCACAACAAAATCTACTTGAGCTCGGCCATGTGGCCACCTGCCTCTTCCGCTGTCTTGTTAAACCTGAGAGCACATCCTCCATTTTCTAACTAAAGTCAGTGCCCATCCCAGGAGCAGTGGACACAAGGGGGAAACAGTCCAGGTAATTCTGAAAAAAATCCATTAATTTTACTGATTTCTTCAAAGTGACCACTTTCTGATATTTATTAAACAAATCAGACTGTTACCTAATTGTTTGTAAGAATTACAACACATTTATAAATTTACCTATTTGGTTGAAAATTAAAAAAAAAAATACAGATCTTCAATGTCAGTTTTATTTTAAAAGCCACTAACTTTATGAAAAATGTTGGTCTGCCTTTCTCACTGGACTCATCATCTTTGTTCATTGATAATGATAGTGTTTTGATATCCTCTGATACAAGAAACGCACGATGCATTTGCATTTGATATGAATGAGCACAGGCTCAACAATTAGAAGTCACCTGTCAGATGCTTTCTGTTTTATGTGATTTACAGTAACTACTATTTATCAAATAGTTTTCAACATGTGAAGAGTTCTGATGACCGTACTCTCCTCTTCATGTCCACAGAAATGGCACCTCTTGGCATTAATTGCTAAGACGATTTTGGTTTTGTCATCACTGCTATCTTTAGCAGGTTTCATATCATAATCTTACATTCCTAAACCCATGTGATCTAATAATGGATCATGGGTCCTGAGGCTGTTCTGGCAGCATTTGCCATTTCTTTTACATTCCTACCAAAATGGAGGTGACCTCTGTGTACAAGGAAGGTAACTGAACACTTTCTTAATTGTCAGTGAATATTAATACAAAATGTAAATGCTTTCCTTTTGATTGCCATGTGCCTTTTCGAATATGTAAACAGCAGCTAGACTCCAGAGACATGGAGACACAGGCATACTGATTGTTTTACACGTGCCAATAGACGACCCCACCCAGTCAATAAATGCTCTTATCTAATTAACTAACTAGCAAAAATATTACTATTTATCAGCTCCATATTTGTAAGAGTTCAAGTGGTAAAGTTTTTTTTTTAATGAAGTATTCCCCCGCTACCCTGGTCAGGATGAGGTGGGCTCAAAGTATTAAGGATTCTGTTGGTGAACTAAAGGTTTATACCATATGTTTGAAATGGCACAGCGCTAACATATGTCTGTTCGTTTACTTGTTAAACTGCTAGATTCCCCTTATTGGTCATTTCCTCCTTAATAAATTACTGAACGGACATTCGGGTGTCATCATTGCACTTTCTAAATAATGTATGTGTTTCCATGTGTTTAGAGAGCAATGTAAAAAAATAAAGCAATTAGTAATGTGATTACTTCTTCCAGGAAATAATTGCGTTATAATTTGAGAGAAGTAATTAGTAATTTGTAATGGATTTCTTTCTTTGAGTAACTACCCCATGTCTGCCTGCTAGTGTAAGCCAAGCTGAAAACCCATTAGTTTAGAAAAGCATACTCTTCCTTGAGCTGCTGGCATTGCTTTTTCATATTGCATTATTGCATTTTTTAACTGTAATTATGATAATTATTGTGACCAGCTGTTGCGATATTAGATATGATTACACCAGGTAAAAGAATAAACTGATGCCTAAAGCTATTATGCTATATTCTTGTTTCTCATGATAGCAGAGAGTGGCAACATATTGCATGTTTGTTCATACAAGTCAGAATTTGACTTTCTGTATTACTACTATTATTACTGCCCACTTTTCTTATTTGCTTTCACTATCGTGCAATGTCTCCTGCACTTAGGATGTCCTTAGTATTACTTTGAACAAATTACTTATTCTGGCTTTGGGAAGAACTTCAGAGAAAATGGAAGCAAAGGTGACACCAGTGACAGACCCAACATTAGATCATTATATGATTCTGCAAACATCACATTGAAGAACCCCTGCCTTGTAGAGTATGAAACGGGGGGTTTGTGGAGGGGGTGGCTGGTGGTCCGAGCTCATTTAAATTCTGTTGTGCTCACATTGGCCAGCCATGCCTTATAGGCAGCTCCTTCACTACAAACATGACTTCCACCACAGCAGAACCCAGATCCAAGAAAAGAAAATGACATAACACCTCAGTATGCCTAAGAAGTAAACTCTATTATAATGCACAGCAGTAGTAAAGAATATGGCTGCAACCATGAGAACCCTACCATGATTTGGATGAAAAAATAATAGCTGTATCAAAATGATGTTATGCATAGAAATTATGGGCAAATTAAATTCCACCTAGTCAAAAACCCAACATTATAACTTAGAGGAGCCACTGCTGAATTAAGTCTTGAACCATGGATATACTAAACTTAATAACTGTTTAGAAAGCAAAAAAGAAATCCAGTTTTTTGAATGCAGCCCAAGAGATGTGCTCCCTGTTTATTATCCCACTCCTTCTATTAGATAGATAGATAGATAGATAGATAGATAGATAGATAGATAGATAGATAGATAGATAGATAGATACTTTATTAATCCCAAGGGGAAATTCATATAATCCAGCAGCAGTATACTGATACAAAAAACAATATTAAATTAAATAGTAATAAAAATGCATGTAAAAGCAGACAATAACTTTAAATAATGTTAGCATTTATTTTAGCACCTCATGGTTAATACCATCTGTCAGGCCAAAGTGATGAGCAGGTCAGTGTCAAGTAGCATGTAAAATGAGGATAACTAATAGAGCTCAGGACATCACAAAATATAGGCCTCTTTTTCTGTTTCACTGGAAGTTTGTCTTTTTTAACTTCTACTACAATTTCAAATGACTTTACCTTAACTCACCTCATTTCAACTTTACATGGCAAGACAACATATTATTAGGATGCAGTACAAGCTTTCACCAATATTTTTTGCAGCTGGGGCATGAGTAACGATATAGTGAGTCAGAAACTGGGATTGAGCAGGAATTCTTCTGGTTTGGTTTTCAAGGCCACACATTGCAAAATACCCATAAAAACTCTGCAGCAGTTTAGAGATGCAATATAGACAGACAGACATAAATCTAAAAATATAACAAAAAGATAAATAGAAATGAAAAGCACTATATGATATACAGACACGAAAGGTGATAGATAGATAGATAGATGTAATGAACAAGACACAGTGCTATGCCCAAAATACAGACAGTGAACATCTAATCTATATGGATTATACTGTATATTACAAGTTTTTTTTTTAACACTAGCATATTTTAAAAATTTTTAACACTTTTTGGACCTGTCCTATAGGGGAATATTTCAGATAAAATTAAATATGTAAATATGCAAATAAACAAATAAATCATAAAACGTGGCAATAAATAGATAACAATACAATGAAATATGAGCATAATTAATCACATGTGTAATTAAATGTTTTTGTTGCTTATTTATTTATGTTTATACAGTATTTATATATTTTTTTCATTTATTTACCACACACACCACACCACACACATCATAAAATATGGCTTGAAATTAAAACTGTCATTTTCACCCATCAAAGTTAAGAGAGTGGGTTCTAGTGATTACTGTGTTTTGACTGGTGAATCGTCAGTAGAAGGGACACTCTCAGTCACAGATCTGCACATGCCTATGAGCCACAGCATTCCCAAGGTAAGCAAAGCCCCTGCTCAGACTTGTGCATGGTGGTGGTGGAGATGAGTGTGCAAGAGATGTTCACAATAACTTTTGTGAAACTGGTTCCTGCCAAGCAAACAGCCAAGAAATCCTGCTGACTATGCCACTTGTCACCAACACGGGGTGCTACAGCCTTCCAAACCTCAGAATCGCAAGACCAAACACCGCTCTGGTTCAATAAAAGAACTTTTGTTCCACGCAGCTCTCAACTCTTAAAAGGACAATTAACACAGCCAATACACAATATAAATACTTGCTCTTCTGTCTCTCTTTTCTCTCTCTCCATCCATCTCCCTCCTGCCTTTCCTTGAGTGTTGCCTTCCTTGCTTCCAGCTCTGACTTACCCAGATGTGGCAGGGTGGTTCCTTTTATCTTGGACCCGGGAGTCCTTCCGGTGCCAGGGCATGGCCCATTGGGAGCACCTCTGGGCCCATCAAAAGTCCCATCTAGTAGGAAATGTTAACCCCTTCAGCTGCCCCTGATGGCCACCATGAAAACTTACAGGGCTGCTCTTTGCCACTACAACTCCCAGCATTCTGTGCGGAAGTCCATGTGGGGATCCTGAACCAAGGAAGCTGCCACCTAATGTATGGGGGAAGAAATTGTCTTGAACAAGTTGTCCACCCCAGTCCTTCCATTATACTGTCCTCCCGACCAGGTAAGGATTCCTGTCCAATCCTGGCATGCCATCTCTTACAAGTGAAAAAAAAAATGCCCAGAATTGCTACATGAAGCAGCTACTGTAATTGAAGAAGCTCTGAATTCATGCTCCTAACAGGAGCCTGCACATGACGTATGGTGTCTGCCTATAAATGTAGCATTTGCTGACCAGAGATTTATGTGCAATCTACTGATGATTCACCAATCAAAACACAGTACTTGCTACAGCCCAACCCTCAGCTTTGAAGGGTGTAAATGTCACCTTTAATTTCAAGACATATTTCATGTTGCATATGGTGTCACTGAAATAAATAAAGGCATAAAAAAATAAACAACAAAAACATTTTAATGATTCATTTCATTATTTATATTATAAAATTTACATTATATATTTATAATTATTTATTAATTATTATGCCCTGCCCAGTGTTTTTTTCATGCCTTGCGCCCTATGTTGGCTTGGATTGGCCCCAGCAGACCCCGTGACCCTGTAGTTAGTGGGTTGGATAATGGATGGATGGATGGATGGATGTAGGTGCAGTTTGGGTGTATTTTTTACTTTGAAATATTGTATGTGTTCCACATAATAAAGCTTTACTTGCAGGTATTTTTGAATTGTATTGGTTTTGATCTGTCATAACATACAGTACATGTTATCATTTTATAATAGCCATCCATTCATCAATTTCTCGAGATGCTTATCTCATTTAGCATTGTGGAGCTCACTTTATTTTAACTGTTTTTCTACTCTATATTTTTTCTAATTGTACATGTTTGAATTCTAATTGTTTCTACTTATTAATTTGTGATTAGTTGGATAAAGATGTCTATTCAGTCACACAGTTCCACGCAGCTTAACAGGTCCAGGCTGATTCCCTTTTAATGTTCCATTTGTTTATACCATATATTCTCTGCATAAAGCTCTCCCCATCCAAATGCTGCCTCCTCATACTGTACATGGTAGTGATGCAATGTCCTAGCAAGATAAGCTGGTCTGTCGTCTTTATTAGTTATCTGTTGGTCTATCATATTATAGAGTGACATGCATATGTTCTACATTTCTGTTTTCCAGCATGCTCTTATAGTTCATCCATCTCTCTATTAATTAATCCTGTCTAATCCAATTTTAGCGACATGAGAAGAGATAGGCCAGACCCTTCCAGAGGAAGGCAGGAACTGACCATGGCCAAGATGTCAATCTATTGCAGGGCACACTTGCACTCACACCCACTGAGATAAATTGGAGCCACCAATTACCTTAACATGTTCGTTTCTCTCTGTTTTTCAAATTAGAGTTTTAGAATGTTAGCCAGACAAGAGAAAAATTGAATATATGTTCTTTATTGAAACATATCAACCCACATATTCAGTGTACTGTCTTGTAATTGTGTCTATACAGTCTTAGGTTCAAGGAAATTCAGGAGAAATTTGTCATTATCTTCATTAAGGAAACCTTTTATAGTCCAGTGGGAAGACATGGCTCACTTTTGCTGGGCAATTCTGACACCAGCAGTAATGCATCTGCTTGTTAGGCACAAAACCATATAATCTGTAATGAAACGCGCTTTGTTTCATAGCAAATTAGGAAGCACATAAGTGCCCAGCTCCTGCCAATAATGGTCTGGCGGCCTTCCCCTCTCTCACGCGGTTCCATTTCTCAGTCACAGCTGGAGCTTCTCATTAAGCCTCGCTAGCAGATCATTTTTTCTTCCGAGTGTTTGTCTCAGCTCTCTGGCCTTCTTTGTGCCCATTCACCACATTGCAGTAGCTGACCCAGTTTGCACCCACCCATTTCCGTTCCTGCCTTTCAAAGAAATGGTGAGAAACTGTGTTCCCAAAGGGATAAGCGGCACTATTCTTCAGGGATGGCCCCAGAGGGATGTGCCCCTCCACTACTAGAGCGGCCTACTGAGATGTCACTTTCTTGTCTTACTGAAAAACTGACACCATGGCGACATACTGGTAAGGGACTAGAACACAGTCAAAGCATCCCTGTCCTCAGCAAGGCACTGCAACAGTGGGCACTCTGAGAGCTCTGGATCTGACCAGAAGAAACCCTAGCTTGTTTTTCTTTAATTTTCACCTGTCATATATAGCAATCAGATTTCAGCTGAGCATCTGAAACAATGCCTGCCTGGGGCCTCAGGTATAAAACCTTGCTTAGATTCCATACTAAAATTTTGCTTAGGTTTAAAAGGCAAAAATCTCATATGGACAAAAAAAAAATCAGTTTCATAAAACTAAACATATGGTAGATCCCATGCCAAGTTTGTTTATAAATCTCAGATTAATTTAACACTATGCAATTATGCACATGCTTTTAGCCGCTTTCTGCCACCTTCCACCAATTATCATGCGTTAGGGATGGCAGGCAGACTTACCAGGTCGGGACGCCTTCAGAATGAAACGTCAGGGGTATAGAGCGTACACAATGCTAGAGCGGTAGGTGCCAGCCCCCCGGGTTGCAGCAGGGCCTTGGATTTCCACAGGGCAGTTCCTCAACTCAGTCCTGATGGGTTCCAAAGGTGCTGCCAGGGGGTGCTGCAGGGACTGGAGTGCCCTACATCAAGGGGTTTCTGTCTGACCTGGAAGTGCTTTCAGATCACGTGTATGGACAACCGGAAGTACTCCTGGGTAGGAAATAAAAGAAGCTGCCTGCCTCACAAAGATGAGCCAGAGTTGGGAGGAAGGTGGACAAAGCTTGTGAGGAGGAGGCAGAAGAAGACAGAGAAAGACAAAGAACTATTTTGTGCTATACGGTGCTTGTTGTATTTGTGGCTGTGGTGGTGAGACATGCTTTAAAAAGAAGAGTTTTCCCACAAATAAGAACTCTTTGGGCTTTTAACTTGTGTCCGTACCTGTTTGGGGTGCTGGAGCGCCCCCTGGTGGTCACACATGTAAGGCATTAAAAAACATTTTGAATATTCATAACGTTCCGGAGTGATGCCTTTACTTTTCAAACCATGGAAACACACAGAAAATGAAATGTCACTGCATGTGAACTTGAGTTTAAGAAGTTGCCAGGGGGACTTGCGTCCTCCTCCCCACACATATGCACTATATTACTAAAATAAGCCTCAAGTGAAGGGTATTTTTTTCCTCCATTTTTATGGCAATAGTTAATGTGAATATGATAATAAATGAATTGAGTGCATGGTGATACAGCAGTAGTGTGGCTGCTTTTAGTAAGGACTCTAGGGATCATGTCCAGGATGCTTGGGAGTTTCCATTTGGGTCTCCGTGTTTGCTCCTGTTTACTTTCACAGTCTAAAGAGATGCAGCTGAACTGGCAATGCAAAATCATCACCTGATGTGTGTGTGTGTGTGTGTGTGTTTACCATGCAATGGGCTGTCCAGGAGTTGTTTCTGCCTGCGCCCATTGCTTGCTAGGATAGGCATGAGCTGTCCCCGGCCCTGAAAAGTGCTGCACATCCTGTCTCTGACACACTAACACTGAGGACTTTCAGCCAACGAATCATTCAGCAAAGGTGTGTCAAGAAACGCTATGGGGGCTTCTTATTGCCAACAGCAATACGCCTGCATAATGCTTTACTGTGACGGAAACTGCCAAATCAGAACTTTTCTTTCTTTTTAATATTCTTTCTTTGCATTCATTCTGTTGTGAGTTCAAGGTCAAAGTGTGTGTGTGTTTGCCTATTTATTTATTTATTAAAAGAGCTTCTGTACAAAGCCAAGATTCCCCCAGAGACAAAAAAAGTTCCCTCTAATTTCAATCAAATCTAACCTAACCTAAACTAATCTAACCTAATTTAGCCTAATCTAATCTGATAAAATCTAGTCTAAAAGGTGGGTTTAGAGGGCAGATGGATCAACACATTATTGCAATTTTTCCTGCCCAAAGTAACTCTCACTTGCGCATCTCCAAACCTTAAAACAGACAAAAATAATACTCTGTACAAATTCAATCACAGATTATTTCTCTGTCTCAGATTTAACTTGAAGGAGGTTATTTTAATTTGAATATGTTGTATAAGGTATTCTCCTCTTTTACTTGCCGAGTAGAAGTTGCTCTTGGCAGTTCAGCGATTGAAAAGGTGGTACTTGCATGTTCAGTGCCTATGCCGGCCTGTATAAACAGCGGTGATTGTCGCATCTCCATCATATTTCACTGCTGCAAAATAAAAATATGATACTGTATATTTCTCTTTGATGAAGCAAACAAGTAGCAGAAGACATTTCTAATTTTCATATCAGTTAACTAAGTCACACCCGACTGATATCCAATGCATAGATTTTCTAACTTCTTAAAATAAAACAATGCTTATTTTGCCACCATTGAAATACATGGACAAACAAATTTAAAAGCTCAACTTTTTCTGTCATGTAAATGTTGGTAATTTGTGCCCTTTTTCATAAAGATGACCAACTTATAAGCCAATTTAGATGTTTTAGAGCCATCCTCTTGGATTTGTGCAATGAATTGGAACCTACATTACAGGGACCATCATGCAATCTCTTTTCCGTTACAGGTTTAGAACAACTGCTTGCAAAATGGATGGATGGATGGATAGACATCAGAATGAAATGTAATTTTCTACTCAGTTCATTGTCTTGCTGTCTGGCATTGCTACAATGTCAAAAACAAAAAAGTGTGCATAGGACTTTTAGGCAGTCAAAACTTTCCGGAACTTTCCACCAAGTTCCACGTCAAGTTAATTATTTTATAAATCCTGGCTTTTGCGTATGAAATGGCTTATGCACATTTCTGAATGTAAACAAGCCTTGTGAAACCCTCAGCTCTGAGCTGAGCTTTTTGAATAAATGTCCACACATGACAATGATATGTGAGGATGGGGGACCACCCGGCTGCCTGTGCCTTTGAACAGAAAGTATGCACTGTGCCTAAATGATGTGCATATTTAACAATGAAGGTAATGATGTGTTTCTAAAGGCATATCTGTTTCTGGAATGGGGTCTATCTTTGAAGACATGCCAGTTAAGTGTAGCTTGAGTTTATTCAGTAAAGCACTTTGTAATAAAAATATTGATTGGGGTGAGGAACCGCACTGTGGGTGGCTCTGAGTGATAATCTATTCTGAAGCCCTTCAGGTATCATTCCCTTCAATCAGTATTGCTACTTGCCATTTAAAAGAAATAATATTTTCAAAAATATAGATATCTGCTAAAGCAATGGAAATGTTTACTACACTGCTGATAGATTCAGATCACTCAGAGCAACAATGAGGCAGAAGAGAAGTCAGATGCACAAATTAAAAAGCCATTTGCGCAGACCTGTCTACCAGGCTTGACAAACAGACCCCCATGATTTATTGTGGAGAAGCAAAGTGCATGTTTCCTGTGAATTTGCCCTTCTGATTGTGGTTGGGGCTTTCTCTTAGGCCCCACCATGTCCATTAGCATTTTCTCTCCTTAAGTCTAGAGTTCATCTTCATTGTTATATTGAGGTTGTCATTCAGATGTGCTAGTTTGCCAATGTCATATCTAATCTGTCAAGCAGAGGTGCATCAGGCCAGTTCTCCTGTTTAGTGCCATCCTTTGAGTAGATCATGCCAAGTTTACATATTGCTTGTGTAGATTTGTTGTCTAGGCTCATTTCTGATGGTGATGATCATAAAACATTCCATGTAAGATATACAGTACCACCTGCTTTACTGTGATTCATGCTGCCACTTCACAAATCCAGCATCCTAGGTTTGAATCCTGATCACAATCATCGTATGTGAGAAGTTGCAGGCTGTATCCCTGTCTTAGTTGATACACCAATTTCCCTCTTGCATCTTGAAGGATGTATCGTACATGTTAGGTTAATTGTGGGCTCTATTCTGGCCCTGCTGGAGTGTACATGAATGTGTCCTGTGATACACTAACATGTCATACAAACTTGGATGCTGTCTTGCACCCAGTCAATTGTGAAGGTTGACTGTCTTTATTTTTTTATAGTTTCATTATTGTCAATGTTGTATCGAAGAGCAGTTCAAAGCTGAGCAACATAAATGGAACCTAACAATATCTATTAACAATATCATTGAAATAGGGCCAGTTGAGAATGGAGGAAAGGACAATAAACACTCCAGTCAGTAGCATCTCTGGAGGAAAATATATCTGTTGAGGGTCCAAGGTAAGTTTCCCATATAACACAAAGTTACAGTCCTGTAGATGAAGGGCAACTGATCATCCACCCCACCTGAATATTCTACAGTAAACTCTCTGGTGAGCTGACTAATATGACAACAGAATCTTTCCATCTAAATATTCCAAGACTTCTAGAATCTCAAATGTCTTTCCATAGGCAGGAAAACATTTTGGAAGTAGAGCAGTGGCACCAAAAGACACAGCAGGACACAGACGAAACAGAATAGAGGAAAATTAGTAATTGTTCAAAATTATAGTATTGCTTATATTTTTTACACAAATGAGTTGCAATATGCACTGCTAATCAGCAGCTCTAATCAGGGTGTGCTAGACTAAAGTAGTGAGTCTTCAGCTGGGATATAAAAGCTGAGACTGACAGCATCTCTTATATACAGTAAGCAGGCAGAGCATTACATAGTTTTGGCACCCTTTTGCTAAACATTCAACCTCCCATTGTTATTTTATTAATATTTGGACTCTTTAGTAGGTCAGCATTTTGAGATCTTAATATGTGCTCCTTGTAAGTAATGGTAAGTTCAGAAAGTAAGCAGGGTCTTGGCTATTTATTGCTTCAAATCTAAGAAAAAGGGTTTTGAAATTAGCCTCAGGCTTAACTGGAAGCCAGTGTCATAACTTCAGAACCAAAGTGATGTGGTCTTACTTTCTATTTTTTGTAATGATTCTTGCAGCAGTATTTTGAACTAACTGAAAGCAGCATGTAGGACAGTTTGAACAGTCCTGTCCTACTAGAAATAAATGTATGAATTCATTTTTCCAGCACCCTCTATATTTAGACCCATCATACATTTCCAGTATTTGTAGCTGGATCAAACAGGTTTTAGGTAGTTTTGTTGCACTCTGATTCAGTAAAACTAATGTTTAGGCCAACTGAGTTAAAAAATTACAGAATATTGCTGTGGTCTGCATCACTTCCGCAAATAAATTTGTTTTCATCTGTATTCAGAGTCAAGTATTTATTGTCTATCCACTCTTTTAACTTAAACTTGACAGAGTTAATTAACAATACTATCATAGAAATGTCATTTGGTCTAATAAAAAAAGGTATATTCAAGTATTGTCTGCATTAGAGTGAAGATAAATAATTTTTTTTCTAATGATAGAAGCATGTAAAGTGAAATCAGTAAGGACCTGAGAAATGAGACACCATATTTCACTTCTAAATGTAATGACTGAGTAGGTCAGCACATTTCTATACATAGTAAAATTAATTTCATAAATCTAACAATACAATTATTGCTGAATTTCCTTCATCAGAGGATATTAGAATGTCATTTACAGCACAAGATTTTTTTTTTTTTTTTTGCAGTTTTGTTGCTCTCCACCTACACTTGAGGTTTAAGGCATTCAAATTTAAGGGGGTGAGTACTCTCATTAAACCAAGCTTCTAAATATTTTAATCACTTTTGTTTAAGCAGAACTACTGTATCCAAGGTATCTCTCCAAGTCATAATTAGATGTCAGCTGACGTAGGTACTTTTACATAATTAAGTTTGAGTTTCTTAAAACATCTATACATTTTAAATGCAGAGTTACAATCTAGATGTCACACTGTACTTCCTTTAAAATGTGATTGTATTGGTAAGGGCAAAAGCAAATCAAACACAATAAAGTAGTGATCAGATACAAATTAATTTATTGGACTAATATTTAAACTCTGTAAGTATTAATTAGATGTAATATATAATTATGAAAATGAGTTGGGACACTGTCACGCTTGTTAAAACTTGCTGTATTTAATGTATCAATAAAAAATTTAGGTAAAAAAAAAATGCCTCCAATTATGTAAATTTGCCGAAATTTTAGAAGGTAGTTTACAGTTCTTTAAGCAAAATTTCCTGTGGCCACCTCTTTGACCAATATCTTGTGATGTAAGAAGAAATCTAAATCCATTTGGTGCTGCCTATGCTAATGGAATGCTGTCAGATTTACTAAGTCAGGTTTCAGTAAGAAAACACAAATCAGATTTTGTACTTAATATAATATAGTTTACCCAAACAAATTTAAAGCTCACAGTGTTTTACTGAGCTGGCATTATACTTTTGTTTTACTTTGAATTTAGTTATGAATTTTGGTACCCCAGTGGAGGATCTGATTTCAACTTTAGGTCTAATTATGCTCTTTATGGTTATTAATTAATTTAGATTTTGCTTAATGATCAAATTTATAAGATGCACCACAACAAGAATTCTAGGTAAAAGCTACATATTATTAACAAATAGGATAAAGAACAGCCAAGATGGTGCTCTGATTAGTCAGCCAGACATTTTTCCTGCCATATTTTTGATAAAATCAAAGATCTCCTTCAGTTAGGGTGAAGACCATATATTTTAAAAAATCCAGCCCTTTCCATAAAATCATCCCAATTATTACTAAATGATGTGATTTTATTTGCACCCCAGGGGCCTCATGTATAAACGGTGCGTACGCACAGAAATGTTGCGTAAGAACTTTTCCACATTCAAATCGCGATGTATAAAACCTACACTTGGCGTAAAGCCACGCACTTTTCCACGGTACCTCATGCCTTGTCGTACGCAAGTTCTCCGCTCGGTTTTGCAAACTGGCGGCACCCAGCGTCAAAGCAATGGTACTGTTCTTGTGTGATTACTCTTTATTTTACTGACGCGGCTTTATAAATACGCTGAAACTAACCGCATATTGTTTATTAGTGTAATGCATCTGATTGTAATTAACTCGTAACAATATAATGGTCCAGGGAACAGCCATAGTATTCCAAATACCATAACTGCTTTAGCGTTGTTACTCTCACTTCTCCTTCTTCTTCTTCTTCTTTCAGCTCCTCCCGTTAGGAGTTGCCACAGCGGATCATCTTTTTCCATATTACTCTCACTGCACCACTCAGAGTATTTATATCACTGTATCTGAGTGTGAATCACAGCAGCAGCTGATCGGAAAGAGAATTATCGGTATACGGCATTAAGCACACGCTGTCTCTGCCACGGCAAAACGTTTCAAAGCCTTTCCTGTACGGACCTCGCGGTTCAGAAACAGTTTAATCCCAAGAACTTTAAATGCACTCAATCAATTGCTCCTTGTAGAACGGTTTGTACTTATAAGTACAATCACCTCACTGTAAACTTGCACTACAGTTATATCTCACAACCTGAGACGCTTTATAAAGCGCGTATTTACATATGATGACGATATCATTTTTAAGGTGAAATGCAGCAAAATATGTTTGTTAAATTATACACATAAAACTTTAACTTCATATAAATAATCTATATTCTTCACTGGGAGTGTCGTGAAGGATAGAATAATTAAACATGTACTACGAAGATATTTCAATGTTCTTTAAACGTTTTGATGAATCGGCGCTAAGCTTACAGATGGCTTAACGTCTATTACAGAGCTGATTGTATGGCGATCGGTTACTTGGGGAAAGAAAAGCAAGGACTCTTGGGGCGGCCACGCCAATATATATTGAATATAAAACAGAAAGAGAAAATAACAACACAGCCAAAAAATGCAGCGACAAATTTCGACAAAAGATAAATGCTTGTCATGAGCACGAGGCTCATGAAACTCATGTTTAATAACGTGCTTTAGCTCCTATCATCATTAAAATGATATCACGTATACATCTCAGTATTTTAGTTATTCAGAGAGCTGTAATATCACAAATGTCATGGACTCTGTGTCCAGTTGGAGGAAGAGAGCCGGTTTAAAAAGCAAGTAGTGATTCACGCACATAGAGCACATACGAGTAGAAGATCAAATACAAAACAAAGCATTTAACGTGCTACTTTAATTACGATGTGATTTGAGAAACTGGTTAATTAAACGATTTTAAGATGAAGTTTATAATGTTCTACTAAATGACAAAATAAACTACGTGATTAAAGTGGAAATGTCGAGATTGAAGTTGACATTTCGTGCTTTTTCCCCACCGTGTGCCTTTTTTCTCTGTACCCTAATAAGCTTTCATATGACACTCAGACAGTGGGCTTACAACTCTTCTTTTCACGGCAACTTTGATATGTGACTTCTTTTTTATGTCCGGCACTGTGCGATTTTGTGAATGTGAGCTTTCAAGTTTCTCCAACACGCTATGTCACTCGATCAACTTCCTTTTGTTGATTATACCACAGTTTATTTGAACAAATAGTATGTTTTTCCTTTGCCTCCACTTGGTATTCGCTGAAATTCTTATATTATCCCCGTGCTTTTCCCATTGTCTTTTCACAGAAGGCTGCGCTTAAGGGCGATTTATATTGATTTGCATATTCAAATAGGCGTAATTCTGGGAGGATTTGGGGCGTTACATAATGCACGTGCACGAGCGTTAGTTTTCACGCTGATCAGGATTTATGTAGCGGAAGAACGTGGAAGTTGGAGTACGCACAGATTCCTGCATCTGGATTTTTCTGTGCATAAATAACATTTCGGCTTTTGTGCTTACGCCATGTTATAGTGCGAGTTCTACGCACGGCGTTATACATGAGGCCCCAGGTCTTTAACCAGCTGTATCATAGAACATGTTCACCTCTTTACAATTTGGTAAGAGACCGGACATTTAAATTCTGACAGAAGGATGGGATTCATTTTTAATTGTCCTGGCTAAAGTATGTTTTCCAAAGAATTTCAGACCCATTAACCCAACCTCAGGAAGGACGATGATGTATCTTACTGGCTAAACAAAAAAATACCTTCTCTGGACTCTGAATATGCAGCAATACATCTTTTTAATGCCTCACTGTGAATGTTCTTTTAACTTTGGCCAAGTTTTCTTTTTATTTGTATTTCTTGTGTGTACCTGAGGGTTGATTGTTGTTATCTGCTATATTATTTGTGTGCTTCTTTAAAAACTAAATTTTCCCTTCAGAACAAATAAACTATCTATCTATCTATCTATCTGTCTATCTATCTATCTATCTATCTATCTATCTATGTAAAGTCAATACTATTGTCCACATCTTTAAGATTATGTCAAGGACATGAAGAATGTATTCATATTCTTAATGGTTAAACAGGTAAATGACAGATGCAATGATGCAGTTAATGGCAAATCAACACCATGATGGATGTAGCCACGTCAGTGCCACGATAGGTTTATAGGTGTCTACTGTGGCAAACCAAAATCATTTGGGTGTTGCAATGCTTTTCAAAGTAAGGCATATAAACATGTACATATCCATGGGGGTAAATAAAGACTGAGATCATTGCTGTATCTATGTTCTTGGTGGTAAATGAAGACAACAACAGGTGATTACTTTTAAAAGTAATTTAGTTAAATTACTCATTACTTACAAAAAAGGAACTAAATATGTAATATAGTTATTTATTATAAAATCTAATGAATTACTTTTGCATTACTTTTTCTTCTTTTGTATAAAAAACTGTACATTGCACTGGCCAGAATTTGTGAATAAGTCCCAAGCCCACAAATGAAATTGATCAGAAACACTGTCAGATTTGATAGCTGTCTTGCATTTTATAAATATGTTTAGTTCTTTGTGTGCTGTGAATTAAATAACATTCATCCCCTTTTTCCATCCCCAACATCAGCACCTGAAGATTTGAAGTATGAAGCCTGGATAATGCGCCACCACAGTGTTTCAAAATATATACAGCAAATAGTTAGATTTAAACTAACGTGACATCTTATTAATACGTTTCACTCTTTTTTGATTGGCTGTGCAATTGTACCCTGCTAAAGACCACTTTACTGTCCACCATATTTGCTTCTTACCTTGCACCCAGACCATATAGACCATAAGGTGCATACTAATTCAGCTTGAGCAGGAACACTCAATAAAACTGAATAAAAAAGAAATCAAGTGAAGGTGAGATATGAAGAAGACAGATTCACCAGCGTTTGTGTGTCAGCTTTTATCCCTCCAGATCAGAGAATGTCCAGTTCCATTGCCTCAAAACACCATTCACAGCCACACTTATTCACAGTTTAAAATAAAAACTAACAGCGTAAGATCCCTAGGGCAGTAGTATGTATCGTGATTGTGACTGAGAGAATAAAAGTGAAAAAAAACGGTAACTTTTACAAGTCCTATAAATGTACACCAGCTGTTACAGACACAAACCAAATGTATGTGTTTATTGTATAATATTAACAGTAAGAGCAGCTCACTATTGAAAATGGCAAATATAGGAGGCAGTCAGAATTGAACCGGGGACTCTTGATTACAAGTCAGCAAATCTTACTGCTACACCACAGAAGCTGTTGTCTTATCCTTGAACCTTTTGTGAAAGTGTTTATTTGATCTTTGGACTTTAGGCTTCATACATTATATAGTTTATACCAACATTTTGTCATTTACTACTAAAATATGAAAAACGTTTTTGTTTTAACAATGTGTTTACACAGATTATTGTAGAAACGGAACACACATGAAATGCATGCATTCCAAATAATGATCTATTATTTACACTCTAAAACTCTAGCACTTCACTCCCAGATAATCAAGGAATAAATTGGGAGAACTTTGTGCACATTCTGCAGTGGTGGGCGGATGGAATAGTAGCCTGCTTGCTGCTTGTCTTTATCGGCAGATTTACAGGACAAAAGATGCTGACGGAGAGGTGCGATGTGATTTAAGGTGTGCCGGATCTACGTGTTTTTTAGTAGGCTCTGGTAATTCTAGTGTTAATGCATTACCCCCAACATTAGTGCCAACTTTGCTGGAACAAAATGAAACAGATAAAGTTCATTATCTTAAATGATTTACTTTTTCTACCAAAAATTAACCCACAGAAAGGATATGGAAGGGGATAACAGAAAAAGAAGTCCTAGCTGTTGACTTAACTTTTATTAAGAGCTTTGGACTTTTTATACCAGGTGAGGCTGTTCATCACTCAAACAGTTTCTCCATACATATCCAAACCTCCCTACCCATTACTGCCTCTGAACTCTGGCTGCACTACTACCGTCTAAGTCCTAGCCTAACCCTTAGTTTAAAGGTCCTTTGGCAAAAGGGCGACCTTACAGAAGCTACAATACTTCTGTGGCAATTTCCAAGAGCAGGAACATCTTCAGAACATCCTTTGGCCTTCTCATATGGCCTGTCTGAGACAGTACTGATTTCCCTACATTTCTGAGCTTCACACCTCTGCCCTGTACAATGTAGAAGGATCTCACCTGTTCAATACCACTGATACCTTCTAATGGTTTAGTGGACTCTCCTGGGGCCTCATATATAAACGGTGCATACGCACAGAAATGTTGCGTAAGAACGTTTCCACGTTCAAATCGCAATGTATAAAACCTAAACTTGGCGTTAAGCCACGCACATTTCCACAGTACCTCATACCCTGTTGTACGCAAGTTCTCTGCTCGATTTTGCAGACTGGCGGCACCCAGCGTCAAAGCAATGCTACTGTTCCTGTGTGGTTTATCTTTCTTTTTCAGGTCATAAATACACTGAAATTAAACGCATATTGTTTATTAGTTTAATGCATCTGATTGTAATTTTCCTGTAACAATATAATGGTCCACAGAATGGTCAAACTATTCCAAATACCATAACTGGAAGACAACTGGACCATCATCATCAGGTCCTTCCATGAAAACCCTAAATACAAAGATGACTGTTTGACTTATGCTAGGTAGATTGCCCAGAGGGGACTGGGCGGTCTCGTGGTCTGGAACCCCTACAGATTTTATTTTTTTTCTCCAGCTTTTGGAGTTTTTTTTTTTGTTTTTTCTGTCCACCCAGGCCATCGGACCTTACTTATTCTATGTTAATTAATGTTGCCTTATGTTTATTTTTTATTGTGTCTTCTATTATACTATTCATTTTATAAAGCACTTTGAGCTACATTGTTTTGTATGAATATGTGCTATATAAATAAATGTTGATTGATTGATTGAACTGCTTTAACATTGTTACTCTTACTGCACCTTCTTCTTCTTCTTTCAGCTGTTCCCGTTAGGAGTTGCCACAGCGGATCATCTTTTTCCATATTACTCTCACTGCACGACTCGGAGTATTTATATCCCTGCATCTGAGTGGGGAATCACAGCAGCAGCTGATCAGAAAGAGAATTATCGGTATACAGCATAAAGCAAACGCAGGCCTCAGCCACGGCAAAATGTTTCAAAGCCTTTCCTGTACAGACCTCGCGGTTCAGAAACAGTTTCATCCCATAACTATAAACAAACTCATTCAATTGCTCCTTGTAGAACTGTTTGTACTTATAAGTACAATTATCCCACTGTAAACTTGCACTACAGTTATAATATTGCACAACTTACGCCACTTTATAAAATGCGTATTTACATATAATGACGATATCATTTTTAAGATGAAATGCAGCAAAATATGTTGATTATATTATACAGATAAAAGTTTAACATCATTTAAATAATCTGTATTGTTAATAATTCAACATGCGAGGACACGTTGCCGCAGCGCTAGCAAGTTCACGTATTGTTCCTGCCTCGCGCTGTATATTTACTGAGGCTGGCGCGACACTGGAAGGATAGACGGATAGAATAATTAAACACGTACCATGAAGATATCTCAATGTTCCTTAAAAATTTTGAAGAATCATCGTTGTAAGCTTACAGATGGCTTAGCGTCTACTACAGAACTGATTGTGTGGCGATTGGGTATTTGGAGAAAGAAAAGTGAAGACAGGAATTGGAGGTTAGTACATTTGAAAGAGACAGTACTGCTACAATAAATTATTTCATCGAAGGTCGTGCATAGAGCAGCAGCATCTTGTGTGAGACATGAACAATCACTGCACCATCGTGTTCCCATGTTTAATAACATGCTTTCATTCCAATCATCATTTTTAAGATAAAGTTTATGATGTTCTACTTTAAGACAAAATAAACTACGTGATTAAAGTGGAAATTTCGAGATTAAAGTTAACATTTTAGACATTTCGTGCTTTTTCCCCACTGTGTGCCTACTTTTTTTTTTTTGCCTGTACCCTAATAAGCTTTCTAATACACTCAGATGTTGGGCTACGACTCACCTTTTCACTGTGACTTTGATATGTGACATCTTTTTTATTTTGGCACTGTGCGACTTTGTGAACTTGAGCTTTCGAGTTTCTCCGACACGCTATGTCACTCGTTTAACTCCCTTTTGCTGTTTATTCCACTGTTTAAATCAACAAATAGTACTGTATGTTTTTCCATAGCCTCCACTTGGTATTTGTTGAAATTCTTATATTTTCCCTCATGCTTTTCCCATTGTCTTTTCACAGAACGCTGAGTTTAAGGGCTATTTATATTGATATGCATATTCAAAGAGGCGTAATTCTGGATGGAATTGGGGCGGGACAGCACGCGTGTGCACATGCGTTACTTTTCATGCCGACCGGGATTTATGTAACGGAAGAACGTGGAAGGTGGCGAATGCACAGATTCCTGCATCTGGATTTTTCTGTGTGTAAGCACATTTCGGCTTTTATGCTTACATCATGTTATAGTGTGAATTTTACGCACACCATTATGCATGAGACCCCTGGTGTTCTGTCCACCCCTAAAATCTACAGTATTTAACAGTCTAGCACCTGCAGAGTGATTACTACTAGGACTTTCCTCGAGAGGATGGATATCCAGGATGTCTTGCCTGAGGATCCCTCTTTTTAGAGTTAGCCAGTCCTCTAATGGCTATCAAAATGCTCATAGCTGCTATTGTGAGCTCGCTTAATGAATGACCCAACATCGATTTTCTTCCCACTTTCTGACCCTTTAATTCCTGCCACTGTCTTGCCAGACTGGCGACAAGCTACACCACGTCTTTTGAGGTAACTCAAGACTGTCATGTGTATCTGTTATGAATTGGGTCTTGTTTTGATCTTTTCTTTCTTTCCCCTGTACTCTTCTTGAACATTTTTGCACTTTGTTAATATTTTGTAGGTCATAGAAAAACATTCTTTTATTTGTTTCTAGTTTTGATAAAATTTTTTAATAATAGAAGTTACTTCATGTAATTTCATAATCCATTTTTGTTTTCCGATAGATGCATTTTAGCACTGATGACTGGTTATTTTGACTTCACGGCCCAGTGGATTGACTATATCTCATCTTTTGGTCTTTTCTTTCTATTCTTATGCAACATCATTTTGCAGTGCTGTATTCATAATCCTAGTAGGATTAAATGAGGACTGTGATGGCTGTTGCCATGTCTTTTGAGATAAGTCTTGATCATGATGCTGTCACCTTTGGAGTAATTCAAGGGTGTTAAAGGAAAAACCTTTACAATGAAAATAGTATTGTGATAAAAGTTAAAGAATCTGAAGAGTTAACATGCAATTATACTACAGAGAAAAGTAAAGTTGTCAGGATCACAGTATGCACATTATTTTTCCCCTTGCGGTTCTATGTGTTATTCATTTTTCTCTTTATTTGTTTATATTTTCTGACAACCATTTTGGAGAAGTCATTGCATTGCCTTTTTGAGTGTCTGGTGGCTATGATACTGTGTGGTTGGTGGGCACTTGACGCACATGCTGTGTGACCCATGACACCATGGTGACCAGGATAGATGTGATGGCTGCTCATGCTGCACAAGTATCTGAACTTTTTAATCTCTATAGGAGCAACTTTGCAAAAGACCAGTCTTAACCAATATACCAATATTTTAGGCAGATTTTTGCTTGGTTGTGGTTTTGTGTTGGCTTTATTCTTCCCTTCAGAACTCTTGCAATAGTTTTTATTGTATGCTGTATTGCTCTCATTTATGACCATTGTTAGGAAAATCCCTCCATTTCTGTTGTCTTTTGTGTTCTCTGCCACTGAGTTAACAATATAAAAGCTCATGACAGTGGTAGTCTGACACACACCCATGCAGTTTATGTATACATGAGTTTCCAGAAAGCATTGTAGTGCTAAGAACTTTGCAAACTCTATTGTAAGATAAATCATTAATTTTCAAATGTTCTCGAAAACTCATCCCAACTAAGTTGGCACACTCAATCCTTCATAATCTATGCATCCCACAAAGGGTGTCTTAATTTGGCAACCTCAGAGTGAGCAGATTAAATTCACATCATGACAGTCCCCTGAACTTTTACAATACTAAGATTTATAATTGACTAGATGATATCATTTTCATGATGAAATGCAGCAATGCGTTATTTACTGTAAGTAAAATCATTGGACTGTAGCTGATATGAATTCTTTTCCCTGCCTCTCACTTAAAGCCTAGTTACACCTGCCATAAAATGTTCTGTGCATTGATTTGCAATCACCAAGGACTGGTTGTGGGAAAGATGCCTGTTAGCCTCAACAATGTGTTCATTTGGGCCAGCTCAGCAAAGTGATGGAAGGCAAAAAATGGCAATTGGGTGGAGGTGGATGGCAACTGGGTGATGGCGGGTATTCCCACGTGTGCAGACCAGTTGACAATATTAACTAAACCCAGCCGATGGCTGTAGAACAATACAACACTTCAGCGAACCTGCAGCATGAGGGCAGGCAGTTTAGGTGTGTGGAAGTCCAATTTTCAGCTCACCAGTGTGGTTCTGTGGTGATTATGTATGCAGCAAATGACTGGTAGGGATGGCACACTCCTGCATAACAAAGATAGGGATGAAGGATGAAAACTTCATAATTTCTCATCAGAGCAGAGGATGTCAACCAGGCTGCAGTGGAGACAAGGCAGGCCATCATCACTACTATTCTAACAAACTTATTTCATTTTGTTCATTGGTTTCTAAATGAAAGACTTTGCACTTGGTTGTCCTTGAATTATTTCCCATTTACAACATATTTGAGAATAAACACAGTCTGTAGGGGTTGGGGAATTTTTAAAACATAATGGAATGTATTTACTTATATTCTTTTAAGAATTATAGAAAAATTACTGAATATATGAATTAAATATATACAGAAACAAGAGGTGTGTCAGAAAAGAGAACAAAGCCAGGCTGTGATGTGCAGGCACTGACTCTCTTTGCTATTTCATCCAACTTTTGCTTCTTCTTGCTGTTGGAAAGGCTGACTTACTAAAAACAGCACTTTATTGCTGTCATACTTACTGCAGAGTACTTTTCAAAACAACATAATTTATTGAAGGAATTGTCAATCAGTTAGTTGTCAACCGACTTGTGATGCATTAGGGGTGCAGGCTAACAAAGAGTTCAGCAAAGGGGTTAACAAAGATTGACAAAGAAGTCACTCACTCTTGGAACTAGAAGTCCATGGGACGTGTATGCATTGGGAACTAGCTTGTTAATCTCTCCTTTTTGGGAAACTCATCCCTGATCAGTGCTGTTGATGAGAGTGGCCAAATTTTATAAAGAGAGACCTTGGTAGACTACTGTACTGTATAACATGCCATAAATTTGTGTTCCAGACAGGTGTTGTGAACCCATTTATTCATCATTGCTTTCTTTTTTGTTCTATAATTTTAACTTTAAAAGAAAATTTCTTACAATCATTAACCATTATTATTTTGTTTATGGCATTGCATTGCCATTTCTTTCATGATTATGTGGCTTACATTATCGACTGGTTTGGTGATTTGATATCGGCCCTGTTTCTGATGTCGTCAAGCCAATACTATTTAAGATGGTGGCGTGCTGTATAGATATAAAAATGCAAGATCAGTGCTTAGTTAGGAAGACATTTACTTATTAAGGTTTGAACCTTTTTGCATTGTTTATTTGTACTTTTGATTATCATTTTAGTTTTATTAGATCTTCAGGATTCTGACCCTGGCAAAGCTCTTAGACTACTCTTGCATTCATTTGATCTTCATGTCCTAGTCTTTTGTTAAATATTATTTTTTATCCTTTTGGGCATCCCAGATTTCATCTTGGCTAAAATAACAGGTTTGTTGTGGGACTTTGTTTTTCCATTTCAATATGAAAGATCAGGACCCACATAAGGTACCAAGGGAGTGACCTGTTCTTTACTATCTAATGTGTTCTGCCACTTATTCTGTGAGTGATATTGTTGCATCTACAGTACCAATGGTGTGCCTGTATTTATAAAATTTGGAGTGAGTCTTTCTCAAGAGAATCACGGTGTGGCCTACTTGTCTGTTTCTCATAGTTGCTCGTCCACTTGTGCAAGTGTTATGCTATCTTTAGTAACAGGACTGCAGCCTAACCCCGGCTGTTTATGGCACGATTAAAGTGCAGGCTTAGGTGAAGTATTAGGGCTGGATCTCTGCCTTCACAATTAATTTATGAATGACATCACTGAAGCCATTATCAAGTAGGACTTAAGTTGTTTTGACCTAAAGACTGTGGTTCACTTCTACTCAGTGCTAGGGCTAGGTTATTTTGTGCCCTAGGCCAAGCTTATAAGTGCACGTAGCTAACCCTTGTGGCTGAGTTTTCCCCTCATTATGATTTGCACTGTAAGCAAATATCCTCACATATCTAGGCAGTATCATCTCCAGACAGAGGAGCAGCTTTAGCGACAGACTGCTGTCACTGCCCTGCTCCACTGACAGACTGAGGAGATTGTTCCTCCCCACACTATGTGACTCTTCAATTCCACCCAGGGGGGGGGGATGTAAACGCTAACATTATACAAAGTTATTTTCTGTTATACCTGCATTTTTATCACTCTTTTATCTATCTATCTATCTACCTATCTATCTATCAAATGGCTAATTCTCCTTAATGATGGCGCCAGCCCTGCTTCTAACCATTATGTTATAGAGCAGCGTTTCTCAACCTTTAAGTATTTGCGACCCGAGTTTTCATAACAGTTTTAATTGCGCCCCCCTAACGTTTCTTTAAAAGGAGCCCATTAATACCAATTTGTTCTTTTTTAATTAATGATATGTCATATTTTATTATACCTACTTAACTTTTATCGACATTTATCTAACTCTATATTTATTTTCCTAGTATCAGAATGTAGTTTAAGTAAATTTTTTTTGGTTTCAATTGAATTTTTCATATTTTCGATTCTTGTTTTCTTTTTTTCACATGTTCGCGTCCCACTTTTTGTTACTTTGCGCCCCCCTAAGGGGGCCCGCCCCACAGGTTGAGAACCATTGTTATAGGGAAAAATGTTCATTTAACATTTTTTAAGGATGGATATTGAAATAGAGTTGGATCTTATTAAGAATAGGAAAATGTAAAAATTCAGATCTCGGTCAGATGCAACTTTGTAACATTAAGCATAAACAGCATTTGAGCCGCAGTTGATTGATGTGATGCAGAAGTTCTTCATTTGTCTCAGATTATAAACACTACTGGGTGGAGTAAGCATTGGGTTACCTGTTATACTGTGCTGGTTCAGCCTCCACAACTTTACTGTGTAATTGTGAGTGAGTTATTTAACCTGGAAGAACTCTGGCAATGAAATATGTAGTAGACTGTTTTATCTTGGTAGAGTAATATATATATTGCTCTACTTTCCCCTATTGTATTATTAATATGCAGCCTTAGAATGCCTAATCTTACAGACTTACCACTGTTTATAAGGTATTATTTTATATAACTTCTCCCCACCTTCCCCTCTATATCTATAACCTCAGGCAATTAGATGTAGTAAAAAGAGAAGCAGGAGTTAAGTTACACATAAAATAATGTATTACTGATAATATTCATAAATAATAACAAAATGCAAAGTACATTTGAATATTGGCAACCATACAACCTGATAAAATGGTGATGTGTAATTCAGGTGGCACACAGACTTGCAGTTACTTAAAATGTCTCTAGTTAAGGCATCATTGGTGCTCAGCTTTCAGCCACATGTCTGTTCAATATGGCTGCTGAGCTGTGCTCTTCATTGTGTTGTCTTCATCATCACAGGTTAGCAAGAGAGATGCTTCTTCCATCATATGTTGGTGAGAGAGAGAATGTGGTTGAGCAAGTACATTTATAGATGTTCTCTCCAATTCCTAGAACCAATAGGACATCATGGTACTTAAAGGCCTCTGAGACAAGCCAATTCCAAACAGCCCTACCTCAGACCAATGGGTGAAATAGAACATCTTATCTCCTGCCCCCCCAAGACCATATATTACACTAACCTGGCTTTGTGTGGGGGATGGGAGAAAAGACTTTAGCAAAGAAATGCTCATCAAACTGGTTTAAGACACATCCCCCAAATCCTGTCGTAAAATTACAAAGAAAAGTCGTAAACATGGGGGGATAAACAAGAATACCTCTCACCAAGGTACCACTAAATTACATTGGTTTGCCTAAATTATAAATAAAGACATACAAAACATTTATCAAGTTATATGCAAAATCTCACATCACAACACTCCACCCCGATGAATGTTTTGTACAATGTCTTTATAAACAATGTCTTTAAATTGTTTCAAGAGTCTGATGCATAACTTATGCATTGATTGGCAGTATTTGCTCTCCCAGTGTTAAAAGTTGTCCGTGACCATTTGTCCATTACATATCTTCTTTATTTCAAAGACAATCTGAAGAACTTGGAAGCGCTCCGATGACTTGTATCTGCTCCAGCTTGCGTCAACTCTTTCTGCAGTCTTCATATGTCATCAGATCTGGTGGTTCAAAATGAGACAAGTCCACACCTTCCACTAAACTAGCCCACTACAATTTAGTCTATTGTGTGAATTTTTAATCTGTACTTGTTCTCTGTCTAACTGCTAATTAGACCCCTGTCCCAAACTATCTGTTTAAGCATATGCAGCTGTACAATTAACATCAAAATTTGAAAGGTAACATGCCACAGGTGCCAGTACAACCACTTCTGCCCAAGTGACAGCCATGTGCCACTGCATAAACTGTTCACAAACCAACATTTGTGGCCCCTCTGCACACATTTGGGGTTGACTTAGTTGCCTCTTGTGCTTTCCTACCCATGGTGCAACTCTTGACTGCCATCAGCCTTTACCAGTATAGGCTGGCATCACCACCATGAGACATCAAAGCTATGCAACTCTCATCATTCCCCCCGTAGGCCACCCCTAGAGTTGTTTGCTCACCATATGCATACTCATTGTGCTAAACACCTCAGTTCAGAATTGGCCCACTGGTCCTGTGCCTGCACCACAGCCGACAATCTCAGCAGGGCTTCCGTATTTTCCCAATTAGATTATACCTAAACATCGAAGCCCATATGTCTTGCAAATGTATCAGCTGCAGCTGCTTTCCTGAAAAGTTCACCAATTTTCTTAGTATACATTTTCCTTAATATTATTAATTATATTAATTATCCCACTTAATTAATTAATACCCAGAATGTATACTTTATGAGCACAAAAGTAATCCCCTTATTTTGGCATTCCTAACTGGTTTGTTCAGTTTCCACCCCTTGGAATATAAATTTGCTGCAGTAATGAACAAACCTTTCCTTTTAAACTATAGCTATTGTGACTAGTCCTATTATTGCATGACTTGTGGACTTGTTACTCACTTAAACCCCAGTAAGTGTCTTTTCCTTGCTGTCTCTTCAGTTCTTCTTCATGTCTTTGTCTTTAGTCTTTGCTTTTTGTCTTTGTCGTTTCCTCTTTCTTTTTTTTTTTCATTCCACTATGTAGGCAGGTCTGCAAAATGGAAGGTGACAAAGCAGTTTCTGTCCATCTCATTTTCTTGGTTGTCGACCTGGTGCCAAAACTCAAACTTTGCTTCCAGGCATTCATTGGAACAGCTTGGCACTAGTGCCATGCCACTCCAATGTGCCAATGGTAACCCGATCTCCTGCATGGATTTTACTCTGCTAATTGCCTTCACTATTTATTACCTGCACCAAACCAAAGTCCATAAAAACCTTACAATAGAAGTAGCACTATTGCAAAAGGCCAGAAAATTGAAACAGAAATAACTGTTTTCCTTCCCTGTCTTCCTGCGCTACCCTTCTATTTTTTTCATTGCCTGTGTGTCCTTTTTTTTTATTGTATGGTAACTACTACCTGAAAGTGTGGGCTGAAACCTCTCCAGAACCCAAGTTCTAAATCCAGCATCTCTCTTAAAACTGACCTGTGCTCTTTACTAAAGACCAGCTCACTTTTCTCCATTTTATTGCATGGAGATTCATAGGCTGTCTTTTTAAACAACTGGTCAGTCAGGTTTCGAATTACTGAACCTAAGTGTGTGTGCTTTTAACTACTGCTGGCCCTAGCACAGCTGTTAGGACCTTCACACCCCTGTGCATTCCTGGCTTCCTGCCTGAGCTTCCTGCTGCACCATCCCCCATCCTTTGTTCTTTGGCTTGTCCTGATCCATTCAAACCAACTCCTAAACTGGTGCACTTTCTTTCCAACTCAGCCATTCTTGCACTAGCACATTCAGACCTTTCACACACAAGCACTTGAATTCCTTTCATTTCCATTGTTCTTGTTTAAATTCCACACTTTCTTTACTCAGTATCCTTAAGCCAATATCCATTTCATGCCCTCTAGTCAACAATTGCCATTCACACTCACCAGCTCCTCTGCCTTCTATCTGATCTCTTTGTCCTAAATCAAATTTCAATGCAGCACTGGTTACCTTTCCTAACAGTGGTGAAATATCTATCAGTGTAGCATGCTCTTTAAATACTGGTCAGGCCGCAGAATTACATGGAGATTGTGGTGCAGTGGAGAATAAAGGAAGAAAACACCCTTGCTGTTTTCCCTTCCTTTCATCTCTCTCCTTTTCCTCACACTCACATTCCCACTCTTTATCTGAGCACACATCTGTCTCATGTAAGTCACCCACCCATGTTTTAGGGTTCCAGTCCGATCTGGTTACTATTGCCCTAACTTTCACCATGGGCGGTTTACATTTCTTTTTTCCACTTCTTTCACTGCTTTCTACTTTAGCAGTGGGTGTTCTACATGCTAACACTTCACAATTATCACACCAACTGTTACATCTTTCAAAACTCTCACTCAACATTCCATAACTTTCATTCACTTTGCTGATCTTCCTTATTACCAATAATACAAGCTAGTATACCTCTTATAACAGCAGCTGTCTTCTTTAAACCTGATCTCTGTTTTCTTGCTTTTAATCCTTCCAGCCCCCTTCCATTTTGTGGCACACTCAGCTCAGCTTCTGCTTTCTCTACCTGAACTACAGGTTTCCTAGCTTTAGCCTGCTTCCCTCTGCCACTCCACTGGAAGATGGCTGACTTTAAAATGAACTTAGTCTACAATTCACTCTAATACAATTTGCCAAATTCGTTATGGGTTGGCCTACTTTTGCCCCTGTAAGCAAACATACACATACATACACAAAGATCCTAAACGAATAAGTACCGTATGAATGACGAATGCATGTCCCATCACTCCCTAGCACTTTAACCACTTAAATGCCGTATGAATGACGCATGCATCTTTCACCACTCCCTAGCACTTTAATTAGGGACTCACTACCACCAGCACTAACAAACATGCGGGTGTCCTTGTGACACACATGAAGTCTCTACACTTTGTTGGTTATATTCCATTCAGCAACCAAACAATGTTTTACTTCCACCGCATTTGTACACTGGGTGCCCTAAAATTCACATACATAAACAAACACATACATCAAAACAGTATTTGCAAACAGGGTGCAAAACTTGGTTACCCCAAAATCCTGCCGACTACGCCAATTGTTTTATCTTGGTAGAGTAATATATGTATTGCTCTACTTTCCCCTATTGTATTATTAATATGTAGCCTTAGAATACCTAATCTCACAGACTTACCACTGTTTATATATTATTATATAACTTCTCCCCACCTTCCCTTCTATATCTATAACCTCAGGCAATTAAATGTAGTAAAAAGACAAGCAGGAGTTAAGTTACACATAAAATAATGTATTACTGATAATATTCATAAATAATAACAAAATGCAAAGTACATTTGAATATTGGCAACCATACAACCTGATAAAATGGTGATGTGTAATTCAGGTGGCACACAGACTTGCAGTTACTTAAAATGTCTCTAGTTAAGGCATCATTGGTGCTCAGCTTTCAGCCACATGTCTGTTCAATATGGCTGCTGAGCTGTGCTCTTCATTGTGTTGTCTTCATCATCACAGGTTAGCAAGAGAGATGCTTCTTCATCATATGTTGGTTAGTGAGAGAGATGCTTCTTCATCATATGTGGGTCAGAGAGAGAGAATGTGGTTGAGCAAGTACATTTATAGATGTTCTCTCCAATTCCTAGAACCAATAGGACATCATGGTACTTAAAGGCCTCTGAGACAAGCCAATTCCAAACAGCCCTACCTCAGACCAATGGGTGAAATAGAACATCTTATCTCCTGCCCCCCCAAGACCATATATTACACTAACCTGGCTTTGTGTGGGGGATGGGAGAAAAGACTTTAGCAAAGAAATGCTCATCAAACTGGTTTAAGACACATCCCCCAAATCCTGTCGTAAAATTACAAAGAAAAGTCGTAAACATGGGGGGATAAACAAGAATACCTCTCACCAAGGAACCACTAAATTACATTGGTTTGCCTAAATTATAAATAAAGACATACAAAACATTTATCAAGTTATATGTAAAATCTCACATCTCAACAAGATGTAAACTATTAAAACAAGTTGTGTAAGTGAGGGCAAACTAAATCAATATGTATATTCCAGCTTGTTTCAATTTCATTTTGTACTGATATGAGTAACTAAGTACACACAACCTTGGAAAATAACAGCAAGTAAAAGAGAGATTAGCACAACAGTGAAACTGAACTACAAGGTCCATTTTTCAAATGTGATTAACACAATTCAGTGTCACCCTTTAGAGCAGTATCATATCCACTGCCGGGCTGGGTGACAGTCCATCACAGGACAACATGACACATAGGCTCGTTGTAGGCAGCAGGGAAGTTCAACCAATATGCAATACTTCACTGTGCTCTGTTTCTTTTTTAAGCTCATATACTGCACATAACCTGATGCACTGGTGAGGCCTCCTCTGGAGTACTGTGTACAGTTTTGGTATCCATGCTACAAGCAATACAAAGCAGTGCTAGAAAATTCTGTAATACAGTGGTACCTTGAGATACGATTGCCCCAACATACGGGTTTTTTGAGATACGAGACATCACTAGGTTGATTTTTTCCCTTGAGTTATGAAACAAAATTCAAGGTATGACCCATCAAAGAGCTTGTTGCTGCACATTTCGAGGAACTGACAATGGAGGAGTCCACGGAACTACAGACGCAGCAACATATGGAGGTTCTGCAGGAGACTGGTATCGCACAGCAACCAGAGGCGGAGGAGGTTATCTCTTCAAGTGAGATAAAGGAAGTGTTGGCAATGTGGGAAAAAGTTTCAGACTTTATTGAAAAGAAACACCCTGAAAAAGTTGCAACTAGTCGTGCAGTGGTGCTATTTAATGACACTTGCTTAACTCATTTCAGAAACATTCTGAAGGGGAGGAAGAAACACAGCTCCTTGGACAGGTTTATATTTCTATATCTTATTTTTCAATAAGATGCTGCAGATGTTCTATCAGACGATTGTGGCGAGCTCCCTCTTCTACGTGGTGGGGTGCTGGGGAGGCAGCATAAAGAAGAAGGACGCCTCACACCTGGACAAACTGGTGAGGAAGGCAGGCTCTATTGTAGGCACGGAGCTGGACAGTTTGACATCTGTGGCAGAGAGACGGGCGCTGAGCAGGCTCCTGTCAATCATGGAGAATGCACTGCATCCACTGAACAAGATCATCTCCAGACAGAGGAGCAGCTTCAGCAACAGACTGCCATCACTGTCCTGCTCCACTGACAGACTGAGAAGATCGTTCCTCCCTCATACTATGCGGCTCTTCAATTCCACCCAGGGGGGTAAACGTTAACACTACACAAGATTATAGGCTGTTATACCTGCATTTTTATCACTCTTTAATTTAATATTGTTTTTTTATCAGTATGCTTCTGCTGGAGTATGTGAATTTCCCCTTGAGATTAATAAAGTATCTATCTATCTATTGATTTTCTTTTATGTATTAGGTTTTATTTTGTTTGTATACAATAGTTGTTCATTATAAATACATTTTTCTTATATTGAAAACATTTAACAAAAAATTGGGGTGGTTTTTTGTTGGCTGGCATGAATTATCAACCAATCAATCATTTCAATTCATTTCAATAGGGAAAACTGATTTGAGATACAGTACGAGCATTTTGATTTACGAGCTTGGTCATGGAATGAATTAAACTTGTATCTCAAGGTACCACTGTATAAGCTATGTATAGCATGATTATTTGTGTTATGATTTTTGTTGGTTGTAACTTTGTCATTATTGTGGCTTTGAGGAGCTTTTGTCCCAGTAATGCACATGGTCAATTGGTGGAGCTAACATTCCCTGCAGAACTCACTCATATTTGCTTATACCGGAATAATTTAGGTTTTACAAAAAAATACACAAGACTGTCATAGGAATGTGTAGGTAACACCCATATAGGTATGTGGAGATCATGCAGGCTCCACAGCTTGGATATGAACCCAGGACTCTGGAGCTGTGAGACAGGAGCTGTGCCCAGTGCCACCCCACATTGTACGCAGCACACATGTAGTAAGAAGTGGAGCTTGCTGTGTACAGTGGTCTGAAATGTCTTTGTAAGACTGAAGATGGCTCATTGAAGTCTAGGACTGGTGTTTGCCTCTTTGTTTTCAATTACAAGTAAAGGTCCAAAATCAGAACACTTTATCACAATTTATCTAATTGTATAATTTCCAGAATGAAGAATTTCCAAAAATCTACAATGACGTTTTAAAGTACCAGGGGTCAATGAGTTTGATATCTTTAATTTGAATGGTTCTACTGAAGACGGCTGCCTTTGTCTGCTGTAAGCCTTAAGTCAATTCATTCTACCTTGTTTTGCTGTGAGGGACAGCATGAGAAGCAGTACATTTTTCTAAAAAATGGGATTACAATAACAAATAAAAGGCGGGGGGTGAGGGCTCTCAGTGGTGAGCAGGAATTGCTCTTACAGTTTGGAGAAAAGAGAGCACAGATGGTTTTATGGCTTTATCCGAAAATTAAATAAGCATTGTTGTCAGCAGGTGGATTTCTTGGTAAGATAATCCTGGCCCAACCAATTGTCAAAAACGGTTGCAGCATCAAAACGTAGGACAAAAATGAACAAAAACAAATCCATGGAGGAGTTAACAGTTAAAAGTGTAACCTGCCTGAAGTAAAGTGACAACATGTAGAATTTACTAGTTTAAATGTTGAATCATCATCATCATCAGATTAATAGCCATTTCCAGGTTAGACCAGGATGTCCCTTGGATTTTTTTCCTCCACTTCTTGTGGTCCTGGGTATTCTTTAAGGAGATACCCACTCTTCTCATATCATCAGACACCAACCCTTCACCTTAGCCTCCTTCTTGGCCTTATCCCTTCCACCTTCATCTTTATGCATTTTTTTAACCATCCATGCTTTTAAATCTATTTAGGTTTGGATGAAATTCTTTAAATTGTGCCTTGTTAATGGAGTTGGAAAATAAATTCTTAAGTTTTTCAATGGGGTCATATCTGGTGCCTATCAGGCCATGCCAAGTGAATAGGAGGACAGTTCTCATGAATGACACCCTGATGGTAGATAACACATCTCAGCCACCTTAAGTGATGCTTATGACTGACTTGGGTTCTTGGATAATGGGAGAATCTTCACTATTTAAGAAGAATCCACAACCCACAACTTTACAGAAGCAACAAATCACACTGCTTGGCTGTGATCAACCACTGTGACCCAACTGGCTCCATTTTGAGAGTCCTACACATGAATAGTTGTCTGTTTGTGGAGAACATGGCATCTAACAAATCTTCTCAGTTTCTCTTCTGCTTTGTGGTCAATTGCCTTCATGCTTTGTAATGAGGGTTCTGAATCCACTGTATCCTTCACCAAGAGCTCAGCTCTTGATGAAACTGTTAGATCCAATTTAGCAATAAGATGATTGAGGGTCATTCAATTATTTAGTTTTGCACCTTGATCTAGACAGCAGTATTACTGAGTGTGTGCTTCGCACAAGCTCAAGCTCCATGTAGTATCACTGTGGTGTCAGCTTGAAGGATTCTTCAGACAAAAAGGACCATCTCCTGGCCAGGACAGTCTTAATGGCAAAGGCAAACAAACATACTCTTTGCACAGAGGACAGGTGGTGTACATAAGTACTCTGCAAAATTACCAAAAACAACAAAACCATCAGTGATTGTTCAGATGATAGAACTGTACGTGGAATTTCCAAAACAGGATCATTTTTAGAAATGAACACGGTGGGATGGCTATTGCTTCATTAGCTTTGGAACTCCTCTCATAGAAGTGTCTGTTTAACCGCACTGATCCAAGAAACTGTCATTGAGAAAATTGGGTATCCAGATATTTACAGATTTATGATCCTGAAGACATTGCAACCTGTGTTTAGAAAGAAGAACACATTCTGCAGTTTTCTTGGACTGTCTGAACTGTTCTGAAGTACCGACAATGCTAACTTGGTGCTGTAGTGACTGCATGGGGCAGCAATCACTTTGAATTGAGATAAATCAGAAGATTGGACTGTAATTAATAACTTGTCAAAATAAGATTTAGTAAACACAGCCCAGGAAATGAGACAAGAATCAAAGGTGGGGAAAGGTAGAGAGAGGGGCAAAAACTAATACAGTGAATAAAGCCTGAGCCAAAATGTTAGAAGCAATTCTTGGTCGAAAAGACTTTAAAAACCACATATCTTTGGGAAATACTAAAACAATAATGCTAGGCATTTAAGGAAAATCATATAATTAGAAAATGTAGAGTACTGATCTTTATAAAGTCGCAGTAATGACATCATAATTTGTTCACTCCTATTCATTCTGCCAAGCAGCCTCCGACAATCAAGCAAACGCAATTTACAAAATGTCATTGCCCCTAGCAAAAACAAGACAAGCCACCATGTTATGGACATGTAAAGATTATTACGAGCGCACAAAAACTAGAAGATAAATAAAGTATCAATAAACAATGGTCACAAAACCAAGAAAAACAACTGAAACTGAAAAATCAGGACCTGAAGGGGCAAATACGGAAAAGAGACCACAATCAGATGACAAACCCTAGAGCTAGGGCCTAACAAACTCTATAAAAAATGAAAGGTTTAACATCCACCAGGGAATAAGGCAGTGTGTATTCGACACCATATTTAAATTGTCACTTCTTGTGATGTCATTAGCCTGACAAACACAGTAACATGAACAACTCCCCAAGTATCACATAAGTAAAGAAATGCAAGAGAGCAACAAAAATACACTTTTTTGTTTCCAGACCAATCATAAATTAACACGGAAATAGGATTCCTCATAAATCAGAACCCCTAGGCAGACAAAAAAACACGTATAAATCAGATTAATACTTCATGCGGTAAATCACAATTCATTTTGAACACTATTAAAAATACATCTCAGTCTAAAACCAATGTGACGACCACCTTTTTTGCCCTCTAAAACCTCCAAAAAGAAATTTTAATCATTTCCAGAGGCCAAAGGGAAACTTTAAATTAATAAAAATAAACAGCATTTGATGACAGATGCAGAAAAATCAGAAAAAGGCCTTTAAAGCCAACATTTCATTTTTTTGTTTTATTAAGTCTTTTCATATGCCAACAGCTTTGATCGAGAAGAACATAGAAAATTGGACTGTAACTCCGTGTTTCGACTTCATGTAATCTCGCTAGCTTCAGGTTTTGAATTCACTCCAGTTCCAGCATTTCGTCACCACCAACCTTCTTGCCGGGCAGCTGTGGAAAGCAGGAAGCACTCTTGAACTGTCTCCTAATCCAGAACTAACCCTGAGGAGTTTTAAAAAGGGAGTCATTTTTAATGATATAAAGCAAGGCGATGAACGCAATGAACGACAAAATAAATATTGTTGGAGTCTCTGGCAAACTTATGACAAAATAACCAGGCCATCCTTTCTTATCTTCCATGCTTTTATCAATGTGCTCTAATTTTCCAGTGCACACCTCTCCATTCCAGATTAATTGAATTATAGTGAGTGATTTGTACATCTTATTATTTTTTTGTGCATTTCACTTTGTATTCTTCGGTGATCTATCCATCTAAGCAGTGATTTTTTTTTTACCCAGGGAATCCCATTTTTATATTACATTTTCTCTTTCTTACTCCCTTTAAAACGTAATAATTTTAGTGTCTTCCCGTGATACTATTTTTGATTGCTCATAGGCACCAGTAATTTGTAGTGGGAGCATGAGGTGTTGCCTAGGCAATGCTCCCAGAGTTCCCTGGGAGTGTGTGTCATCATATATATGACCTTTATGTTCTGACTTGGGCCATTCTCATTTACCAGTGTTTTAGATAAATACATTTTATGTGCAATTCTATGTGTCTTACTTTTCTCAGTGATTTGACTTTCTTTTCGTTCAGTGGTTTCTGATACTTGTCTTACATTTCTAGGTTAGCAAAAAATCCGTTTGTGTTTTTGTTTTCAACCCTTCTTATGTTTTTTCTCTCACACGTCATCTCCTGCTCCTTTTAATAAAACTTTCTTACTGAGACACAACATCCAGACTTAATGGAGCTCCAGCCAGGATTCACTTGCAGGGTAATTCAATGTGTTGTTCCCACCTTGTGCCTGATGACTGCTGGGATAGGTGACACTGTCCTGGATAAGAGGGCTTGGAAGATCAATGGATGAATGGATGGTTGGTAATCCCACAAATCGCTTTCAGGCACAGGCTTTGGAGACTATATTTCTTTAATGTAGGCAGTGGCAACCTTCACATTTTCTATAACTTTGTGATGTCCAGTGAGATGTTTCTATGCCATGCTGTGCTGGACTTCTTTCTAACATTACATCAAGAGAGGCCCACAGCATCAACAAGCTGATTAGAAAGGCCGCCTCATTTGTGGGTCAGAATCTGGACCCTGTGGTGGTTGTCATAAAGGAGAGAATGAAAACAAAACTGAGATGGATAATATGATGCTGGGTACATTGGGTACATTAGCACTTTCCAAAATCACAACAACAACAAAAAAGAACATGGAGCATGTACATGGAATTTCCCAACTTGGAGTACTGCTTGCCTTCAATTTTAATAAATGAACAAGCTGGGGTAGATATTACTTCATTAGTTTTGGAACTCGTCCTCCCCTGGAAGTATCTTTTTTGTATATCCCCTGGTGGTATTTAATTTATACTCTTGGCATTCCCACCATTTTCTGCTATCAGTAAGGGTGGTGTTTAATTGTTTGACTTTAATTACATTTATGCTGCTATTTCAGGCCTTGTAATTGTTTTGCTGTGTAATAACCAAAATCATGTCATACTCACGTATCAACTCTACTACATACTGTACTGTTGTGTTGGAATAAGACACTTACATATAATTTTCATAATTATGTTGCACCAGTGCTGAGAATGCCTTTGAGGAGTTTTAGAGTAATATGCTTTACGCTGTTGGAGGTGTAAAGTGTTTTTTGTTTCAGAAAAGATTAGAATTTTATGCTTAGAAAGTAATGGAAACAGCCATTTTGGTGTCCAAATAGATTTCCACTAATCTGTATTGGCATGTTTTTCTTTTTTTTTTTTTTATTAATTTTATTACAATCAATACATAGCAATCAAGTTTTTACAAAAAAAAGAATTATGTTAAGAACAGATCGATCCCCACCCCTGAGAGAGAGAGCAAGCCAAATGGTGTAAAATTTAAGGCTTGTAAAAATACCTAAATTAATAAATTCTCTGTGCTTTATAAACTTATTTTAAAATATTACTGATTAGATCCTGCCATGTTTTGAAAAAAGTCTGTACAGATCCTCTAACTGAGTATTTGATTTTTTCCAATTTTAAATAATATAACACATCAGTTTCCCACTGACTTAAAAGAGGAGAGTTTGGATTCTTCCAGTTTATCAGAATAAGTCTGCGTGCCAACAGTGTAGTGAATGCAATCACAATTTGTTTGTCCTTCTCCACTTTAAGACCCTCTGGAAGAACCCCAAACACAGCTGTTAATGGGTTAGGAGGGATTGTGAGTCCAAGGCTGTCTGAAAGGTATTTAAAAATGTTTGTCCAGAATAATGTTAATTTGGTGCAGGCCCAGAACATGTGACCTAGTGAGGCTGGAACTAGTTTGCAGCGTTCACAGGTTGGATCATGCCCTGGATACATTTTGGAGAGTTTTAGTCGAGACAGATGTGCTCGATATATAATTTTGAGTTGTATAATTGTATGCTTTGCGCATATGGAGCTCGAGTGAATTCTCTGCATTGCTACTTTCCACTCCTTTCTGATATATTAATTGAGAGGTCATTTTCCCAGTGTCCTCTTGGATCTTTGAAAGGAAGGGATTGTAAAATGATTTTATATATTGTAGAGATGGAGTCTAATTCCTCAAAATTGAGCAATATTTTTTCCAGCGTGGATGAGGGTGCAAGATGAGGAAAATCTGGAAGGTTTTGTTTAACAAAGTTCCTGATTTAGATAGATAGATAGATAGATAGATAGATAGATAGATAGATAGATAGATAGATAGATAGATAGATAGATAGATAGATAGATAGATACTTTATTAATCCCAAGGGGAAATTCACATAATCCAGCAGCAGTATACTGATACAAAGAAACAATATTAAATTAAATAGTAATAAAAATGAAAAGAATTAAAATAAAATTAATGTTTGCATTTGCTCCCCCGGGTGGAATTGAAGAGTCGCATAGTGTGGGGGAGGAACGATCTCTTTAGTCTGTCAGTGGAACAGGACAGTGACAAAAGTCTGTCACTGAAGCTACTCCTCTGTCTGGAGAGGACACTGTTCAGTGGATGCGGTGGATTTTTCATGATTGACAGGAGTTTGCTTAGTGCCCGTCGCTCTGCCACAGATGTTAAACTGTCCAACTTTAATCCTACAATGGAGCCTGCCTTCTTAACAAGTTTGTCCAGGCGTGAGGCGTCTTTCATCTTTATGCTGCCACCCCAGCACACCACCGCGTAAAAGAGGGCACTCGCCACAACCGTCTGGTAGAACATCTGCAGCATCTTACTGCAGATGTTGAAGGATGCCAACCTTCTCAGAAAGTATATTCTGCTCTGAGCTTTCTTACATAGAGCATCAGTATTGGCAGTCCAGTCCAATTTGTCATACAGCTGCACTCCCAGGTATTTATAGGTCTGTACCCTGCACACAGTATCCTCTGATGATCACGGGGTCCATGAGGGGCCTGGGCCTCCTAAAATCCACCACCAGTTCCTTGGTCTTGCTGGTTTTCAGGTGTAAGTGGTTTGAGTCGCACCATTTAACAAAGTCTTTGATTAGCTTCCTGTACTCCTCCTCCTGCCAATCCTGATGCAGCCCACAATAGCAGTGTCATCAGCGAACATTTGCACATGGCAGGACTCCGAGTCATATTGGAAGTCTGATGTATATAGGCTAAACAGGACCAGAGAAAGTACAGTCCTCTGTGGCGCTCCTGTGTTGCTGTCCACAATGTCAGACCTGCAGTCACACATATTGAGGTCTGTCTATAAGATAGTCCACAATCCATGCCACAAGGTGTGAATCTACTCCCATCTCAGTCAGCTTATCCCTAAGGAGCAGAGGTTGGATGGTGTTGAAGGCGCTAGAGAAGTCCAAATTTGATTTGAAGATAGTGAAAGAAATTTGTAGCTGGAATGTTAAATTTGGAATGTAATTGTTCATAGGATGCAAAGACGTTGTCTATATAAAGATCTCTAAGCAAGTTAATTCCAAATTTTTTCCAGATATTAAAAACTGCATATGTTTGTGAAGGTTGAAAGAGGTGGTTCTCTTGCAGAGGTGCCACAGAAAGAAGCTTCTCCGTCTTAAAATGCTTTCTACATTGGTTCCAGATTCTAAGTGAGTGGAGCACAATTGGGTTATTAGTGTATTGCCGATAATGTGTGTTTATTGGAGCACAGAGCAAGGAATACAAAGAAGTACTACAAGATTTTACTTCTATTGCGGTCCAAGCCTGTGTATGTTCTTCTATTTGTGTCCAGGTTCTTATCGCCTGTATATTTGCCGCCCAGTAATAAAACTGGAAGTTAGGTAGAGCCATGCCGCCTTGGCATGTTTTTCTAACCACACTTAGGTTCATAATTGTCAACTTTTGTTTCTTCTGTTTCTTGGAAGTTGACAACGTGACGAGTTCTACAATACATGTAGGCCATGCCAAGTTGGATGTAGCTTGTGGATCAGTGTGAACTTAGATACTCTGAACAGGTTGCACTTGTCCTCAATCTAAGCATACTGGGACCAAGTCTTGTAAAAGGGGACACTTGGCCTCATTATAAAGAAACGGAGCCCATTAACATCAGTGTTAAAGTAGTCTTTAGTCATGCAGATATCAATCTATTTATTAGTGTCCAAGTCTTGAAAAAGAAAATCTGCTGCTTTGTGCTGGCAGCTCTTTAAAGTGACAGCTTCTCACATATTAGGAACCATCTGTACAACATAAGCATGTCACAGCCTTGGAGCACACCAACCTGGGCCACTTGGGAAGCACCATAATTAATGGCTGGTCTGATCTCTTCATCCCTCTTCTGCTTCAGTTAGTGAGTATGGCACCTGAGAAAGTAGGAACACTGGTGAGGAGAAGGCTGTGCCAGTAGCACACTATCCTCTCTATAAAGCTCTGCTGACCTCCCTATCGCCACCACTGCTTCCCTCAGCAAAGTAAAAAGCTGGGAGTCAAGTGCCAGGAAACAGTGATTCAAATGTGAAGACTGAAAAGACAATGTGATTATGAAATGTGGCCTCACATGTCAAGAGCAATGGACTGATTGACAGTTTTCTTGTCTCTTTTTCCATCTTTGGAAGCTTTGCCAGCTTGGCTAAGTGTTGTTCCTGAAAGCCTCATTTTATTGACTCTCACTTTCCTGGGTAATGTTTTTATCAAGTCAGCTGATGCCTTCAGGCTGCAGGTTCTGGCCCTGTTATCAGCTCTGCTGTGGTCAGCCTCACTGTGTTAACGCTGCGTCATTTTCCGCTATAGGAGCCACAGAAGCTGTGAAGAGCTGCTAATTCTCTGGAGCAGCAACGGCCGGGTTCAGACTGTGAGCTCCCCCGACTCTCTTTAATCTCTGGCATGCTAGGTGACGTAGCTGCCTCCCTTGCCTTTCTCTTCTTCTTCTCTCTTTTTCTGGCCCTGATCGGTACTCGCTGCAGAGTGCTAAATTGCTAATTATGTGAAAAGGGTACCAGGAATTTTCCTCAGCAATTCCCAGGATGCATTTCTCTTTATTCCGCTCCCACCTCTTTTCTCTCTCTCTCTCCCTTCTTTGTGCAGCTCACTACATCACGCCAGTGTTGCCATGGAGATGCAGCAGAGCAGCTGGCTGCGTTGACAGTCAAGATATGGAAGATGAAAGAGGCAGGAAAGAAACAGTCTGGCAAGGTGTGCACTGCATTAGGGACACACATTTGCCCCCCTTGGGGCAGCTTTCTTTCATTTAGTTCTTTAAAAAATAAATAAATAAAATTGCATTTTCATTTCTAACAAGAAGTGTCTAAATTTGACTAGAGGCTTACCTCAGTCTCCCAAAGTAGTAGATGCCCAGTTCATTGCCCCTTAGCATGAAGCTTAAGGGAATCAAAAGCTCTGCTGTCTTACTATTGCTCTGAAATTAGTCTCTTCCAATTGGCTAGAAAATCCTGTTGCCGTGACGGCCACTGGGAGTTCATCATTATTGACCATTTACTATCAATCCCCTTAACTTTGGGTCTCCGTTTCAACTTGCACAACCTCAAGTAGTCTGATACTCAGAATCTTTAAAGTCACCATATTATTCCCAACAGTGAAATCACAAAACTGTGGATGTCCACTTCCTTACAAAGAGGTGTAATTGAATGCATACCTTGTTTGTTATGGAAACCAACACTCCAGCAGAGGTTGCCTTCTGACAGCAAAAAACAACAAGGTATAGTTTCAGTTTATCTAAGGAGTATAGAGCCTTGAGATACAGGAAAACATTATCCAGTTTAATGAAACCCAGCTCCTGCTGATATGTGGTAATGGAAGGATGAGGATATGGTGAAAATCCTATGAATCCATAGATCCATTCAGCCAGGTGTCAATGCTGCAAGTTGGTGGGGTGGTGTAATGGTGGGTAAATCATGTTCATGGAACACATCAGGACAAATTACCAATATGTGGTCATCAAATAAGAAATGCCTGAATTAGATACTTGGATAAGTTAGGTATTATCCAATCAAATATGCAAGAAGGACTGAATGATCTCTTTGGGTATCTAAACTCTACTTTTTATGTCATTTTGCCAATCAAGTGTTCTGTCACTGAAGAGTTAACAGAATTTATTTTTTTAATAAGGGACCAGATGAAGAGACATGAACCAAAAGGGAAGCAAAGTATCATAAATGAGAAGTCAAATGTACACTTTTTATGCATGCGCATCAGAAGATCACCTTTCGGACTTATATGAGGTGAGCAATACCACCCGGGGTGAGAGGGGGCACTGTTGCTAATAGAATTGTTTAGTTTTTCCCAACATCAAAGAGCCTCTACACCTGGTTAGTGTTTAGGGAGTGCATGTGGAGGTGGTGCACTGCTACAAGTACTTGGGGGGGTCCACATTAATGACAGGCTAGACTGAGCAGAAGAACATGGAGGTACTATGAGATGAGATACAAAAATAACCAGACTGGGCTTGGGGCTTTCCTGGAAAACCAGGACCTGGAGGTCGGCTGGATGTGAATCATAGAACTATATCTCCTCCTACATACCCTCTCAAACCACCGACTGGCTAGGTCTATCCTTTGAATAGCCGGGGATAATGTTGGGTGAAAAAAATCGAACAGTTAATTAACATCAAATTTCTCGCAAATTTTCCCTTTTTCCGTAAAGCAGTTTTTGATTGACGAAAACATTCCTGCCCTCGATCATCCTCTCTGTTCGCCCGATTTAGATCCCTGTGATTTTTACTTGTTCCCGAAAATGAAAAGTGACCTGAAGGGAGCACATTTTTCTTCAATGGATGAAGTGATGACAAAAATGGCAAGCCCGTTGAAGAGCCTCAAGCAAGAAGACTTCCAGCACTGTTTCAATCAATGGAAGATATGTATGGAGCGGTGTAGAGATCAGGAGGGGGAGTATATAGAAGGTGACAATGTTTAGAATGCTGTAATTCATTTGTTTTACCAATCCGGTTAATATTGTGTTTCACCTTGTATATAATGAACTAATGTACAGTATAATGTATATAATAACGTTCTTTTAATGTAGTTAGTGACATCCTTCACGTTTTTTGTAACTCTGTAATGGCCAGTGTGATTTTCCAACGCTGTGGTGTGCTGGACCAGACACATCACTTCAAGAGAGGTCAACAGCATAAACAAGCTGATTAAAAAGGCAGTCTCATTTGTGGGAAACACTATGGACCCCCTCTGGAGATTGCAGTGGAGGGGAGAATGAAATCAAAACTGAGTACCATTATGAACAATGCTGCGTGCCTGCTCTCTGACACAGTGCCATTAAGTCATTAAGGACATTTAGCAAGCAAAATCACCAGCAGAAGTGTGTCAAGAAATGCTACTGAGGTTCCTTTGACTACTCGTTTATCATCAGCCAAGTCAGAAATTTTTTTTTACATTTTTTTTAGTCCTTGAGTGTATTTGAGGGGTTATTGTTGTTTATGTAAATATTCTTTGAGGTTCTGTAAAACAGCTCAATTTTACACTTAGAACAAATAAAGTATTGTCTCTCTATATGTCTATCGAATTTCTGGGGTAATAAACAACTCTGTCCTCAAAGTTCCTGCCTTGTACCCAATGCTTCCATTATAGGCCCTGGCACCTTTAATACTGATCTCAATTAAAGGGGCACCTATCATTTGCTTGTATACATGTTGCAGAGGCGGAATTCTGAGCAGTTAACATAAGAACACATTCAGTTGGTGTCCTATTTGACCAGGAGATACTTCGAAGCTGCCATCACTACAATTAGCTCCGTAAGCTCAACAGTGCAGAAAATGGGCTCTTATGATTAGGCACTGTTGTCTATTTTTTCTATGTTCTTCCTTAGTAGGAGTTTGTTTCCTATTACTGTATTTTTATGGTGTAGAATATGTTTTTGTCGGTCATTTTTACATTTGGTTTCGTCTTCAAGGTGTCAAAAAATGTTCATATCTCCCTGAAACACTATAATTATTATGGGTACCACCGTTTTGTGTTTAGATCTCTAGCAGTTGCTACCATGTTATTATGAGAATACAAGAAGAATTGGATGTCCAAGATTGTGGATAGACACAAATAACAGTGTGTGTGTGTTTTGACGGTTCATCAGTTTTTAATTTATAGCTGTTGCTGTCTTTTTTTTTTAACATTTTATTGAATTTATTAAAAGCAAGTAAATTCCATGCAAGCCAGTCAAACTTGACAAAATTAAATCAATTTCTGAGTATGACTTTTGATTAACAGTGTCGGTTCAGTGAAAGTTATTTTTGACTCTCTGGTTCTTGACTTTTGGTCTGGTATTTTTGACTTACACTTATCTCTTGGTCACTGCCCAGGTGACCTGCCATATCTTTGACAGTCTGTGGCAGGACATTGACATTAATGCAGTGTAGCTCTTTCATTGTTCTTGTTCTTAATCAAGTTCCAAATAAAAACATCAGAGAAATCAGCTTGGGTGGACTTGTGTGTTATATTTAGACAAGCAATGTCACCCTGAATATGATTAAGTAGGTTTGAGAATATTATGTTATGAATAAGCAACACAAAATTTGATGATATGCAGAATTAGCCAATCACTAGTCATAAAGCACTTTTCTTAGAATGTGTCTTTTATTTGTGTTTATCATACCAAGTGAAGTCATGGTCAGTTTGCATCAAAGCTAATGTTACACAAAAATGGTTGTGCATACAAGTTTAATCTTGTTTAATTTCACACTTTAACATATTTTCTGACCACATCACGGAACAGGACCTTCCAACACACATTGTCTATAGAGGACATAAAAGGAGAAATTAAAAAAATGGTCTGATTGGAGCTGACCATGGTCCTGAACAGCAGACTGAGCAATAGGCAGAGCACAACAGGAGTTGCTGAAAATGAACAAGTAGTGAAGGACAAAGCAGGTGAGCAGGTCTACAAAGAGAGAACATGATGGGAGAGAAGGACAGGACAAGCTTCCTTACACCTTCATTGTTTCGATGATGTCCTCCAACCTGAACAGTCTGTAGGGTGTGATGATGCAGGACAAGAAATTTAAAATGAAAGTGTCCTCAGGCATTTTCCTGTAAAACCCAGTTTGTTGTGTGTCATAACCATTTCTGAAAGAAAGAGATAGACAGACAGGATTAAAGCTCAGCCTGTCACGGTGCATGAATTGGTACTGTCAAAATGTTTTTGTACCTTTATACCTACTGTCACAGTTCGCTCTACATATTCCTGCCAGGTAGCTGGAGAACACAGGGAATACTGAAAAGGGTTTTAAGAGCTCTAGATGTCCCCCAAGTCTGGTCATGTTTCTCCTCAGGAAGAAGCCAGAAGACAAAGGTCTAAAGGCATGTCTCAGGAAAAATAAATGAAAAGTGGGATGACTTAACAAGGGCCAAGTTTTCTGATTAAGTTTGTGAGCAGGGCTATAAAAGGAGGTGTTTGTTCCTGAATCTGAAATGAATGGGAATTCTGCATAAGAGGCTACTCTGGATTGTCACACTTGCATGTAAAAATAAAAATATTACTATGCACAAAACATGCTGCTGAGTCACCCAAATTTTATTTGCTGTGATAGAAACAAAAAAGAACGGAGAACCTAGTGCTCTAGAGCTAATCAGAAAAAGGATCTTGAAGGCATTAAATCAGGTACATAAGGGCTGGCCTATCTCCTAACATTAACTAACCCTAAAAGGGCATGACTGCCACAATGTGAACACAAAAACAAGACAACAAATAAAAGTGCTCACATTTAGGAAAAAACAATGCACAAATCACTGTACAAATGGAAAATATAATTTAAATGATTTATCAAAAGTGATGAAAGACACAGTACATGTCAGAGAAGATCAGAAAGGGCATCCTCTTAAAAGGGAGAGATCATGGCAAACCATGTCATAGCTACACAGAACCAAAGGCAAGCCGTGTGCCAGTAATTGTCTGTGCTGACTTTACCCGCTGCAGTGCTGGCAGTTCTGAGTCAAACAGATGTCATCCAAAAATGTGACAATGACGTCACTATGCACCTAAAACAGTGGTGAGCCATGCCCCCTTCATATTATGATGCTAAAGCCATTTTGGATCCCAGAAGTCAACTGAAGATTGCTAGCCAGATAACACAATATGAAAAAGTGCAAAACAAGATACAAAGTGCACATTCAATCCGACACATACTACCTGGACACTCTAGAATATAACACAAAAGCTTAAATCCCCAATAGTAGTACCCACATCTATAAATAAACCTTAGCTTAGCCTTGCTTTCATATTATGCCTGATGTCTTGATGTCTTTTCTATTGGTTTTTCTGAGTGCCACCATAGGCAATTAATTAATGTCTTTATTACAATGACTGAATGATTTAATTGGCTATGTCTAATTAATAACAAGCTGACTCCACGTTTGCCATCAAAAGGGAAGGAATTCATCAAAGTATGAACTTAAAATGTCAAGGGGTGAGCATGATGATGACCCAGAGTAGTAGTGAACCTCTACTTCAAACTCCAGTGTTCAGCCCATGTCAGACTACTTCACTGGTGATGCCATTATATTAAAATGAATCTACTGTCATTTTACTGGATCTTTTTCAGGACATCCCCTCAAATGGGCAAACTGCTTGCCTTAAAGTGATACACCTGATCACTAACAATGAAGAAATTCTATTTTAAATAGTAGCATTGCTCTACTCATACCAGTGGATGCAATGCTTGATGTTGACTGGCTGCTCAAAACATTCTTTATAGAGCTTTCAGCTAATTCAAAATGCTGCTGAAAGTAGGAACACATAACTGCTGTTTTGAAGTCCTTACACTGTACCCCAGTCACATTTAGGGCAGATTTCAACAGCCTCCTTTTAACATATAAAGCTTTAAATGACCAACACCCTGCTTACTTATCTGAAATACTTACTTACAAACCTGAGCACACATTAAGATCTCAAGATGCCAGCCTGCTTATGATTCCAAAGATTGATAAACTAATAGTGGGAGGTTGAGCTTTTAGTTACAGTACACCAAAGCTGTGGAATGGTTTGACTGCTACTATAAGAGGTTGTCCTTCACTCTCAGCTTTTAAATCCAGGCTGAAAACTCACTACTTTAGTTTAGCATACCCTGTTTAGAGCTGCTGATTAGCTCTGCATGCTGCATCTCTATGATTAGTCATTAGTACTAAAATATAAATGATATATTTATAAAATATTATTAACCTTCCTCTGTTCTGTTGCTCTTCTCAGTATCCTCTTGGCTTGGCTCTACTGCCAAATTGTATGCTTGCCATAGAAAAAGAAAAGTCATCTCAGATAAAGGAGCACTGGACTTATCCAGTAGAAGGTTCCTGTCATCAGACTGGCCGGTCCAGTACTGACTCAGATGTAGAATGGCCAATGGGCGAAGGCAGTTTGCTAGCTGAGGTCTCCAGGACTCTGATTGCGACTGGCTTGCTTCTGACTCCTTCTCTACAATCTGGCAGCAGTTCTACAATTAGCTGATGGACAGATAGCGTTAGTTTTCATTTATCTTAACTAGTTTCTACTATATTTTTGAAATATTGAACAAATCTATATCCTCATATCTGATAGCTCTGTATTTAGTGAGTGGTATAATCTATTCTTATGTTTTGCATTGAGAGTTGTCACGATGCTCTGCGCCTGCACTTGGTGAGGAGATCTGTGCAAGAACACAGTACTTTGTCCTCTTGTAGTGTATATCTGAGGTGGCAATGATAGATCAGCCATCTAGCTCTGTGAAGAGGATTACTTGTGTCCTGTTTTGTGTGTTGTATTTACCACATTTTTTTACACCCATTGCATGCCCAGACTACCTGCATGGAGGTCTCTCTCTGAATTGCCTTTCTTTGATTTCTTTTTTTGGGTTTTTTTTCTTGTCTTCTTGGGAAGTCAAGTCTGAGAGAACTCAAAAACAAGGCCTGTTAAAGGCCATTGAGGTGTAATTTTGTGCTATACAAGAAATAAGTTGTTTTTATTGTTGCTGTTGATGTGAAAACATAACCCACGTGATTAAAACTGCCAGTCCTAGCCTGCACTGTTGACTCCCAGCAGGACAAATCCTCAGATTTTACCTTGGATCCACAGGATACGAATTTCATCAGGTTGTTTTTTCATTTTCATATTTTTGGGCTCATTAACCTTCTGCTGCCAGAGCATCTTGTTTATCTTTGAGACAAGTGGAATTCATTTGAATTGCCTGCTGCTCTATCCCATCTAGGAGAAGATCCAATAAGTAGTGCATTGTGGTATTCCTTTTGTGGCACCAGTATTACACCGCTTAGGTGGCTGTCTGCAGCTTGTCTGCTACTTTGCACGATTTATCATTCATTAATTTTTCTGACCACAGGGCCGTCATTGGTTGGATGTTTTTTTGGGTGACTGCCTTTCTTGATACATCTGTTATCAGTGAAAACCTCAGCAGGATTCCTCTTTCCATCACACCAATGCCAGCATGTCTGGCGTCCACTAGCATGTTGCTGTCAAAGCTACTTAGTCTTGCTCATTCTCCCTGTAAATTTCACACACACACACACACAAACATAACCTATCGTTACACTTCTACCTACTTTAAATAGCAATGTGTGCACATATGCTGTTATCACTGATTGAACAGGCAGTTAAGCGGCAGGGAAGGTGTCCCATATAAAGTGACCACTCAGTGGATTACTCTATTGGTCTCCTGCTGGCTGCCAATCTGTCAACTTTGTTTTTTTTTTGTTTTTTTTTCATTCAATAATTATTTTAGAATTTGTTTCATTTAAAAAACTGGACCATTAGCCCATTAGCTGTGCTTTCTGGGTCATGTTTAGTAGTCCATAGGTAGTTGTCTTAAGATACGCTCACTGTTGGAGCAGCTTGAACTATTCATGCCAGGTCCTGCACTGACACACTGAAGATTTTTTAGGGTGATCTGGTAAGAATATGGCATTCCCAAAAGCTGGAATGTGAGCATACCATGGATCTGATAAGGATTTTGTTGAGATTCATAAATCCGGTACCATTTCAGTCTAAATCTACCTGTCTAGACTCCACATCCAGGACACCAAAGGAGTTTAAGGCAGGGGGTATAAATGAACATATAAATGGCTTATGCACAAATTTGATCATACAATTGGTTTGTTAATGAGGACTTATCTATTTCATACTTGTTTCCTGTCATGGCTTGAATTTGCAAATGTCAGATTACAGGAAAAGAAAAAAAAAATCTTTTTCCTCTCTTTGAGTTTAAGTAGGGGTTGCCTCTTATTGCAGGGCTTCCCTTCCAGCTTCACATTCTGCACCCTGCTGTCAGCTAATGAAGCATTAAAGCTAACAGACAACAAATATTCACTTTAAGAAGGGAAATCACAATCCTGCTATTCTTATCTTCTGGCTATAAAAAAGACAAATAAAACACACCTGATATGTTTCAGCTATTCATTCCTTACAGAAGAGTAAGCCTTGTGATAAATCAGAACGACAGTTTGATTGAAGTAATTTCATTTAGTGCCAAATTAAACTGAGAGCAGTACATTTTGGTTGTAAATGCAACCATCCACCAACCAACTCAGTATTTAAGGCTATAACATGGATTCAATGAAGGGCAGACAGTGAGGGCAAACCCTGACCAGAAGGTGGTGGGATTGCATTTCTGCCACAGGAAAAAAAAAAAATCAAGGTATGTCTTTCAGGGTCAGGACTTTGGTGGGCTGGAGAACTTAAAGCTAAAGAGCCAAGTGCTGGTTGAAGAGTGGAAGAGAATAAAAAACAATCCAAAAACAGACTCTATATACAGCACAGTAAAATACAATACAATTTAATTTTGTATAGCCCAAAAATCACACAAGAAGTGCAGCAATGGGCTTTAACAGGTCCTGCCTCTTGACAGCCCCCCAGCCTTGATTCTCTAAGAAGACAAGGAAAAACTCCCAAAAAAACTCTTGTAGGGAAAAAATGGAAGAAACCTTAGGAAAGGCAGTTCAAAGAGAGACCCCTTTCCAGGTAGGCTGGGCATGCAGTGGGTGTCAAAAAAAGGGGTCAATACAATACAATACAATATACAGAACAGAACAAATCCTCAATACAGTATAAAAAAAACAATTTTACAAGTTCGGAGCAGAATTTAACAGTAGATGATATCACATAATATGATTTGAATTTGTTTAATTCTATATAAATTAAAAGGTTGCTATACTGTGGGTTCTCTCCCTCAAGAAACAGGAAGATGGTCTGGCAAGATGCCACGTTGGATGACAGGCACGTTAGAGACACATGTCATCCATTTTCTTAACACATTTAAGCCAGAGACCCTGAGACCAAGGCAGGCAGGAATCCACCGTGGAAAGTTCACTAGTCTAAGTAAATTGCACGCACCCACACTCACTCCCTCGTGCCAGGCCAGCATGGAGTCCTCAGACAGGTGAGTGTGCACATCCAAAGAGGCAGGGGCTGAGCAAGGCTATGAGCCAATGGACTTACGCATGGTGAGGAAAAAAGGGAGACTAGCAAGGTACTTGATTTTGCTCTGCTTATAGAGTATAATACTTTAACCCAAAGATACTTAGCAACTTAAACTGCAATGCGTTAATATCAGAAAAATATTTAAAGAAGACAGAAAAAAGTCTAACAGAATTGAACAATGCATGTGCTTCCAAGTCCCACACTAATTTCAGTTAAAGAATATGCAGCTCTGTGTAGCAGCAGCACTGTACCATTTCCCAATATTTTAACCTCATTACCTGTATGTATACAACAGAAAAAATAATCTAAACATCTCCCTTATGAAAGGCACAATATACAAAAATGATTCCAGCACACTACATTAAGAACGGAATTACTCCCCTCTCTTTTTATAAGATAAAAAGTGCCACGTATGCAATGTTATGGTTCATTATGTTATTAAATGTGCCATTATCATAAAGCTCCTAGCTCCCAGAATGCCCACCAAGCCTTAATCCCTGTCCAGTAAAGCATTCAAATTGTGAAGCTTCAGCCATTTCCTTCTCAGAAATGAAAGTAGCACCTTTATTTGTATTTGTTAGCTTTCACTAACTTAGACATTTCTTATAAGTTCCTTGCATTCCAACAGTTTAAAAATAAAAGAATATGCAGCCATCAAAGATTAGTTAAAGATCCCTTATTAAGATTATACATTGCTGTATTCTGAGCATTTAAATTGTTTCAACACACTTTTGTGACTTTCAAGTATGTATTATTTATTTGTGTGCTAATTGGCATAATTTACCATTAAATCAGCGATGTTTTTGTCATCACCGTTTTGTTTTATTGTGTCTTGATGTTTTGCATGCATTTTAGATGCCTGCTGCCACTCTGTTTGTGGTCAATACGCTCCGTTGCTAGTCAAATGACTGCCATGTTCATGCGATGTGACTTCACCGTGTGTTTTCGATTGAAAGATGGAGGTGTTGACAGACATTCGTTTATTGGATTGAACACTCTTTTAATTAAAGTTTGTTAGTCATATTTGGGGTAAAAAAAACTCACTGTTGTGATTGTAATGATGTCTCAGCTATGATTTTGGTTTTGAATTTTGGCCCTTATGTGCTGCATTATTGAGTTTTTGGAGTTACCGCTTGGGACATTTCACCCTCATCCTTCATTGTGTTCATGTGAATTTCCAAGTGGATCTTTGGAATACCATATACGCTCACATATAAGTTGGATCTTGAAACCCGAAAAATCGATCATAAAATCAGACCCTGACTTATACACCCATTCAAAAATGCGACACTTAATTAATTTTTTTTTTAAATCTTCTTGCTTCCTCCAATCTCGCATCAGTTTCTTACATTGAATTTGGTTGCAGCAGTGCAGTTACCAATTTCTTTCGCCACTTCAACGACTTTTAATTTATAACCATATTTTCTTTTAATTGAACGCTCCATCGTAGATAAGGGATGCTCTTACGATAAAGGTATATGAGGGTATGAGATACAAAAAACACACAACAGTGAAAAACGTTGCTTCAGAATATTTCGGGTATAACTGTGTGGTCACATAGGCACAATACATAGGAAGAAAGGCAGTGTGCTCTGTGGTTACTCTCTTACGACCAATAGCGTGAGTTTTCTGCATTCGACTTATACAACCGATATTCTAAAATACCAGAAATTATATGGTAAAATCAAGTCCCGACTTATCTGCGGGAGAACTTATTCACAAGTATATATGGTAAATACAAAGTCACTGTTGATTTATTAGTCGGTCTGCAAAGAAAGCAATTAAAGATAAGCTGTAGTTTGTTCATGAATATATAAAGCAAAACAAATTACCCGTGTATTGTATCACTATTTATACAATTTGACCATAAAATTTAAATATCTGACTGAGCAGGTTATTTTTTGTTTCATATTATTGACTTAGGTGAAAGGTCACAAGCTGGTGAGTTCACGTAGTTCCAAGTTCCAAAGGTATCACGTCCTAGTGAGCTGAATGACTTCCGGCCTGTCAATCTGACATCACATGTGATGAAGACCATGGAGCTGCTGCTGCTTCACCACCTGAGGCCACACGTCCGCCATGCCCTCGACCCTCTGCAGCTCGCATACAATGAGAAGGTGGGAGTGGAGGATGCCATCATCTATATGCTACACCGATCCCTCTCCCACTTGGACAGAGGCAGTGGTGCTGTAAGAATTATGTTTCTGGACTTCTCTAGTGCCTTTAACACCATCCAACCTCTGCTGCTTAGGGACAAACTGACAGAGATGGGAGAAGATTTATACCTGGTGGCATGAATTGTGGACTATCTTACAGACAGACCTCAGTATGTGCGTCTCGGGAACTGCAGGTCTGACATTGTGGTCAGCAACACAGGAGCAGCGCAGGGGACTGTACTTTCTCCGGTCCTGCTCAGCCTTTATACATCGGACTTCCAATACAACTCGGAGTCCAGCCACATGCAAAAGTTCGCTGACGACACTGCTAACATGGACTGCATCAGGAGTGGGCAGGAGGAAGAGAATAGGAACCTAATCAAGGACTTTGTTAAATGGTGCGACTCAAACCACCTACACCTGAACACCAGCAAATCCAAGGATCTGGTGGTGGATTTTAGGAGGCCCAGGCCCTTCATGGACCCCGTGATCATCAGAGGTGACTGTGTGCAGAGGGTACAGACCTATAAATACCTGGGAGTGCAGCTGGATGATAAATTGGACTGGACTGCCAATACTGATGCTCTGTGCAAGAGAGGACAGAGCTGACTATACTTCCTTAAAAGGCTGGCGTCCTTCAACATCTGCAATAAGATGCTGCAGATGGTTGTGGTGAGCGCCCTCTTCTACACGGTGGTGTGCTGGGGAGGCAGCATAAAGAAGAGGGACACCTCACGACTGGACAAACTGGTGAGGAAGGCAGGCTCTATTGTAGGCACGGAGCTGGACAGTTTGACATCCGTGGCAGAGCGATGGGCGCTGAGCAGGCTCCTGTCAATAATGGAGAATCCACTGCATCCACTGAATAGGATCATCTCCAGACAGAGGAGCAGCTTCAGCGACAGACTGCCATCACTGTCCTGCTCCACTGACAGATGTAAAAAACGTAGTGCACTGAAATCTAAATTGTTAGATAATACTCAAAGTCAAAAAATGTTTGTTGCAACCTTAAAATCAAAATGGGAACAGCAAAGCAGTAACATTTTAATGTTTTATCAAAGTATTAGACAATCTGGAAGTGAACAATGCTGGCCTTTATGCCACTGCAACAAAGACATCACACTGTCAGTTGTTATATGATAGCAACCATGGTAGTAACCATACACAAAATTGGTCAAAATAGTGATGCTTGAAAAAACAAAATAAAGCATAATGTTAAATAATGCTAACTGTGCTAAAACTAAATGAAAAGTAAAAGATAATAGCTGAATTGAATTCTCCGTATAACAACACTAAGATACATAACAACCATCAGACTTGAATAAAAACAGTGCTCACTCATACCACCCATACAGTAAGTACACCAAACACTCTGCAGCTTTGTGACATTAAACTCCAGGTCATATGTCACCTCATGGATAATTTTTGTCTGTGTATATCCCTCAATTCTAGTTAAAGATAATCTAAAAAGTTGGTTTATGTCACAGCTTCAAAATTAACTGTATATAAACTCAAAGCTCCATAGATTATAATCAGTCCTTAATGTAACATCAGATCTTCTACCACAGTATTCTGTATTATAATTTGTTTCATATAAAAGCTGAGTTTCAAATTCATGTTCAAGTTTTAATGGCCTTAATAATACTAATAATAATAGAACTTTTTATTTATATAGCACCTTTCCCTTGTTTTTTTGGTACAACAAAAATTCTTCAAAACAAAGATTCATACAAAGCCATCCTCAGTACAGCAAACTCTTTAAAACGTTTTAAAGCTTTCAGGGTTTGTACCTTTCACCTTTTTGCTGAGTGGGTTTAGGGCTGGGTACTCTGGTTTTCCTCCCACATCGCCCAAGACTTGCAAGTCATTCTCTTGTCAAATCCAATCTAACTGTGAGCGTGTGGCTTTGGGTGAGAGCGCCCTCTAGAGGCCTGTTTCCTGCCCTGAGTTCCCACAATGCAGACTTGAGTTGAAGTAAGCTGGTTTGTTTTTGTAATGATAATGTTGCTTAGACATTTACTCATTTTTTTATCATCAAAAGATCATAACAAAGATCACTGGAATGTAAGAGCCAGGGGGAATAAACAAAGGAAAGGCAAAAAAATAAAAAAACAGACAGCGGTCTGGGCCAAAAAGGTCTTCTAGAACCAGCAAACAAAGCCCAAAATGTAAAACATACACAAACACAGACGATGAAGTATTTAACTAAACGGCTTTTCCCTAAGCAAAACACACCACCACAGATATGTATAGAATTTCCAAAAGCTTGGATGTCTACTGTACTGCTATGGAGGAAAAAATGCAGAAAAATCAATAAGTGTCAGAAAGAAGAACTAGCAGTTCAGCTGGGTGACAGCATAGGCGAAGCCCACCTGCTTTTTTAAATCCAAACGTCACTGCTACAAAAACAATCTGGCAAAATGGGATGAGGCAATGTATCGCAACCTTAAATGTAGCAAAAGTCAAAACCAGAAGTTCAAAAGAACTAACTTTTACAAGTAGCAAAAATTTACAAAGGGTGTTACAGGCTCAAAGCAAATGTGTATGTTTTTATTATACTGTATAATAGTAATAATAACAGCAGCTCACTACTCATAATGGTAAATGAGGGGGAAGACCTGGGATTGAACCCGTAACCTATTGATTTAGCAGCTCTTCTTACCTCTACACCAGCCATGCAATTGATATGTGGGCTCCGGTTTATACATATTGTCAGCAACATGTAAACTGAATGACTACTTGAATAAAAGCGCACTTGTTTTGTTTTACCATTTGTGAAAGTTTTTTCTTGATATTTGGACTTCAGTCTTCACACATTATACACTTCACGTCAGCATTTTGTCATTACTATAACATGAAAAAGTTTCTGTTTTAGTTATGTTGTTAACATTTCTTGCTTTACATTTCCTATCATCCTACATTTACATAGATCATTGTAGACGCAGAACACACATGAAATGTATGTATTCCAAAGAAAGATATATTATCTACCCTCTACAATTCCATATCATACCCAGATAAACAGACTTGAGCTCTCAGAAATTAGCGTCTCATTTCAACTGCGTTGATTGGGAATGAGTGAGCAGGCCGCTTATTGCTTGTGCTGATTGACACATTTGCAAAATAAAAACACTGATGAGGAGGTGCAAAGGAATTTAAGGTGGCCCGGCATTACAACTTTTTTCGTAGGCTTCAGGGATTCTAGTTTTAATGATTTTTTTTTTGAGTAAATTTCTGTGCATCTTCCATCAGTCTCTACAGGGATTATATGCTTTTCAGACTCAAGGAATTCAAATAGGAGGTTTGATTTTGTCAAGGAGCTATTTTGAGAAAGTTTATTATTCACAATACCATTTTAGTTTCCCATTTAGGCACCACTTTGTTAAGTTTCAGTTTCTGCCATCTCCATAGGAATATTGTCTAGATTTCCCCAGGGTGATGATACAAAAGACACCCCAGGGAATTCTAGACTATCCAAGCTTGATGGATACACCTTGTTTCAGTGAATATGAAGATCATTATTTAGTCTTTCTGGTTTTTCGAATCCACATTATTTTTTTTTCACTCAGAATTTTCCAATTGCATTCTGGCTTTGACAAAAGATTCCCCCGACTGCTGGTTTTGACCTTTAGCCCGTTCTCTGACATACAATTCTCCTGGTCGTTTTCATTTCCTTTCTCCTGTCTCTTGCGAGTCAGTATATAATCTTGATGGGCATTATCTGAATATTCTCATAATACAGAAATTGATGGCCTCAGCAAGAATTTTTAATCTGTGCTTAACAATGAGGGGTTTTGAAATTTTGACACATTGCAATAAAACCTGTTTATTACTCATAGAATAAAGAGTCAAAATATTTTAGTCTTTATGAAATGATATAATATCAATTTTTAATTAATGTTAATATGCCCCTGCCCTTTCTAGTAACTGCGGGTCTAGCCACAACAGTGTGACTGCCGTCCGACAACAGCACATCATAATTCATTCATAGTGTGAGGAGCTCAAATTGATCTTTAAGAGCAGTGCAGTCTGTATCATCTTACAGGTTTTAGTGTTTGAAGTGAATTTGAGACAGTGATATTAACCATCAGAATAGCATAATCATGCAATATTCTCATTTAAATTAGAATGCCAGAAATAAGAATAAAGATAGAAAACACCTAAATTACCTAAAGTCTAACAATCATCTAATGTAAGCATGAATAATCTTCAAAAAAACTGTTACTTTTTCTGGCCCAAATAGTATTCCAAACACAACATACACATCCAATGTATTTTATTTAGAAAAATAAATAACTGTTATATTTCAGGCTTTTCTTTTGTTTCTGGCTGTTTCCTTGTACCTTTTCTGTGACTAGGGGGTGTGGCTAGGGGGTGGAGCTAGGGGTGTCCCCCCCAAGGGTGTAACCTACAGGTGATTATAGCAATAAGGTTTTTTAGGTGCCACAATTCAGTGTGTTTTCATCCAAGCTGCAGATAACAAACCCGGCTTTGTGCCTTCCTAAACAACATTTATTTTTTGATCTCTGGTTTTCTCACTTTAGCTACGTTCATAGACTCAGATATTTTATTTTGGTTTTGGTGCTTCGGTTTTCTCCATCTCTCCGTTCTGACCCTTTTTCTGTCTGTTGCCTTTTTCAAATGTGTTGGCTTGCTGACATAACAATGACAAACTGCGATGTAAAACTTCCTCTTACTTGATCACTTGCTTTCACACTTGCTCATTCTGCTTTTGCTTTCCTGGTGTTATGAATGCATTATCTATTTATTTCCTTGCAAGTTCTTGGTTACTATTAGAAACATTTTGAATTTATTTTGGGGTTGTTTAAAAATAGACAATTGTAATTTCTAATTTATTACCTTTATATTTACTGTACTATAGATTATAAAGTGACACCGTTTTGTTTTCATGGGCACCACAATTTTGTAACCTTCTGTTTATGATTACTGCCTTAGCTGTAGCCATCTATGACAAAAACAAATGTGCAATGTGTGATGTCATCATTACCACAGTATGAAAGTCAGAGTTGTGCACTTCCTGATTGTTAAACTTGGTGGTTATTTTAAATCGCTGTGACAGCTAAGTGTGTTTTCGTCAGATTACTTAAGGCAAAGACTTCAGTTTTGAGGTTAGACTTCCAACTTCTGGTTTTATCATTAAGGATAAGGTGCACAGTCATTTGTGTTACTGGTGTTAATGCCTGTTTTATTTATCAGTATTGTTTCAGTCCTTCATCTCCAATCCTTCCTTTTCAACAAAAAACAAACAAACAAAAAGAATTATGTATAGGTTGTGGTGGCAAAAGACCACATTGGACAGACCAAGTCACCTTGTCCTAGGTAATGTCTCCACCTCAAACTGAGTCTGTTTAGTAACCTCATTTTGTTTTTAGTTAATTCTGCCACTATCCAGAGCTTGTGACTCTAGCAAATGCAAATCTAGACTGACCAGTAAATCAAAGTTTCTTTTGATGATTTAATTCTTGTTTCACAATGAAGGTCTGGTACAATGTTCATAAAACTGCCACCATTTTACAAATTTATTAATCAACTTCACAAAAACATCACCACCTTCAGTCATAAGCAAAAACACAAAGTATTTGAACTGCACTTGAGGAAGGTGCCTATCTGGTAGAGTGCAAGCCAATGTTTTCAAATGGAGAAGTAGAACCTCAGATTTGTAGGTTCTAATTCTCATCCCAGCTTTGACACACGGCCATGAACGCCAGGGCATAGCTGGCATCATGATCGGCTGAGAACAGGAGGGAAACATGATTCATAACCAGCAGAGGTGCAGGCATTAGGTCCTTCCAGAGAGTCAAGGTGACATGATAGTTTTATACTTTGATCATCTTAATTACAAAACATGGCCCACATCTTTAAAGGTGAGCTTGTTTACAAGCCTACAGGGTGCATCTTGGGAAGGACAGTAAATAACTTCATTAATGAAAGCTGATAACAGACAACTTGCCCAATCAAGTTAATTATAAAGAGGAAGGTCTACTGAATGTGTCTTGCTTCACAAAGATTTATAGTACAGGCTTATTCATGCCTGGATGTAGCTGCGCATATTCTTCTGATATAACAATACAAACCCTGCTCTGCAAATGCAGTCTCTGAATGGCACATGCCTGTGATTCCAGAACCTCAAATTTTTGTGGCATTTTCAATAATAAATCCTTAGGGTCATAAGTCTACATTGTGACATTGTGATCTGTAGCGAGAGTAGGGAGCAGGTTGAGGAGACGCTGGAGGGGTGGAGATATGCTCTAGAGAGGAGAGGAATGAAGGTCAGTAGGAACAAGACAGACTACTTGTGTGAAAATGAGAGGGAGGTCAGTGGAATGGTGAGGATGCAGGGAGTAGTGTTGGCGAAGGTGGATGAGTTTAAATATTTGGGATCAACAGTACAGAGTAATGGGGAGTGTGGAAGAGAGGTGGAAAAGAGAGTGCAGGCACGGTGGAATGGGTGGAGAAGAGTGTCAGGAGTGATTTGTGACAGACGAATATCAGCAATAGTGATAGGGAAGGTCTACAGGATGGTAGTGAGACCAGTTATGTTATATGGGTTGGAGATGGTGGGACTGACCAGAAAGCAGCAGACAGAGCTGGAGGTGGCAGAGTTAAAGATGCTAAGATTTGCACTGGGTGTGACGAGGATGGACAGGATTAGAGAAGAGTACATTAGAGGGTCAGCTCAAGTTGGACGGTTGGGAGACAAAGTCAGAGAGGGAAGAGTGCCTTGGTTTGAACATGTGCAGAGAAGAGATGCTGGGTATATTGGGAGAAGGATGTTAAGGATAGAGCTGCCAGGCAAGAGGAAAACAGGAAGGCATAAGAAAAGGTTTATGGATGTGGTGAGAGAGGGCATGCAAGTGATGAGAGTAACAGAGCAAGATGTAGAGGACAGGAAGATATGGAAAAAGATGATCCTAACAGGATCATTTGAAAGAAGAAGAAGAAGAAGGCTCATAAGTTTACAATGCCTAGGAAACTGTTGTTGATGGGACTGACAAACTCTCATGACTCCTGAAATATCCATGCAGAAAGATTAATATATGGTGTAAGTGACACACAGGATGGACAGGCATCCTGACCAGGAGTTTCCAAAAGGACAGACAGGAATCCTGGCCAAGGGAAAGAATGGTGCCAGACCTGAAAGAGATTTCTTGGGTGGATGGATGAACATCCTGACAATGAAAGAAGATTCCTTACCCAGGCAGATGGACAAGCATCCTAACTGGACATGTTTGTAGTACCTTCCCTGGCCAGGATGAAAGGGAAGGACAGGGAAGAGCTGGCTCTAAGGGATGTTCATTCCCCCAGAATGCTAGATGACTGCAGCCCTGGATAGCGGTGCCTATTTGGGACACCAGCAGGGAATGTCAGGTATTTTAGTCTGGTAGCGTAGCCATGCTGGGATCCAGGGGTGCCTCAAGAGGGCTCTGCAGATAGATACACTCTCTGTTATTTGGGACTTCCATAAAACCCAGAAGTGCTTCCAGTGGGCCGGAGCCCTAGCACCAGAGGTAATCCCAAATCCTTAATAAAAGGGACTGCACTGCCTTGTCCAGGTGAGTCGGAGCTGGGAGGAAGGAAGGCAACACTCAACTGGAGGAGAGCAGTGCAGTAGAGGAGAGGAGAGAAAGAGGAAAAAATCAACTTATTTTGCTGCTTATGTATACAAGGTATTTGTGTAATAAAATACCCTGTGTTTGAAACCAGGACTGTCTTGTGTGTTCCTGTTTGGGGTTTGGGGCTTAATGGCACCCCCTCACATTCACAACAGACAGGGGAAAACTGAATTACACCTCTATGGTGATTCAGTTACAGACTAAACACTCAGTTTTGACAGACTAGTATAAACTTTCCCTGAATGTTTGAGGTTTAGGATATTTGAAAGATATTTGTGTTATCATCCTTTTTAATAAGTTAGCCCCTGAGGTACTGTCCCCACCTTTCCGTTCAACATTGAAAGGGCAAGTTATTCAAGACAACACCATAGCATCCAATAATTTTAACATACAAATAAGCGTGAAATAGCAAGAGACAAGGGATTGGAACAGAGTACTAATGCCTTTCTTCTTCTTCCAACAGACCAACAGAAGACTAATTCCAAGTTTCTCACCACAGTCCCACGCAAACAATATCACTTTCAGCTTCCCGCGATGATGTCACTTCCGGCCCCCTTCTGATGACGTCACTTCCGGCTCCTCAAGACGACATCATCTCCAACACACAGCGATGAAGTCACTTTCTTCAAGAACACTACCCTTTCCTTTCTGATCCTAATTTCCTTCCTGCCACCATTCTATAAAAGACCCATGAAAGAATTACTTGATTGTCAAATGTATTTTTTAGTTTTGACCGTTGAATCAATCTTTATTGACTATTTGGACAACCGACATTATATGGGGAATTCCCCCAGCCCTTCTTTTGTTGTTTATCTGTCTTTATTCTTCATACTATCTATCTATCTGTCTATCATAATTAGCACTTTCCGTAAACTTCTCAAGTATTCCCCCACTTGTTTCAGAATTCTCTTAATGTAATGAGCCCAGAAAATGGCTGAAGCCCTGCCCTTGTTCTCTCCTTCTGGATGTCATTTTGCCTGAGCCAGTCCAATTTGTGAGTGTTGATAAGCAACACCCATTATGAAGCCTATTGTTCTATTGTTTTTTGGTAACTTTTAACCTTTTCTGACTTGTTTTCTGATTCATGATTTTATCGAGTGTTTTGCATATCTCAGCTGTGTATGCCTGTTTTTGAGTCCAGCTTTTTGTTTCAAATTTCAGCAGCTTTGTCTAATTCAGCCTGATTTTGTGTCTATGAACTCCTGCTGCACCTAGTTTAGCTAATTACTCCTAAGACACGACTTCCAAGTGTGCCCATCAGGCTTGTCAGGGTTCCTGTGATGACAGTTCCTCAATAGCGTACTCTGACCCAAGAGCAGTCCTTGAGACCGTAACCTTGCCAATGTATAAAATATTTAACATGGGTACCAAGCGATCTACTGTAGAGTCTTTAAACCACTGCACTTCATGGTACTCGCCTTCCTCCACTTGAACTGGAGTAGGAGCAGCGCTCAGTCTATAATGTGGACTGTTATAAACCAGTTTCATATATAAAGTGGATTTGAACAGTGTGATTAAGACTCTGGACTTCAAACCCTGAGGTTGTGGGTTCAAATCCCACTACTGCCGCTGTGTGAACACAAACAAGTCACTTGACCTGCCTGTGCTCCAATTGGAAAACCTAAAGAAATGTAACCAGTTGTATCATGAATGTTGTAAATCTGCTTGGATAAAGGCGTCAGTCAAACAAGTAAATGTAAATGAACAAGCTTGACTAGTACCCATATAGGCTTTCAAAATGAGGTATTTTTAGTCATGAATGATGTAGCTGTGATGGAGCTGTCCGGCCGGGCCGTCCCTCAACAGAGAAAAGCAGCCTTTTTAGGGCACTACATCCCCCAGGACGCTAGATGGCAGCTCCCCTGGATTTTAATCATTCCCCGGATTCCTCCAGGGCAGCATGGGACATGGAGTCCGTTTCTTCAGCCCTGTTGAATGCTGAGGGTGCCGCCAGGGGGAGCTCATTAAGAATCTGGGCACTATTACCGTGACTCTATCCAGGAAGTACTTCAGAGTCACAAGGACGGAAACCTGCAGTACTTCCGGGATACTTGAAGAAGGCGTTTGACCCGGAGAAGGAATACTTCCAGGTCATGAACTTTAAAAGGACTGTGGGAAACCCAGCAGATTGAGCCGGAGTTGGGTGGTAGAGTGACGGAGCTGCTGGGTGGAGAAGAGGATTATTGTGATTATTGATTATTATTTATTATTATTGATTAGAGAATTGTGGAATGTGCAGTGCTTTGTGCACTTTATTGAAGAAACTATTAAAGAATTATTCTTGGTGCTTTTAAACATGCATCCTGGACATCTGTCTGGTGGGTTCAATGGGACAACAGCACCTCTAGCGTCCACAAAACACATTCCATATAAATGCAGCCAGTCAGGCTGGCAAAAATCAATGGTACATCAAAGAAACTTCTCTATTTTCTGATTCACTCTCTCCGTTTGGCCTTAAATTCACCTCGAGACCCACCTTTTCACAAAAGCAATGGCAAAAGGGAGACATAAAACCAGTAATTATCAAAGAAGAAAAACCATGTAACCTCACTACCTCCCTAATGAATACTCTGTATAAGTGTATTCTCTTGCTGAAGGGAGTTTCTTTAATGGGATGAAGTGGGCACACTATGAGAAAAAGCAAAACATTTTTGTGAGATTCGGCCATTTTAAAAGGACACTGGCTCTGTGCTTCACCTTGCAGTAACCTTTCACCCACAAGGATGCAAGTTCACTTCAAAAGTCACCTCCAAGTGCTGTTGCTGGTGGTGTTGAATGTTGATATCCAGATATGAATTGCCATCTCTGCTTGTCATGATTGTTACACCAGTGAGCTATTTAACAAGGGGTTTCATGTATGTTTTGAAGACTTGTTCCGTTTTGAATTAAGAATAATGTTGTTGATTTAACTAAAGTTAATGCCGCCATTCTGTACCTTTGCTTACTTCTTCTTTCACTGCCATTTCTTGTAAAGTTCATTTGGCTCTGACTCATTTCCATGGGGACTGTCATGTGGTGTTCATGTGCAGCTCATTTTGATGATGTCGTCCATAGCTTATTTACTGCAATGGCTCAAAGCCATCATCCAAGTTTGTGAGCAAATCTATTGAATACTTTCCACATTCTTCTTAACGCGAAATGCAAAATTTCCTAGCTTTTTATATTTTTGCAATCATCCTTTTGATTACAAGTTTTGTCTAATGTTTTGTTCTTGCCTCCTTCGTTGGCCGTTTTTTTCTAAAGACTGCACTTTGGCTTGCTTTAGATGTTTGGCTCTATGTCTGGGTCTTTCTGAAGCATTACTTTTCACAAGAGATGTACACAATTATGTAGACAACTGCATAATAATCACTGAAAAAAACGTCAACTCAGAATTATGTCATCATATTATGGGCTTCAGAACCCCATGACCTCCATTGTAAAATGTAGGTGAACACTAGGAGATGTTTTTTTTTTAATTTATGAAAAAATCTTCACCCTACAACACAAGTTTATGTGGAGAACTAGTATATACCATGACTGCAAAGAAATAATTTCAACATCAGAAACACCACACTTATCCTTTGAAATTTGTATTGAGATGGATGTGATTGAAATATAAAAAATAGCTCACTTTCAAGGGAGTCCCACATGCCCTCCTACTCCTTTAGCACTTTAAAATGAAACAGACGCTGTTGTGTGAGAAAATTAGCCCATACAGAAGATGAGGCACTGCTACAAGCATCACCCTGCTTGGGGGCTTTGGGGGCCTCTACCCTTTTCCAATACTGCCCTATTGTTTGTATGGGATGCCCATTTTCAGTCGTGGAGTCAACTATCATTGAGGTGGCAGTTTGATAAATGCTTGATTCAAGCTAGGTATGCCTTAATAGCGCCACCACCAGGCTGTGCAGGTAACACTCTCTATGGTCCTCTCACTCACTGACATCAAAGTCATTTGCTTTATTTCCGTTAGTGCCTGTCAGACACAGAAGAGTAGCATGCAATAAAGACATCACTTAAGGCCTGCCGGTTTAATTGAGCAAATTGAAGCCAATGAAAGAATGGATATAACAGTGGAGGAGAAAATCTGTCCTGTGTATATCACATCTGGTGCAAACCTTAGGCATCGTCTGGCTTGAAATGCAACTTAGCCCTTAAAGAGTAAGTAAAATGTTTATTAACATAGTCAAGAATTGTGTTTGACAGCTGACAACCTCTGGCAACCTCAGACAGGAGTGTCTTTATCATTCTACTTAGGAGACAAGCAGTGGGTACAACTGGCACACACTTACAGGAAAAAAACAAAAGGCATTTAATAAGACTGTTTAATACTCCAAAAAAAGAAACACACACACACACACACACAAATACATGAAAAAAAAAACCAATAAATTCATTCCTTTAAACACCATATAGGTCATCAAATTTAATTGTGTTAACATCTGGAAGAGTTTTATCTGGTGCCTCAGGGGAAGGGAATCTGACTGACACAATGAAAAGAGAGGCGAGGCAGCAATGATAAATCTGTCGCTGTTATTCACATGTACATTTTGTTTCGCTCATTTTACCTTATTTAGTAATATACTTGAATAATTTAAAATTCACTTACGTATTATGATATTAAATTCATTCTGTAATGTCATGGGCTGGGAGCCACTACACTGGATGGAAGTCAGTATATTTAAATAATGGCAGATGTGAGCTGCCTACTGAGAACATGTCTCCTTCTGTATCACTACACTGCTCAAGCAGTTCTTTCTGGATTAGTAATATGGGTGAAAGCAGGGTGACGTAATGACATCAGAGGTAGTGGTGGTTCATTATAGTGTATGCACCCTAGGGTGTCCTATGTTTGCAGTTTGAATGACCTACCCATGTTATTGGGGTCTTCTTCTGGTTTGTTGTCATTCCAATGACATGGTGACTGTCATAATTATTAAATGATTGGATGAGTGTAGGAGGACATGCAAGTGTGCACTTTGATGGACAGGCACACCAGTCAGGGTTGTGCACAATGGGATAGGCACCAGATCTACATGGCCCTGAACTGGATAAGAAGGTTACCAAATGGATGGATGGATAAAAATGTAACAGGCTGATTTAACCTTTCATTTACCTACACAAAAACCCCAGTGCTTGCTAAGTCAGAGCAGTCTTGGAGTTCTTGTGTCAAATACTCCTACTTCACAAAACTCATGGATTCCCTCATTGGTCTAAACTACATCGAAATTCCATTCTACACCAAAACCAAAGACTTTCATAGCATCATATTTCTTAAAAATGCATCAGTTTGAATGACAACGCAAAACAGATGAGATTCTTCCATAGGACCTACTGTATTGGAACCGGATATGCTGCGGCTTCTAATGAACCTGTGTTGAGGTAAACACGTTCAGAAAATAAATGGATGTGCAGAATACAAGGAAATAAAAACAATGCCAATGTGACTATTTTAAGTAACTTTCTTCAGGTCTCAGAAGGTGGCCCAGTTGGCTATTGAACTCCCATTCCCTGGTTTATTTAGAAATAACTAGATTCCCAGAACTGCCTTCCACCATAAAAAGTAAATAATGTATCACTTAATGCTAAGGGCACAAGCCAAGCACCACTGTGGTCACTGGGGCATATCCCTTAATTTGATGCCCCAGAGAATTCTCTACTGTCATAGAGTATGTACCTCGGTAATGGACCCAAAACTATTTCTGATTAAACCTGCAATTCAACACAGAGCATCAGTGTGAGAAGGCAACGTCTTTTTAGCTATAAGCCTGTTTTTGGGCACAAATGATATGGAAAGTGGGGTAAAGAGTACAACAAGTAGGTTGGGTGTGCATTCAGTTCAACAAATAATGCATTTTTGTATTTCATGCCACCAGAGAGTGACAATGTGTTGGTCAGACATGAACGTAAGAATTTCACTGTACTCTGCACATAAGACAATACTCCTAGTGGACATGGAGCCCCCTTCTTTGAAAGATCTTTTTCCAATCCGAGGAGACTTGCTTCAAAGACATGATAGAATATTGAGGAAGAAGTGGTTCTTTATCTAAGTGTGATGTTCCAACGTTATTTAATTTTGCACTCCTCCTTGTGTGTTTTCATGTGTTACTGTTCCACTTAGGGGATTTGTTTGATTTCTGTCATTTGTATTTACTTTTGGTTTCATCTTGGGACAGCTGTTTTTTTGATGCCATTTTGTTTCCTGGAAGCCCCACATTCCTGTGAAGTTTTGTTTGCAGTTGCCGCTCTGGTTGCTACCGCATGATGACAGGAAGAGTGTAATATGTGATGTCATAATTGCTCCAGTATAAAGGTCAGCAACTTCCAACTTGTCCAAAATTGTGGATTCCAAGTTTGTGAGTTAATGTGCTTCTTTAAAGTATTTAGGGAAACGTAATTCTGGCTGCGAATAACGATTTTCAATTATGTTAGCATTTTGAACTGTGACAAAAGATTTCTGATCAGCAGGTTTTAACCTTATCCTGTCTTACATTAACATTTCTCATGTTGTTACCCTAATCACTTCTGCCTGTTGCTTCAGAAACCCAAGGAGTCAAGGAAGTATGGAATGGGCTGTGCGCCATGTTCTGTATTGCTGGACAAAAGGCCAGGGGTCAAACAGACTTGGCAGCCAAAATGACTTCCTTTTGTTTAGGAGATGTCTGTCCTTACCTTATTCTGTTTTGGTAAAATGCACCTTGATGGTGTGCAGTTTGTCAGTGGTAACGATGGCCATTGCCATCATGTGACTTCCAGAAGATGTTGCATATTACGTCAGCAGATTGTCTGTAAAAATGATGACACACTGTTTGCAGTTGTCTAAGTTTGCTTGTTTCTTTCAAAGATTTTTCATTTTAAAGATTTCTTGGCTAGGTTTTTCAGACTTTGTTTCTCAGTTACATTTTGGGGTTGGTCACATAGTTGTTTGTCATTTTGGTGTTCAGCCCTGCTATTCTTTAGTCCACTGGTTCACCTTGTTAGCTTAGTGTTTGCCTTTCTAGTAATACAATACAAAACACTATACAAATTTAAAATGAATTGAATTGAGCTGTCTCTCAAATGGATATTCTGAAATATGTGGCCCACGGATGATCAACATGCACAATGACAGTGTTGTAAGCAGAATTTTTTAACTTTAATCCCTTACATGTATATTGACACCACATATTTTAATTTTTATGTGTTTTACAAAGTATCTTGTGGTGGTGTGCTCTGTGAAAGGTGCTATATAATCACTTAAGGATGGAATGGGGGCAAAGGCAATAAACATTATTGATTCATTCATCTGGAGTCATCTGAGGAATGCTCTGACTTAATGTCAATTTTAATTACAAACTATGACACACTCTTAATAGTCAGCGACTTTAACTTTCATATCGACAATCAGTGTGACCAAAAAGTAAAGGAATTCATGAACCTCCTGGACTCTTTTGATTTGAGACAGCTCGTTAATCAGCCTACACATAAAGCAGGTCATACGTTAGACTTAGTGATTGCTAAAGGACTTAAAGTTGATTTAAAGCAGGTCATTGATATTGGTCTATCAGACCATTTCCTTCTACTATTTAATATAGAAATAAAGATGGAAAACACTCATGAGAAGCATTTTGTTAAAAAACGCTTCTTTGACTCATCAGCAGCTTTAAAACTTACAAACATTCTAAGCAATCAGTCCGTTTATAATGCCAACTATAATAGCGATGATAATGTAAATAGTAAAGTGGAAAACTTTAATTCTAAAGTAAGAACTGCTGTTGACATAGTTGCACCTGAAAAGACAGTTAAAAATCTTCTAGTATTGTTATTCCATGGAAGACCCAAAGAGTGTCTGATTTAAAAAGAACATGTCGTAGAGCTGAGCGTAAATGGAGGAAAACTAAACTAACTATCCATTATGAGATATTGAAGGTTAAAATAACAGAATACAATAACACAGTCCGTCTTGAGAGGCGTTGCTATTTCTCTAATATTATAAATAACAATGCTAGTAATCCCAGAGTCTTATTTTCAACAATTGACCGTCTGTTAAACCCAGGTAACACAAAGGAATGCCCCCAGAATACTTCCAGTGAAACCTGTGAGAACATTGCTGTATTTTTCAATCAAAAAATTAATGATATTAGAGATAACATAGTATATCTCCCCAACACTGCAGAACCTCCAAAGCCCCGGTACTCCATTATAAACAAATTAAATGCTTTCACCAGGATAGATTTACCTGAATTACATAGTATAATCTCTCAACTGAAACCCTCCACCTGCGTCCTTGACCCAATACCAACCAGGTTTTTCAAAGAAATATCAGGCGTGCTAATTGACAATATTCTGGACATAGTAATTGTCATTAGATACGGGGTCTTTCCAGACTGTCTTAAGACTGCTGTAGTTAAACCCCTGCTCAAGAAAATAATCTTGACCCCTCTGCCTTTGAAAATTTTAGACCCATCTCTAAACCTGCCCTTCTTAAGTAAAATTCTAGAGAAGGCAGTCATTATGCAGTTAAATGACCACCTCAATAAACATGCTATTCTTGATACTTTCAGTCAGGCTTCAGAACAAATCACAGCACAGAAACTGCACTCGTTAAAGTAGTAAATGACTTGGGGTAAATGCAGACAGAGGCCATTTATCTGTTCTCATCCTCTTAGATCTGAGTGCTGCATTTGACACCATTGATCATAATATTCTTAGAAATCGCCTTAGTCAATGGGTGGGCCTCTCTGGCAGTGTCTTAAATTGGTTTGAATCCTACCTGGCAGGGAGAAAATTCTTTGTGAGTTGTGGTAATCAAATCTCAAAGACACATGATATCCATATGGTGTTCCACAAGGCTCTATCCTGGGTCCGCTGTTATTCTCAATCTACATGCTTCCGTTAGGTCAGATTATCTCAGGTTACAACGTGAGCTACCACAGCTATGCTGATGACACACAGCTGTACTTATCAATAGCACCTGATGACTCCGACTCTTTCGATACACTAACACAATGTCTTACTGGTATTTCTGAATGGATGAATAGTAATTTTCTCAAACTAAATAAAGAGAAAACTGAAATTTTAGTAATTGGCAATAATGGATTCAATGAGGTTATCAGAAATAAACTTGATGCATTAGGATTAAAAGTTAAGACGGAAGTAAAAATTTAGGGGTAACTGTTGACTGTAATCTGAATTTTAAATCGCATATTCATCAGACCACTAGGACAGCATTTTTCACTTAAGAAACATAGCAAAAGTTAGACCTCTTATATCATTGAAAGATGCTGAGAAATTAATTCACGCTTTTGTTTTCAGTAGACTAGATTACTGTAACGCACTCCTCTCAGGACTACCCAAAAAAGACATAAATCACTTGCAACGAGTGCAGAATGCAGCTGCTAGAATCCTAACTGGGAAAAGAAAATCCGAACACATTTCTCCAGTTTTGATGTCACTACACTGGTTGCCTGTGTCATTCAGGATTGACTTTAAAATACTGCTTATGGTTTATAAAGCCTTAAATAATCTCTCCATCTTATATATCGGAATGCCTGACACGTTATATTCCAAATCGTAACCTTAGATCTTCAAATGAGTGTCTCCTTATAATTCCAAAAGCTAAACTTAAAAGAAGTGGTGAGGCGGCCTTCTGCTGTTATGCACCTAAAATCTGGAATAGCCTGCCAATAGGAATTCGCCAGGCAAATACAGTAGAGCACTTTAAAACACTGCTGAAAACACATTACTTTAACATGGCCTTTTTATAACTTCACTTTAACTTAATACTGATACTCTGTATGTTCAATTCTTCATAATAACTATTCATGTGGCTCAAAATCCATACTGACCCCTACTCTCTCTTCTGTTTCTTTTCCGGTTTCTTTGTGGTGGCGGCCTGCCACCACCACCTACTCAAAGCATCATGATGTTCCAACATTGATGGACTGAAAGCCAGAAGTCTACGTGACCATCATCATCAGGTCCTTCCATGAAAACCCTAAATACAAAGAGGACTGTTTGATTTATGTTAGGTAGATTGCCCAGAGGGGACTGGGCGGTCTCTTGGTCTGGAACCCTACAGATTTTATTTTTTTCCCAGCTTTGGAGTTTTTTTGTTTTTCTGTCCACCCTGGCCATCGGACCTTACTTATTCTATGTTAATTAATGTTGACTTATGTTTATTTTTATTGTGTCTTCTATTTTTCTATTCATTTTGTAAAGCACTTTGAGCTACATTATTTTGTATGAAAATGTGCTATATAAATAAATGTTGATTGATTGATTGATTGATTGACGGAGTTGGATAGGAATATCAACAACAAGCTGGTTAAGTTTGCAGATGATACCAAGCTCGGTGAACTGGCAGATAATCTGGAATTTGTTGAATCGTCACAGAGGGACTTGGACAGCATACAGGCCTGGGCAGATTGGTGGCAGATGAAATGTAATGTAAGTAAATGAATTACACATAGGAATTAAAAATGGAAGATCTGAATACACAACGGAAAGTCCATCCATCCATCCATCCATTCTCTTCCGCTTATCCGAGGTCGGGTCGCGGGGGCAGCAGCTTAAGCAGAGAGGCCCAGACTTCCCTCTCCCGCCACTTCTTCCAGCTCTTCCGGGAGAATCCCAAATGCTTCCCAGGCCAGCCGGGAGACATAGTCCCTCCAGCGTGTCCTGGGTCTTCCCCGGGGCCTCCTCCCGGTTGGACGTGCCCGGAACACCTCACCAGGGAGGCGTCCAGGAGGCATCCTGATCAGATGCCCGAGCCACCTCATCTGACTCCTCTCGATGCGGAGGAGCAGCAGCTCTACTCTGAGCCCCTCCCGGATGACTGAGCTTCTCACCCTATCTTTAAGGAAAGCCCAGACACCCTGGAGGAAACTCATTTCAGCCGCTTGTATTCGCGATCTCGTTCTTTCGGTCACTACCCATAGCTCATGACCATAGGTGAGGGTAGGAAGGTAGATCGACTGGTAAATTGAGAGCTTTGCCTTACGGCTCAGCTCCTTTTTCACCACGACAGACCGATGCAGAGCCCGCATCACTGCGGATGCCGCACCGATCCGCCTGTCGATCTCACGCTCCATTCTTCCCTCACTCGTGAACAAGACCCCGAGATACTTGAACTCCTCCACTTGGGGCAGGATCTCTCCCCCAGCCCTGAGAGGGCACTCCACCCTTTTCCGCTGAGGACCATGCTCTCGGATTTGGAGGTGCTGATTCTCATCCCAGCCGCTTCACACTCAGCTGCGAACCGATCCAGAGAGAGCTGAAGATCACGGCCTGATGAAGCAAACAGGACAACATCATCTGCAAAAGCAGTGACCCAATCCTGAGTCCACCAAACCGGACCCCTTCAACACCCTGGCTGCGCCTAGAAATTCTGTCCATAAAAGTTATGAACAGAATCGGTGACAAAGGGCAGCCCTGGCGGAGTCCAAGTACTTCTCCCACCGACCCACAACGTCCCGAGTCGAGGTCAGCAGCGCACCATCCCCACTATATACGGTGTTGACACTGCACTGCTTCCCCCTCCTGAGACGCTGGACGGTGGACCAGAATCTCCTCGAAGCCGTCCGAAAGTCGTTCTCCATGGCCTCTCAAACTCCTCCCATGCCCGAAGTTTTTGCCTCAGCAACAACCGAAGCCGCGTTCGCTTGGCCTGCCGGTACCTATCAGCTGCCTCCAGAGACCCACAGGACAAAAAGTCCTATAGGACTCCTTCTTCAGCTTGACGGCATCCTCACCGCCGGTGTCCACCAACGGGTTCGGGATTGCCGCCACGACAGGCACCGACCACCTTGCGCCACAGCCGGTCAGCCACCTCAACAATAGAGGCACGGAACATGGCCCATTCGGACTCAATGTCCCCCACCTCCCTCGGGACGTGATTGAAGTTCTGCCGGAGGTGGAAGGTGAAGCTACTTCTGACAGGAGACTCTGCCAGCCGTTCCCAGCAGACCCTCACAACACGTTTGGGCCTACCGGGTCTGACCGGCATCTTCCCCCACCATCAAAGCCAACTCACCACCAGGTGGTGATCAGTTGACAGCTCCGCCCCTCTCTTCACCCGAGTGTCCAAGACATATGGCCGCAAGTCCGACGACACGACCACAAAGTCGATCATCGACCTGAGGCCTAGGGTGTCCTGGTGCCAAGTGCACATATGAACACCCTTATGCTTGAACATGGTGTTCGTTATGGACAATCCGTGACGAGCACAGAAGTCCAATAACAAAACACCGCTCAGGTTCAGATCGGGGGGGCCATTCCTCCCAATCACGCCCTTCCAGGTCTCACTGTCATTGCCCACGTGAGCATTGAAGTCTCCCAGCAAAACGAGGGAATCCGCAGAAGGTATGCCCTCTAGCAACCCCTCCAGAGACTCCAAAAAGGGTGGATACTCCAAACTGCTGTTCGCACATACGCACAAACAACAGTCAGGACCCTTCCCCACCCGGCGGAGGGAGGCCACCCTCGCCCACCGGGTAAACCCCAATGCACAGGCTCCGAGTCGGGGGCAATAAGTATGCCCACACCTGCTCGGCGCCTCTCACCAGGGGCAACTCCAGAGTGGTAGAGAGTCCCTCCCCTCTCAAGGAGATTGGTTCCAGAGTCCAAGCTGTGCATCGAGGTGAGTCCGACTATATCTAGCCGGAACCTCTCCACCTCGCGCACTAGCTCAGGCTCCTTCCCCTTCAGAGAGGTGACATTCCACGTCCCAAGAGCCAGTTTCTGTAGCCGAGGATCAGACCGCCAAGGTCCCGCCTTCGGCCACCACCCAACTCACATTGCACCCAACCTCCTTGGCCTCTCCCATAGGTGGTGAGCCCATGGGGAGGAGGACCCACATTACCTCTTCGGGCTGTGCCCGGCCCAGCCCCATGGGTGCAGGCCCGGCACCAGGCGCCGCCATCGAGCCCCACCTCCAGGCCTGGCTCCAGATGGGGCCCGTGACCAGCGTCCGGCAAGGGAAAACGTTGTCCACAGTTTTTATTTTTCATTGGAGGTTTATTGAACCGCTCTTTGTCTCATCCCTCACCCAGGACCAGTTTGCCTTGGGTGGCCCTACCAGGGGCATAAAGCCCCGGACAACATAACTCCTAGGATCATTGGGACACGCAAACCCCTCCACCACGATAAGGTGACGGTTCAAGGAGGAGCAACGGAAAGTCTGAAAATCAAAACTACAACTTGTAAGAAGGATTTAGGAGTTGTTGGGGACTCTACATTATCAGCTCTGAGACAGTGTTTATAAGCGATTAAGAAGGCTAACAGAATGTGAGGATATATAACACCCTGATTTGTGGAGTACAAGTCTAATGAGGTGATGCTCAATTTTTATAACGCACCGGTGAGGCCTCATCTGGTGTACTGTGTACAGTTTTGGTCTCTGGAATACGAAAAGGACATAGCAATGCTAGTAAAAGTGCATAGAAGAGCAACTAGGCTGATTCCAGGGCTACAGGGGATGAATTATGAAGAAAGATTAAAAGAGCCTTTCAGTTTATGCAAAAAAAGATTAAGAGGTGACATGATTGAAGTGTTTAAAATTATGAAGGGAATTAATACAGTGGATCGAGACTGTTATTTTATCATGAACATGGGGGAAGACATTTGGAAACTTGTTAAGAGTTCACTTTACACAAAAATTAGTAGGTATTTTTCACATATAGCCAAACAGTGTAAGCAACCATGTAGTGTGGTAGACATTAGGACTTTAGGAACTTTCATAACGCGATTTGATGTTATTTTGATGGAACTCAAAGGATAGGACTGGTGAGCTTTGTTGGGCTGAATGGCCTGTGCTAGTCAAATTTCTTCTAATTTTCTAATGCATGATGGGCTATAAAAATAGCATCACTTCTGAAACAGAACACAGAGAATTCTCACGAGGATTTCAAAATGAAGCCTTCAAACTTGGGCACACCTTAAAATTATTGCCATCCAGCAAGGGTGAAACGTAGCAATCTAACTATCTATAAAGCTGTATTTGGCTGAGCAGATGGTGAGGAGTGGATTGACAAGGTGACCTGGCCTGTTGTGAGCTTGAAGTCAGTGAGCTGGATCACCAGGAACAGCCTGTTATAGTTGGTTTGGTCTGGCATTACACCCTCGTTATATGTCCAGAGAGATTTCTGAATTTGAGAAAACAGAAATTCTACTAACATAATATAATAGAGCATTCTCCAACCAGTTTATTCAGTTTGGCTCATGGGCCCAGAGCCTATTATTTGAGAGGCAGTGTGACAAATGGTTCATAGCAGTGGGAAAATTTTAAATAAATAAAAATGACAATAGTGTGCGCAAATGCGCTTCACTCTGGGGATGGTTGGGGTGCCTGGCTGATTGCATGTGCACATGTGAATACGAGCATCAGTCAGGTGCCTCATTACTGCCACGGGAGGGAGCGGTGCTTTACACGTGCACCCAATTAGGATGGCAGAGTAAAAGGGGAGACCACACAGCAGAGAAAGGAGAAAGTAAAAAAAAAAAAAACATCAAATGGAAAACTAAAAAAAAGAAGAAAGAAGGAAAAAACGGAGATTAAGTGAGGAAGACAAAGGCAGAAATGGGAGAGAGCCAGTGCTGGGGAAAGAACGCAGGCAGCCGAGAGGAGATCCCCTTAGAGGAGCATATGGCTGCCACTCAGGGGACTGAAGGGGATCGCTCCAGCTGAGTGTGTGTACAAAGCTGGAGTGACGCTTCCACATAAGACCGAGGAGGGGCAGCAGGAGTCAAGGTGGCTTGGCGCAGCATCCTGCCAGGTCCACAGATAGCAGCAGGGACTTGACCCTAGGAGAAATGAGGTTTGACGCAGCGCCATGCTGGAAGTCATGGATAGCAAGGACCTGAACCTGGGAGAGAAGGTTGGCCATGCCTGTTGGTAGGCTGTCTCCTCTGTTTGTAGGGTGAGCAGAGGAGATGTCTGTTTCAAAGGGATCCACCAGTAACTGAGTTTTAGGAGACTGCATCATATACAGTGATTTTAACCTCAATTTTAATGTCTATTTATTTATAATGAATTTTTTTAACCTCCTCAATCACTTTGACTTTTATCGGATTATTTCTTTATTGGACTTTAACACTGCACTTTTGGATCATTGCTTGATCTTGGGATTGATTTTAATATGAGCACCAAAACCTGTCTGGATTTATGTATCCTCATTTGCTCAGCTTATCTCATTTATGACTATTGACAGTGGCAGGTTCAAGAGGGTCCCAAACAGAAGTGGGAGCATGGAGCCTACCCGCTCCGTCACAGGGAGCACCAGTCTATCTCAGGGCTGCTCATGTACCTGTCCACAAAGGACCAATTTGCAATCAATAGTCCACCTAGCACACATATCTTAAGATGTATGATGAAAAACACACTCCAGGGAAAACCACGCAGTATCTCCACAGACAATTACCAGGCCAAGATTCAATCTCGGGGATCTGGATTTGTGAGGCAGCAGCACTAACCACTGCAGCACTGGGCTACCAAGATTTGAATAAATTCGATGAAATGCATTGATAGTTAGAATGTTAAAGGGTACAGTACAGTATATTGTATTTTCACGTGCACTCCAATACATGTTAGCTAAAGATAGGATCAAATATGACGCTCGCTTAACCCCCTCTCACTGAAACAAAACTGGCCAAGCTGGAGTGTGCACCCTGCAAGTACGCCTTGTGTGGGATTCACTCTCTTGCATGCTGCATTTACCATGCATCTCAACTCTGAATACTGCTGTAAATGCACGCTCTGGACAGACCTGGTGGATTACTGCACTCAGTGCTATGTTCAGCCTGTACCTCCAGTAATGAGTGAGCCCACACCCATGTCTAATGGGGTCCGTATTTTACTGCAACTAGTCTATTCTCCATACAACATGCAGCCTAGGGCACACTGCATCTCTCTGGGGACTAATATCTCGGTCTGCTGACCTAATAACTCCTCCATTATTTCAAAATGTCCTTAGAGAATGACAGAAAAAGCCCCTTCACGCCAGAGCTGAGCAGCCCCCCATCTGGGTGTATTTGCCACTTTCTGCTTGTAAGGTATTGATTTGTTTCAGCAAGGCGTTATAGCTGATTTACTGGCGATGCGTCATATCCTCACCGAATTATGGAAAAAGAATGAGCAATCTGAAGTATTTACTGTAAGTGTGGCCAGTCCTGGGACTTGCGGCTGACATCACCCTGTTTTTAGTATCTTAAATGTCACCTGACTGGCTTGAACCTATGTTGATCTAAACAGCTCCACTGTTACAGGACATATTAAATTTGTGTTCTGTGAGGGGGTGGGCTGATATTGATTTCTACAGAGCTTGGTGACCATTCATTTGCAACAGTAATGGACCTCAGCATTATGTTGGACAATCTGAGAGTCGCCAGTCCTCATTCCTGCTTACCATTTTAAAAATCAAGTTTAATTTGGTGTGTGGCATAGTAGCAATGAAATGTTCAGTCACAACTAATGGTTTAAATTTCACATCTTATCTGATATTTAGATTCCCCAGGTGGCACTGAAATTTGGTAATGGGGAAAGGGAAGCCTGGCCTACCATTCTTAGGCCATAGCCAGATTAAACAGGGGTGGATGGTTAGCAGGCAGTTGAGCTTTGGGTGGGCTCATGCAGATATGGAGGCTCCTAGAGGCCAGAGGGATGTGAATGTGTGAGAGGAATGTGAAGATTTGATTTTAGGACTGGTCCTTTGACCCCCTGCTGCTTTTCCGTCAAGCCTCTGTATACATGTATTTCTTCTGGTTTAGATTTTTTTTTTTTGGTGTTTGAATATTGCATATTCAGATGACAAATGTGTAGCATAAGGAATTTAACACTCTGCAATAGATTTCCTGTAAAAACAAATCAACTGGTTTGTTACGAGCCATCAATTTTCCAATAATAAACTTTCCCTGTGCGCTGCTTTACCTTGAAAGAAACAGAATACTTGAAAGATCTATGGGCTCAGCAAGAAGAAAATCGACCTAATAATTCAGGGTACAGGAACGAGTCTACTGTATACTGACTGATCGCTTAGAAAGTGATACTTATTCCAATGCAGCCCACTGTGGTATTAAAGCAGAACATCATTGGGATCAATTAGCTTGCAGCCCAGGGAGTTCTAGCAGAATGAAATGGGACTCATGGAAGCTACTTGCCTCTACAAATCAAATGATCTGAATTAGGTTAGTCAGCTAATTTTTAGTTCATGTGGCACTTACTTGGTGGCCTTGTCCAAGTGTAACACTCAGTGACACTTAAGGTGTAATGAAGGTCAGCACAGTGGTTTGTGCAGCTGTTTGATAGACCGAGAGTTCTGGTTTTGTATCCCACAGCCTGTTCTTTGTCAAGGTGCGGTTGGCAGGTTCTAATCCTTTTCTGCAAAGGTTTTACTCTGGACTTCCTCCTACATCCTCAGAGATGTGCAGGAATGCTTAATTAACAACTCCATATTGGACCAGGGTTTGGTGCATATGCGAGTGGTCCCAAGATGGACTGGCGGCTAGTCTAGAGTTGGTGCCTGCCTTGCATCTAGTACTGCTAGCATAAGCTCCATCTCCCTATGATCCTTAACTGGATTAAGCAGATGTGAGAATAAATGATTGAATGAACAAGCAAAGATAAGAGTGGAATATGAAACATAGTACTGGTTTGAGGCCAGACAAACAGTCCTACTATGAACTTTTTGAGTTCTAAAATGATAACTAAATAGTTAAAGTCAGGACTAGCCAGGAGCTGAAAGCCAAATAATACCTTCAAAAAACAGCACATCACAAAGAGAGCTTTGTTTAAATTATGTGTAGTCTTAGTGTCATGATTTGAAAATCCCAAAATGAAGCCTGCGAAGTAGTCCCAAAATCCGTTGTGAAAAGCTTCACAAGAGGAAGGGTCACTGTCAACCTTAGACTTGTATCACTAAATGGGCAAATAAAGAATCTTTGTAGAATAAAAGATCTGTTTCACAAAATGCTCTGTAACACAAGAAGCTCTCGGGAGCACAAAAGGCCAAGAAGCAGTTTGCTTTCACAAAATAGACAATCCAGTGGCAAACAAGCAAAGAGAGGTCAAAAACATAGCAGATAAATCAAAAATCTGTTAATACAAGAAAAACACAGCAATAATGGACGAGAACTCACCAACACCTAAGGCCGGGGTTATGCTTTACGCGACGTGATGCTCCTGCTACACAAGCATTTTACTGTTTATACCTACGCGCGTACTTTACGTAAATCTGGAAGATTCCACCAGGTGGTAGTGCAAGATATTATCACAGTGAGAATAGGTTTGGCTTCGCTGTGTTGTGAATTGCCTGGAACAACCATTAAATTCCGATGACACCTTACCACAATATCTCTGAAAAGGATGTTTAATGATTAAATCCATCAGTCCAGGGATTTGTCCATTTCAGCTAGCATTGGGCACGAGGCAGAAACAATCCCTGGACTAGGCATCAGCTCATCGCAAGGTGAATACAAACACTCACATACACTAGCGCCATGTTAGTGTAACCAAATCTGCATATATTTGGAAGGAAACCCAGCGGGAAAACATGTAAACTCCAGGCAGGGAATATCAGCGACGTGACTCCCTGCAAGACAGCAGCGCTAACGCTCTGCCACCATGTCACCCCATGTATGTAATTATTAACAGTATTAATTATTTCAACGAAATTACTGATTTATCTGTAAAATGTAACGTGCATACTTTAATGCATTTCATCATGAAAGTGATATCAAATATAAATCTAAGGATTCTAAATGTGCAGAGAGCTGGAATATCATACATTTAATGTGCGCAGTGTGGTGATCTATTGCTGGCGATCTACTGCTGTCAGGGCCGGAGGAAGCCCTAGAAAAAAAGAAGGCACAGAAGACGGTATGTGAGGCTTTTGAAATGTATCGTGTCTTTACGATCAGGAATATGCGACACTTGAATATAAAAGCACCACGAATACATTTGTATGTCGGCATATTGCTTCACCACATCAAATCATTCATCAAACATCGAAGTGAGCACACCGATCTCGTAGGGTCCGCAAAGCGGCTTTCTGTCACATGTAGATAGTAAACAGAGACTCTGACGTCACATTCCAATTTTTATCACACTGCGTCCCCTGACTTTTTGCTGGTACTGCAACTCGAGCACGCATCACGTTAATTTCTGAGGACCTGCTCAGTGGATACATCAAATGAATGCTGGGAATGCGTGGCAGCCATGAGGTGGGTGCATACGTGTTCTGAGCATGATGTATAAACAAGCCCTTACACACACAACTGTGTGTTCCCTCTGCCTTTATAAAGCTGAGGGCGGTCCCTTGATGGTGATGGACAGATGGCCCCACCTCTTAGTGAACCACCCAGAAAATAGAAGGAAAATGGAAGCATGGGCACATAGAAATCAAATACTATACAAAGCTAATTAAGACACAGAAAAATTCAAATAATAAATAAAAATAACAATATTAACAGAACAAAAGAATCAAACATGAATAAAACAAGACATAAAAAAGGAATCTGAACACAAGCTAGGGGAGAAACCTTTGCTGAAAACTAACACTTGGATGATCAGGAAGTGAACGGCACTGACCTTATGAACGGTTGTGTTGATGACATCACAAGCCATTCACTCCCATTTGTCAAAAAATCCATAGCAACTGCAAAGAAGTTGAACAATTGATGGCTACACTCATAATAAACAATCATGGCATTGTGATAAAACATAAAATATTTTTTAAAAAGCCTACACAAAAGAGGTAAAGCCTTAAAGGAAGAGGGGAACATTAAAAACCCTGTGCCCAAAATTCAATGACATACTGTAGATCCTTAATATTAAGAGAGTTAAAAAAAAAAAAGCAAAACAGAATCATAAAGACATGTCTAAAAGGTAGGCCTTAAGTACACAAGGCAGTCTGAGATCCCAAAATGTAAATCACTTAAACAAAGTCCATTAAGCAGAAAATCAAAAATTGAAAAATACGCAAAAGTTGAATGTTAAAAGTCACAAAACCGCTGAAACTGTAGAAATACATGTAAGCCATGGAATTACTCGTTATAGCAGAATCAGGGAACAGGAAGAAACCACAACTAGAAAAAAGGTCAGTCCATCAGAGGACACATTCAGGGCACACACAGCCTTGTGCATATTGGTCCAACTGACCTAACATCACAGTTTTACGATCTAATAGGAAACCATAAAAGTCCAAAATTAAACTGAAGATTTAGGGAGAATGAGTCAATTTTTTCTGTAGCTGTCAGACTCTAGCTCTAATCACTTTAATCCAGAGCTTTTTGAGTTAGACCACAGCATATATTACATATATTTTCAGGATATTGACTTCTCATCTTATATATTAACAATATGTCCTAACTGATAAGAGCAAACATGTCAAAGGGGCGCTGGGTCCAAAGGGTCCCAGAAGGATGAGGTCAAGGCTCATGAATGAATACTGAAAAATAAAAGAAAGGAATCCAGCTACTTAATGGAATTCTGAGCTGGAGAAAGGCTCTCAAGTAGGCCTCAGCCCCCGTTGTCTGTCCTAAATTGGATGTCACTAAGAGTTAATAACACAGCAGGATTTACCCATTTAACTAAAGTGCAGGCCACCTGGAGTAGACTACACTAGTAGCTATGCCCCATGCTTTCAACCCATCCTGGTAGGGTTAGTGCCTTAGGAATAAAGCCAAGTGAGAATCAACAGCACACTGGTGTTGGAAGTGAGAAAATTGATTTTGACGTTTGAAAAGAATTTGGTGCTAAATTTCAATTGTTGCAAGCCCCGAGGAGGTATACTGCCTTAATGTTGGTTTGGTGGGTAATTTAGCACCTGTGGTCCTGGCGCTTCCACCAGTGAAACACAATTAACATCAACTGTGGCAGGATCCTGATACTGTGGGGAGCAAGGTTGTGATCCTACTAAATCCTGTACTAGCAGCTGTAAAAGACTAGACACTTACTGATCATAAACTGAAAGGCCAGGCAGTCCAATCTGAAAATCTAAAATGTGTAACTCTGATATATCTGTATATTTGTATTATACACACAAAAAAGGCTGGACATTTCCTTTAAATTAGTTATTTGTTTTCCTTCATGTTAATTTAAACATCTGTCCATTAACATACTATGAATTATGTTATCAAGTCATCCATTAACTGTATTGTGCATGCATGACTTACTGTTAGTGATTATATCTTAATATCTATTCTTTGGTGTAGAAGCAGTTCTGTTATCAGTATGTGCCAAACTCTTTAACACTCCATGATGAATGTATGCTACAGGAGACACATACTCCCAGTAAAATTAATTCTTTTATGTCTTAGTTTAATTCTAAATGAAAAACTTACCAACAAACATATCAAAACAGGTGGTGGAGATCAAAATACAGACAAGAATAGTCAGGTCAAGTTGACAAAAACATAAGAAATTCAATCAATTAAAAGTATACTTAGCATGGTATATATATATATATATATATATATATATATATATATATATATATATATATATATATATATATATATATATATATATATATATATATATATATATATATATATATATATATATATATATGTGTGTGTGTGTGTGTGTGTGAGAGAGAGAGAGTATGTATGTATGTATACATATAGAGTCACAGATGTGCTCCTGGGGATTATCTTCCTGACTAAGTTAAAGTCAAGTGATAACACTCCAGGAGGAGAGGAGGGACTGTTGCTAACTGTCTCTTCTCTAACTCCAACAGCTCTGAGAAGAGATCCAGGGAGAGCACCTAACCCTGCCTATAATTCTCCCGTCAGGGCTTTATAAAAAATGAAAGGTGGCACCTCACTCTTGATCCTGATCACAAATCAGACAGAGCTCCTCTGTTAACGAAACACTCATGTCAGAGAATCTTTTGTTTGGGCTGGTTTCTTTGCAACTACCTTTTCAGTTGTGCCACATTGCTCCTTTGTGTTTATTTGGTTGTTTATGAATGGGGATGTCTAGTTGGTGTCATCAGTAATTCTCCCTGATTCCTTGTGGTCTGCCTGCACTGTCACTAAAATCTACACATATATGTGTGTGTGTGTGTATAAAACCATATACGATATATACAGTAGGTATCTGCAATTATTATCCATTTAAACATACTGTTTTTATGTTGTAATATTTGTTGTAATGATTAGCTGTTTATTAACCTTATTATGTTTGGATAGAAACTGTCACTTAATCTACTGGAGCATGTAATTCATTTGTGTGTTCATACCAAAGTATATGTGTATATTTGTTTATTCATTTATTTACTTACTTTTTACCTATTTATGCATTTATTTATTTTAAGAGTTTCTTTGAATGGCAAATATCTCCATGGGGACAAAAAAAAGTTCTGTCCATCTATCAATGTATCTATCTATCTATCTATCTATCTATCACTTATATAGTGCATTTTGAATTTCAAATAGTCAACATTCATCATGTTCTTGCAGTAGGATGCAGTTTGAGAAGCGTATTGCAGCACACTGGTGACATTGTGAGCAGATCTGATGGTCAATCAAATTCAACAACAGCTCTACTAGTGGAGCTCTGGAGATCCATAGTTTGACTCTATTAGTGAATTGAGTGCGATCATCACAGTAGAGATTGTGTTGTCCTTGTGTTCTTTATATTGAGCCCCAAGGGGCAAGGCCCTCTGATACTGTAGCTAGGGAACTGCCATCAGAATATATAAAGCCTGAGTTGGCTCAGCACCACTGCTGAGGTATTAGTTTATATACTGTATCTTGTTTGGTAAAATTTAGGTTCCTTGATTTTTTTTTTAATTGCTCTTTTTTGATTATATTGTTTTTTGCAGTCTTGCTTGCATTTCTGGTTTCAATATTGCATTATGGACATGTTTTTTTTCTGTAGACCATCTTTTGCATATTCTTTCTCTAGCTTTTATTTATTTTAGTCTTTTGTTAATACTTTTTTGTTATTGAGAATCATTGCTTGTGTTATTTTGTACCATGGTGCTCCTCTAATTTTGTTTTTGGTGAATTGTAAGCTATGTCCCTTTTATAGTGTGCAGGCCACAAAGCCTATTTCTTGAGTTTTGGGTTGGTGAGCCTACCTTGTATTTATTGAAGTCTACTTAGTGTTTTTCAGGTCTGTTGAAGTTTGAGGCCTATTTTGTGTACCAGTCATAACATACTTAGTATCTATGGATAATGTACAAGTAAGTTGCATTTAGATATAAATTAAGTAAAAATAATTAAATATCACATATGCCTGCATGACTATGTTGAGCATGAATCACAGTGTTATACTAATTATTGATTAGATCTGTTGATGGTAAGTTAGACTTATTTGTGAGCACATCACGGATAATGCAGAGTCATTATCTGCAGCAGGGTAGACACAAAGTGTGATGGTGTCACTCCAACATGGTAAAAATCAATACTAAGTAGACATATAAAGGGTTTGCTTTTATTTAAAAGGAGGGCTAAAAGAAGGTTAGCCCATAGAAATAACACAACATCCATCTGCTCTGATCTGCCTGTGTTCTACATGCCTTCCGGGCAACTGCCAGCTTTCCCCTTTTCATTACATCTCCTCTCCCCTGCATTCTCAATTTCATTTCTCTCCTGTAAAGCTGCCTCACCTTTGAATCAGTGAGCTCTGGCACCCAATGGCCACTCGTACTTGGGTACATAGTCATAGTTAGTCTTAGGTATTCACCAAGTAATAATGTCCTTTGGCAGCCCCTGGCCATATTGTACTTCTGCACTCACTAAATTGCTTATGAGGGCCCTGGCATCTCTCTCTCTCCCCTGGGCGTTATTGCCATACCTAAAGGGTAAGGTAATATAACGGCTTCTTGGCAGTGTCCCAGAACCTCTCTCTGAAAACGACCTCCACGATTCCATCCCCACAGATGCCTTATGAGGAGGTCTTCAGAAAGTGAGCTGAGGTGTCCTTACTGTGTTTCCTCTTGATGCTCTTGTTCCAGGAACACTGCTTTGCTTTTACAGAAGTGCCTTGTGTCTTGGAAAATTATCCCCATATTTAATAGGCCTCTGAATACCTTGTGTAGCTCTGTTTTCTGTCACAGCTGGGGTCATATCTGTGACAAACATCACTGAAGTGTCATTTTTATGATTTCATATCTTTCATCGGAATGTGAAAATGCAGCGCAAATCTCAGACATGGCTCATCTGAATTGAATTCCAGGGTGGGAGGGCAAATGGATAGGCTTGCTTCTCCGTCAACTGGATTTTGAAGAAAAAGCAATCATTTACTGACACACCCCCCCAAACCCCCCCCCCCCCATTGACAGTATTAAATAATCTTGAGTCGACCCATTTTTCATTTAAATAACATGGAAATGCCGGAATGGAGCAGGTGACAGCTTTTTAATATGGAACTGGGGGCCGCCTGAAGGCAGAAAGCCTTTTGGGGATCTTCAAGGCTCTGTCTTTAGCTGAATACCCTTTATTAAATTTTTATTAAAATCAATGAGTCTTGCAGATCTTCTAAATTTGGCCATTGTTCGCTTTGTGTATAGTGACTGGCAGTTTTTCATCAAACTACACGTTTTAAGATAAACTTGAATATATCAGTATATACTTTTATTCTACCATTTATGTATTATGGGGCATTATAACAAACAGAAAAAAACAGAAAGGAAAATGGAATCAAGAGTACGTCTAAGTGAGATGATTTGTTCCACACGCTAATTAGAATGTATATGTGCACAGAGGTCATAGACTTTTATACCTGATCTGTCTTCTATGGGATTATGGACAGAAGGACCTCCATTCTTTAAAAGTAGGACCAGACTTGATTATGTAAATATTAACACTGGGTGGTCCAGCTCTGCTCCTAAAAACATTTTGCTGGTTTCTGTTTGGTAGAAGGAAATAGCCTCGGTGCTTAGAGGAGGCAACATTGCCTTTCTGTCGATAGAAATCTGATGAGGAGCAGTGCCCCTTAAATTACCTACCCATCATTTATCAGATCCATTAAATCCGATTCACAAGGACCATCAGCCCATCAGAGAGCCCACTCAACCACAAGCTCCAGAAACCTATTATTCTGAGTCTTGTTGGGACGTTTTAGAGCCACTAATCCTTAAACATACATTTCCCATTTTCTTCATGTAACAAGAAATTGGAAGAAAAATGCACACAAATAAGGGGAGAACATATAAAGAGAATGAAATTAATTGCTTTCAGTTTTTTAAATAAAACGTGTACTATTTAACTTGTATGCTTTGATTTAGGATTGTTTAGATGTAACTTGTAAGTGAATAAGCTGTGTGACCAAGACTATACTTATATTATAGAGCATATAAGGGAAAACTAGCTTTACTTTAATTGTGTGTATTTAAACAAGAGTTTAGCAGACATTAAGGAGTAGGAAAATGCAGGCACAGGGCAGGATATGCATGTCATCAGCTTAATGACATCCTACTATGAGGGACAGCTGGGAAATGTACAGAGAAGATGCAGAGGCTGATCTAGTGAGAGATGGAAAGGTTTTGGGCCATGTTTGACACCACTTGAGAAAAGGGTCCATTAGATCTGTTCTTCTTTTGAACCATCAACTGAACAAACAGTGAAGTGTTTAAACAGAGTATTGAATTCTGGGATATAAATGAGGTAAGAATTATGGGAAGGAAATGCAAATTTATAGCAAAAGGTAAGAAGAATTGTTTTCAGCTATTTAAATGTTTATATTTAAACTATAAAAACTAACCAGAGTGTATATACTTGTAAGAAGGTTTGAAATAGGGCCTTTTGGGGACTTAGTTGTTTAGCTTATATCTCAGAATTAACTAAAGCTAACTTCAGGGTGACAGGTAACAAAGACCAAGTGTAAAATCCCAGTCAAGACCAAGAGTAAATTCTCAGTCTTCCATTTTTGACTAAGGTAACCTACTAAAAATAGCCCCCAAGCCACAGTTTAAAAGAAAGCACCTTTATTGGTGTGTGGCAGAAGGTATATGGCTTTTGAGAGATGCAGAAGTGAAGCAGATGACATTTGGCTTTTAAAAACAGATGCATAACACTCCGCTGTATGAGGAAAAATATATACCACCACCTTCAAAATGAAAAGATAAAAGATTTAATTAATAAATAAAAGATACCATGGCAGTGCTTACTTATAAAGAATATCTTAGCTGGATTAAGAACAACAGACTCTTTAAATTATATGGACACCTCTGTCTTGGTCACACTGAAGCAAAGCTTACTGTTTGGATGTTGACTTGAATCATTCAGGTTGGATCTTTTCTTCTGCTTTTGACTTTTAGTATTTAATGCCTGGATCCTCCAAAAATAAACATAAAAGAAATGATTCAATTAAAGTTTGAATATTATCTCACTGAAACTTGCCTTGTTAATTGATATCATCTGCCCTAGTGAAACTGAAGCATAAGGATAACCTTGCAGTAGAATATCCTGGCCTTGTCGGAGCATGTCTTGTATGCTTACAATTGTGCAGCCCTTTCAGGGGTAACAATGAGGTAACCAGCTTCTGGCTCCTGCTAAGGTTTTGAAGCTGAGGTAGCCAAATTTGCCATATTGCAAATATGTTAGATTTGGGCAGCCTTTTCAAAGGTAGTGATCTGGAAACTGAGTGTCTCATCTGTGAATTGCAGTAGAAGTACAGCTCTTAGAGCGAATCATGACCTTTGCTAAGGTAGTATGAAATTTTGGTAGCCCATTCAGGGGTGGCGATTCAGATGTCCTGACAGTAGGGCAGGCTCTGCCTTGTAGGTGCACTGCAAACAACCAAGCTTTTTGGTGGAGGTGGGGGAGACCCAGCATCTTATTTTCCTGGGCGTGCCATCCCTTTTCCCAACACTCCACCCCTATACTTTGATCTGAACATACATGTATGACTTGCGAGAGCAGTCCTTTCCCTCTCTTCCTGGAACTAATATGTATAGCTACAGCCAATAAGGCTCTGTAGTTTGGGCACAACCTTTTACCTTTTGCCTAGGGCAGCAAAGGAACTTGAGCCGACACTGCCTGACAGGAGTGGAGCTTGTGAGTGGAGTGACATGTGGCCCTTGCTAAAGTATTAATGCTGCGGTAGCCAGACTCACCCATCATTTAGATACTGACACTGAGGTAGCCAGCCTCAACCCTTGCAGCATATGATAAGAAAAAGTGATGAGTGAATGTCATATACTGTAAGTAAGTAAGTATTGTGAGCGTGTACGTCAAAATCAAGTAAATCAAGACTAATAATTTAGGCATTTCTGTTATTGACTTGTCCTGCAATATAAAAAAACCTTAGAGGCTAAAGCACCTATTTCAAACTCCCTTACAGGATAAAACAACATGCAAGCTCCACACAGGTATGATCAAGTCAGTAATCTGAATTTGGCCTCCTCATCCAGCTGTGATGTGCAGCCCTAACTGCTGCACCAATATGCTGTCCCAGCTTATGCCATTAATTCTTTATTTTGTAAAGAACCTTGCATGAGAAGAATCATCACTAAAATCCTTACAGAGAACATATTAATAGAAAATATACGTTTTCTTTAAAAAGACATGGCAGCTTTATTAAACAGCAGGGTGTTGGGTTTGCTAACTTTCTGAAGGGCTAGGCTTCCACCAGACAAAAGCCTAATGCAGCCTAATAACCCCCCAAACCCCCAAAATGGCCTCACCTTGCTATGCCCCGGGTCATCTCTGCCCTTTGGGAAGCACCATCTATAGAGCCATCTAATTAAATAAACGCTGGCTAAAAAAAATGAAAGCTCATCTGAAAGCACTCCCTCGAGGCACTGGATCTCTTCCAACAGAAGTCTGATGAGCTGAGGTGGGTGATATTTGTCTGTAAACCAGAAGTTGCACCACCTCCGCATCATTAAAATCTATTTCAAAATATGTACATCAGTGGTAGGTGTTAAGCCTGTCTTTTTTCTTGCCTACACCTTTCACACTCTCATGGGGGCAGGAGTGTTGTGAAATGGTATCACAGCGAACCGAATGTCACTGTCATGTGTAATTACACGTCGCATTGAAACATCTCATTTACTTCAATACAGAAAATTGAAAATTATAATGGTTCTTCTTCTGTTTAATAAAGGCCTGACAAAAGAGTCTTTGCGTATTTTGGTGAGGGGGGTTTCCAGAAATGCCAGTGCTAAGCTACATTTAACGAATAATGCTTTTTTTGTTCCACTAGCTAAGCAGAGAGCACAGACACTGTGAGCATCAGCATGGCCTCCGGGATTTCACCTCCTTTCTTTGTTTCATTCCTGTTTCTCAGTGGGAGTGCTGCTTCCCTGCCAATGACCCCTAATTCTCAAGGGTGGTCAAAGGGACAAAGTTGTTCACCCGATTCCATATTGCCACTTCAAACCAGTTAGTTCTGAATTTGTCAAATAGAGGGAGGCTCTTGAGAGTTCCTTGAGTCAAGACAAGATAAATACTTACGAAGAACGGGTTTATAATAATGGAATGATAATATAAGAGGAAAAATACAAAAAGCAAAGTAATTCTGTATGACTGCCTTTACAATTTCGGACTGGTAGCTAGTCCATTTTACTACTAGTACTCTACAAGTACTCCTTGCTCACCTTCCTCAGTCTATATCCCACCAGATGAGCTGTTGGTCAATCACTCACCTCCTGTTATGAAATCCTCCCACATAAAAAAAGAGTACAGACCTCCAAATCAAAAACACCTAAAAAGGTCAGACATGCCTGTTTTTCATGTCTGAGCCTACTGAATAGGTCTCACCACATGGCAGCCTAACCCCAATCCAAAGGCCGGCTTCAAAGCAGCCTGCTCCCAGAAATGATGCAAATGCTTTTAAAATCCAAAGAATGTTAAATGGTCACAGAAATGAAGAGAGGAAAAGCATAAAAAACTGTGATCCAAGGACAAAGATGATTGAAAAAAAAAACAAAGACAATTCAAGGCAGTCCAAAAAATAGCAAATCTAAAGTTTTATAAACTTGAAAACAGTTTTCTATTTGTAGTTGAGGTGTGTGCTCAGGACATGTGGAGCCCCACTGTTTCCAATTCACCCTATGTAGTCATTTGCTTCATTTGCTTTCTCTCGAGTTTCTATTCCCTCCTCCACAAAGCATCTCTCAAAGCTATCTCTGTCATAACTAATTGGCTAACAGACCTTTTCCCATCCATTGTATTGTCCTGGCAAACCATCTTTCTAAATATCAAGAAATGCTCTAATAATCACAATCACCAGCACATCACCAGATTTAAATCTGTCCAAAGACTGTGCCCTACCACCCTGAGACATCATGTAATGGGACTAGAACTAGATTCCTTATGTCATCTTTGCCCTCTTAAAGACCTTGGCACATTCCTCCAGCTATTATGGGAATGTCCTATGCTGCATCTCTATGTGACTGAATCCCTGTCCACAACTTTTTCTCTCCCCATTCATTTGCTCCTTCAAGTTCTTCTCCTCCTAGGCTCTTAATGATTGCAACCAATTCAGACAAACTGCTTTCAGCCTCTCATTGGAAATCTCCTGGCCTTGTCTCTCCCTCAGTCCTGAAGTCTCTATTTTATAATATTAGCATTGTTGAACTTTCTGTATCTCACATCAACTCTTCCAAGTCTGCTATCCACAACTGGCTTCATTCTTTGCAGATAGTAAAGGGTTGGTTGGGGGTTGCTGCATGAGGTAGTTTCACCTATTCTACTTTTCTTGATCTTTCTAGAGCCATAGGTCTCTCAGACCAGTAATGTAGCCTGTCTTCTGTGTATACATGTGGTCTGTCATTCACTGCATGAAAGGTGTGTGTGTGTGTGTGTGTGTAGAGTATCTGCATACACACTAATATTGTGGTGTAAATTTTTGTATACCAGTTGATAAATATTTTGTATGTTTTTATTTGTAACTTAGACAAAGCAGTGTAATATTAGTGTTATATAATTGACAGGAACAGTGGTGGTTTGATATTTGGATGTGTTCTTTTTAACAATGTTACATCTCCTATTTTTTATTTTTTTAGTTGACAGCTAAAAGGAAAGTTTGTCACGAAAAAAGCAGATGGGCTTTGCTTATGCTGTGGGACAACTGAACTGCTAGATCTCTGGTCCGACATTGTTAATTATTTGTTTATTTATTCTTTTTTTTTTTTTAAGAAAAATATTTTCCCTGTCATGCTTCTGTAACTGGCAGAATAAACACCAGGGGCCTCATGGATAAACGGTGTGTACGCACAAAAATGTTATGTACGCCTGATTCCACGCTCACATCACGATGTATAAAATCTTAACTTGGCGTAAAGTCACACACATTCTCATGCCAGCTCAATCCCTGCCGTATGCAAGTTCTTCGCTTAGTTTTGCAAACTTCCGGCACCCAGCTTTAAAGCAGTGCTTTCGTTCCAGTGTGCTTTCCCTTTCTTTTTTAGATCCACATCATTGATGCAACTTTATCAAATACACTGAAATTAATTGCATATTGTTTATTAGTTTAAGGCATCTGATTACAATTAACCTGTAACAATATAATTGTCCACGAAATGGCCAAACTATTCCAAATACTATAGCTGCTTTAGCATTGCTACTCTCAAGTATTTATCCCACTGTATCTGAGTGTGGAATCATAGCTCTTCAGCAGCTGATCGGAAAGAGAATTATCGGTATACAGCATCAAGCACATGCTGCCTCAGCCATGCTGAGCCTTTTCTGTACGGATCTTGAGGTTCAGAAACAGTTTCATCCCAAGAACTCTAAACCATCAAGTCCTTCTTGTAGAACACTTTGTACTTATAAGTACAATCACCTCACTGTAAACGTGCGATACAGTTATAATATTGCACAACCTGAGCCACTTTATAAAGTGCTTATTTATATATGATGACAATATCATTTTTACGATGAAATGCAGCAAAATATGTTTATTATATTATACAGATAAAACTTTAACTTCTGTATTGTTAATAATTAAACATGTGAGGACACAGTGTCACAGCGCTAGTGACAAGCTGGCACCCCATTCAGGGATTGTTCCTACTTCGCGCTGTATTCTTGCTGGGATTGGCACGACACTGGATGCATAGAATAATTAAACATGTACTACAAAGATATTTCAATGTTCCTTTAAAGATTAGAAGAATCAGTGCTCTAAGCTTACAGATGGCTTGACTTCTATTACAGAGCTGATTGTGTGGAGAGTGGATACTTGGAGAAAGACAAGGAAGGACAAGAATTGAGGTTTAGTACATTTGAAAGAGACAGCACTGCTGCAATAAATTATTTCATCGAAGGTCACGCAACACGCAGCAAGCATCTTACGTGAGGTATGAACAATCTCTGGACAGGGCACCAGCTCGTCAATTTCACTGCGCCACTGCGTTCCCATGTTTAATCACATGCTTTAATTCCTATCATCATTAAAATAATATCAAGTATACATCTCACTATTTAAATTATTCAGAGAGCTGTAATATCACGAATGTAATGGATTCTGTGTCCTGTCGGAGAAAGAGAAAGCCCGTTCAAGAAGCACATAGTGATTCACACACATAGAGCACATAGAAGAACAAATACAAAACAAAGTATTTAACATGCTACTTTAGTTATGATGAGAGTTGAGAAACTAGTAAATTAAATGATTTTAAGATGAAGTTTATGATTTTCTCCTTTAATGACAAAATAAACTACGTGATTAAAGTGGAAATTTTGAGATTAAAGTTTTGCACTTTTTTCCCCACTGTGTCCCTATTTTTTTTCTTTTTTCTGTTCCCTAATAAGCTTCTATATGGCTCTCAGACGGTGGGCTACGACTCGCTTTTTCACGGTGACTTTGATATCTGACAAATTCTTTTTTATTTCAGGCACTGTGCGACTTTGTGAACTTGACCTTTCGAGTTTCTCTGACACTCTATGTCACCCGATCAACTTCCTTTTGTTGTTTATACCACTGTTTAAACCAAGAATTCCCGAAGTGGTCGATATCGACCCTTTGGATTTGATTTGAACTTTCTAGGGGTTGATAGTTTCAATAGAAAAATTTAGGGGTTGACGACAGCAAAAATAGATCCCCTTACTACTGCTATTTGTTTGTTACTTCAAAATATCTATGAATCCAATAGGTACCTTATTAAGAAGTAAAATAATTCAAAATAACAACACTTATTTGATTAAAACACATTACATACCAAACTTGCAAACGAAAAGGTAAGATGTGTCATTAAAAGAGTCACACGTAAGAATGCATGAAAATACATTAGCACAACATATCTCTGCATTGTCTTATTGAACGTATCAAAGCAAGTGCGGACATGGAAAAACGTTGAATGTTCGCACTTGTTTGCGGTGGGACGAGACGACATATCTTCGATATTAGCAGAATCTATCAGTCTTGTACGGTCATGCTTTCATAAAACACTATTAATTGGTTTGTTTGATGTGACATGTACTTATTAGTGATTTGAACTCTGAATATAATTATATATTGAAGAGCAGTACTACAAAAAAGAAAATCAGAGGACACAGTTTATTTATTCGAGTTTGAACAAAAATCTTCTGTTTCAAGTAAGTACATACTTTATTGTTTTTTTTTATCACAAGGACTGTCGAAATTGTTTGTTAATAAAAGTTTTTATTTCTTCAGATAATAAAATGACTGATCCAAAAAAGAAATACAGACAGTACATCTTGGACTATTTGTACTTATTTTTAATTTACATATTTATTTCATATATGTCAAAATGTAAAAAAAACTCTACTCGTATTTTTTGCTTTAATTTTCGTTAGTGCAGGTTTTGATATTAAATGTTGCACAAGATAATGCCATATTCCATAGTCCTTTTATCTTTTTCAATCATTAATTACAAGTGATTAAAATGAAAAGTTTGATATCTAGTGAAATATTTACTATCAAGTATTTTACAAATTTATTAATTTGAGTAAGAAACGTAAATGACTATGGGGTCGACAGTTTTAAAAGTTTTTGGTAAAGGGGTCTGCGGCCAAAAAAAGTTTGGGAACTATTGGTTTAAACCAACAAATAGTAAGTTTTTCCTTGCCTCCACTTGGTATTCACTGATATTCTTCTGTTTTCCCCCATGCTTTCGCCATTGCCTTTTCACAGAATGCTGAGATTAAGGTTCAATTTATATTGATTTGCATATTCAAAGAGGCGTAATTCTGGGAGGAGCTGGGGAGTGGTGGCAGGTGCGGGCACGTGCGTTACTTTTCACACTGACCGGGATTTATGTAGCGGAAAAATTTGGAAGTTGCTGTACGCACAGATTTATGCATCTGGATTTTTTGTGCATACGCACATTTCCACTTTTGTCCATATGCCATGTTTTACTGTGAATTCTACGCACTGCGTTATGCATGAGGCCCCAGGGCATTAAGCCTAGAGCTACCTCTAGTTATTAGAAAATAGCCAGCGTCTCATCCTTGGCTTAAGTGTACTTTCTTTATATTTAACCTTTTTGTTGCCTTTATTTATTATTTTTTAGTTGGTTATTCATTATGTTTTTGACTTTTCATGTATTTCTTCTTTGCTAATACTGTTTTTAATGTTATATTATTGTGTTCTGTTGACTATGTGAAAATATTTGTTCTTTGCATTATGTGCCTTGTCCTTTTTATGTTGAGCCAAAGGGGATGGGGCCCCCTGACACCCCAGTTGCAGAATTGGTCCCAGGCCTTTATAGGCCTGCAAAAGCTACTGTACATGACAAAAGCTGTGGCATTAGTTTATAGTACACTTCTGTTTATTGGCTCTATTTTTTGGATTCTGGATACATCTCTGTAAATACTTATTTTGATTCTCATTTTAGTGTACTGAACTGTTGCTCTTTTACAGATTGCTTTGGTTTATCTTTAGGCATACCCTCTTGCTACATTTTTGAGTTTTTTTCTGGGAATATTTTGGAAATAAATTCTCTAAATATAAAGGAATATTGTTTTTGTTAGTGTGGACTAGGGGGATTACAGTTACCCTATCTCCTGTGTTTTCAAGATTTACAAACATCTATTCCTGTGTTGACCTTTGCAAGCCAAAAGGCCTATTTCTTGATTTTGGGGGAAGGCTTGTATAGATTCTAGGCCACATAGCAGCCTTGAGGCCTACAACTAGAAGCAAATTCTTCTTTCATGCCTTGGCTTTTGAGGAGTAACGCAGGTAAGCTTCAATTTACAGACAGCTTCACAAAACCGACACTAAAATTTTTTTCATTGGAAATTATTTCACATTTCTGAAACACAAAACATATTAAAGAGATTTTTAAACTTTAAAAATATATTTTTTTATTTCTGGTAAAAACAAGAAATTCTGCTCCCTTCATTTCAGTGTTATCCTTTGTTCTTGTTTGGGGCTGCATGAACCATGTAATTGGTACTACACCAATAAAATCAATTCTATTCATGGCTCTTGTTCACATCACCACAGCATTTTCTGCATGAAAACACGCCAAAATGCAGCATTGTGCAAATTACTGTGTTTTCACCATAAGAAAATTCAGAACACAGAAAGTCACTGCTGCCACCCCAACTCATTTTACCTAGCCTTAACCAAGATTCTTTATTTTTTTATTTTCACTACAGATCTTTATTTAAGTCAAAATTAATTCATGGAAACACTTCTAGACTGAAATGAAACACTGGAAATAAAATGCAATTCCATCTATCCACTACCATGTCCGCTTATTTCAAACCTGGAAAATTGCTACCATCATCTGTTTCCACTTGACTTTGTATTTGCCAGATTAATGTTCTCCTTCACATCATGACTGCCTGTCATTTCCTGGATGTCATCCATGTCCTTCTCCCTGTCCATTTCTACATCTTGCTCTCTTCCACAGTCCTGCATTAACTCCTCTTTAGCTGAGTTTCTTGCAGTATAGATGAAGAATTATCACTTTCTGATCAATGTTATTTCCAACATAAGTGGTTTCACAACACTGACTCTTTGTAGCACCTCCTCATTCATGACCGTGTCTATCCAGCTAATTTTTAAGAAACTCCTATAGCACCATAATTCAAAGATTGTGATCTTCTTTTTTAAGAGACATTGTAAGGGATGTAATGTTTCTGCAGCATACCTGAGAACAGGCAAGACTTGCTTTTCTTCATGCTTAGAAGGAGATTGTTCCTTATCAGCTTTTTGTTTCTCCAAAAACCTTGTTTTGCCTTGGCAATTCCAACTCTGACCTTAACATCATTCTTCAGATTTTCATTTCTCTATATTCCAAGATTTTGGAAGTTGGGTACTTGTTTTATTCTTTCATTTTCTAGTATTAGTTTTACTTCTTTGTGCCCTGCTTTTTGTCTTTTGCATGTTTACTTAGAATGTGTCTTCTTTACGCTTTTCTGCTATCTTATTAAGAACTCGGTTGAGGTCTTCCTTCTAAATTGTGCACAAAACCATATCATCTGTGTAGCTCGTCTTAGATTCACGTGCTGGAATTCCAACTCCTTTGCACATACCATAAAAGCTCAGTATGTTTAAGTGTTGAATAGCAGTGGAGACAGAACACATCCTTGCCTTAAGGTTCTTTGTACTGTTATTGGATATTCTCGTTAGATATCCATCTTACTAGCTATGAGACTGATATCTTTTCACAGACACCTCTTTTGAAGATGGCTTCTATGAGGATGTCATGTCCGATTTGATCAAATGCCTTAACAATGTCAATGAAACACAGCTGTGTTTCCTTTTGTTACTTGTTCCGATTTGCTGGTAGAGTTTTCAATGTGGTGACACTATCAATTGTCCTTTTGGTTGGAAGCCATAATGCAGTTCAATGATTTTTTTTTCTTATTTTGAGAATTTCATATGAATTGTTTTGCCCATTACTAGTCACAACACTAAGCACTAGGTGTTCAATTCCATTGCTTAACTACTACCAATAGGAATGAAAAATCACAAAAGAGTTCTCCTTTAAATCTGTTTGGTTTCTCCTAGACAACAATACGATTAAAAAGAATTAAAATGGAGACATTTCCTTTTGCCTTATGCTTCTCGGACATTTCTCCTGAGAAAAAAATCCCCCGGAATTCACATAAGGGTATCCTCCAGAGTTTCAGCAGCAAAGTCATACAATGGGCTCAAATTTTCCAAATAGTGTCTTGACAATTCTTTGCATTGTATGCTCTGTAATACAACACCTTACTAGGATTATGTAAACTGTAGTCAATGCTTCTGAATAATTCTATTAGTTGCTCTAATTTATATTGCTGTTCTCCAAATAGACCACACTCATTCTTGAAGAAAAGGCAGGCAGTGTGGCAAAGAGGTTAAAAAGTGGTTTAAATCCCACTTCTCACACCATTTGGTGATCATGAGAAAGTCATCTCAAATGTTGCAAGTCACCTGGATAAAGGTATCAGTCCAAAAATAAGTAAAAAATATAAAGTTTCAAAGAGATTTAAACAACATCTAGAAGATCTCACAAAATATACCGTGCTTTTCAAACCAAATTCTCAATTTTTGACTCCTTTTACCTCAATTGTATCTCATGTCTCCCTTATCCTAATGAATTTTAGGAGGGACACTGATGGTAAAGATGATTCCTAATTGAAACATAAATAAGAATCTTTTTCGAGTCTCATGAACCATCAAAGATCATCCATTGAGCAGTCAAATTCTTCTGTGGATATATTTACAAACAGGCTCATTGACAAACAGGAGAACAAGCTCACTGCACTGGTGCCCCAAACTGTCCTCTAGTATATTTCATGGAGATCAACTATCCCATTTTCCACCATTTCAATGATTTAAAAGGTTCAGAGATCATTCACTAACCCCCTGGAGAATATAGCAGGATTCACTCCAGTACTGGTATTACAAACCCAAAAGAATCATTACTTTTTGAAAGTGTTTCCACCTGGTGTCTCTAGACATTGCTATGCCAAATGTGACCCCAGTGAAGCCTACCACTGCTGTGAACTTTCTTTGAGAGTGTCAGCATTCATTTCACAGTATTCATGTTCATCATTATGTTTAAAAATAGTCATTGTTTTTGAGACCTATGTTTTAGTGTAGCAACCATACTGTCTATGGCAAGGATGTATGATGCCAGTTACATACGAGTAACATTGCAGTCCAAGCTTTTGAATTAACTTTGAAAAACCTAGATACCAAAATGGCAGCACCCATATAAACAAATACACTAAATAAATTTTCAAATTGGTAACAAAGTGATTTCACTGAAAAAGCAGGGAAAAATAAATAAATAAATGATGAAAAACAATGGTGTATTATTTGCATTTTCCTGACAATCTGGAACCCAGACAAATTATCTGAGTTCAGAATATGTCGCCATGAAGACCAGGCCATTAGTGGATGTCATTTAATGCAAAAATAAGATGGGAAATTTCCCATAAAGCAAAGGCAACCCAGAATCCAGAACAGACTAAACTAATTACAAGTGAGATTTGGAAAGTTACTGGCTGTTTCAGGAGACCGAAAGAAAGACATCTTTCTAGAGAAATTAAAACGACTTCAGCATGTAGGATTTTCCAAACAGCCAAACTGTAATCTCCTCCAAGGAATGTACTACACTGCATAACCAACAGATTGTCTTTCTCAAAATATTTAGTGCCTTCCATTGACATCAAATGCTTTCTAATCAACTTTTAGTGACTGCCTAGGGGGGGATTCCCAGTCTTGTAGTACATGCTGTTGACCTTGGTTGCATGAAACTTTAATGCTCTGCGTTTTTGCTCAGTGAATGTGAGCAGCAAGCCACACTCACTTGCTTATAATTAGGGACGATCAAACAGGGAATTCCCAGCAGCCTCTTGAATGCTCCTGAGACCTGCTGTCTTAGCTGTCGGAGGCATGTGCAAGTGTACAGCTGCGAATGAAATGCACTAGCAGACCCTGTCTTCTCAGTCATCTCAGCAGTGTGCCCTCATGGAATGGCTGACTGTCAGCATGCATAAAGCTCTGGGAATCAAAGTTTCAGCAGGCTAGCTGAAAGACCAAAATCACGGATCGATGTCTACAAATATAAATTGTGGCCAAAAGATGAAAGAGAAACAAAATGTGTATTTAAAGTAAGTGATTGTTCACTGAGTTACATCCAGAAATGCAGAGGGTCATTTAAAAATATGTGGGGCCTATCCTTGAGACCTCTGGGACTTTGAAAAAGGTCTAAACATTGGAATTTGTGGCAAGAGATTCCTTGATGAAGACAACTAAGCTTGTTGAGGGATGGTGTCTAAGAGAATGGAAGGGCATCATCAGCAATGAGCACCAATGACCATAAGAATGTACTCTCAAATCACAACCTCAGTGTTTCAATTGAAATCCAATGTACAGTAACAGAGTGGGAAATGAAAATTCCTCTCTTTGGCAGTCAGCAGCTGGTTGAGATCTTCCTAACTTAATGTCTGTCACCCTTCATAGGGCATATGCCACCAACAAGAATTCTCCAGGCATCACTGTCTTTGGCCAGTCTCTCCAATTGTTCCCATCCTTTTGGTATCTGCTTCAAGGTCCCACTGCCAGGTGTTTCTTGGCCGGCCACTTTTTCTCTTTCCCTGGGGATTTCATGTGAGGGCTTGCCTTGTAATACTTGAGAGGTTTATGGAATGTGTGGCTTCTCCACCTCCAACGTTGCTTTAGAATCTTCTCCTCTACTGGCTTTTGTTTTGTACACTGCCACATTTCTTACTTTCTTATGATATAACGCCAGTGAACCCAGAGGATTCTGAACCTTTTCGGTGGTGGTTTGGTGTACTGTGTACAGTAGGACTAACTTTACAAATGAATTAAAGAGCCTGATCTTGGTGGCAAAGGACAGGTCCCTGGATTCCAGTTCTTCAGTTGGAGGAAAACGTCCCAAGTCTTGCTGATCCTGGCATAAACACTGGCCTCCACCCTACTTTGCTTGTCAGTGATGCTGCCAAGGTATGTTAAGCTTTCAATCTCTTCTAGCTCTTTGCCTTTTAACATGTGGTGGGATGTACAAACAGTTGACCTTGGGGGCCTTGCACTTTCTTTTATGGATGTTAAGTCCCAAGAAAGAAGAATGGTCTGCAATGACACTGGTATCTTCCTGCATGTGTTGTTTAGTATGGGAGTGGACAGCCAGGTCATCAATGAAGTCAGATCAGTCCATGAAAATTTCTCTAGAGGACAATGTCATTAGGCTGCGCTGCCCGATCATGGGCACTCTAGATAGCCACCTCACCAAGGTAAGCCAACTGCCTAAAACTAAAGACTGGTGCATACTACAGTATAAGTTGTGATACAAGGTGTTATATTGCTGCCTGAACCGGCACACATGAAAATAAACACTATTTATTTTTCTTCAGCTGGGGCCACATCTTCCCCGTATCCCTCAGCCCTAACACAGTCCCACAAAGCACACAAGTCCAAATATAAAGCACATACAGTCTTCACCACCACTCCTCCCAGCAAGCTTTGTCCTACTCCTCCTCCTAATTCTCGCTGCCAATGGTGGCTGCTGGCTCCCTTTATAGCCCACCTGCATTCCCATCCATACGGGCTCAGGAAGCCATGCAGCTCCCCCTGGCGGTGGCCACGGAGTGCAACAGGGCTGAGCTCCAGAGTTCCATATCTGTGGCCCCAGCGCAACCCAGGGGGGCTACAACTGTTCTCCCGGACCAAGTGTCGAAGGGGTGTCCTGGCCAAGCATGGAATCCGGCTGTCCGCCACAAGGTGGATTTGGATTTGTGATCATAGTGATAGAAGATATTAAATTATTAAGTCAAATGTTACAGTCAGCAGGAAAACAAAAATATTAGAAGCTGGCAAAATGCATATAGGTCAGCAAAAATCAGATATTGTAAAGCAAGCAAATGGCCAACAATAAACCAGATACAACTACTCTCAACAGCAAGAAGACAGATAAAGCACATTATTCATGATAAAAGGATTGGTTAGAATTATTAAGAATTCAGCGATCAATCAATAATCCCCCACTTTAAATTTTAAATGAAAAATTGAAAAATCAGCCACACTTTTGAAAAAATGTTACTTTTGCTAGAGTGGTTTGTAAGATACACAATCCTATTATGTCTTATTTTCACCACAGACACTCTTCCCTGTCTGATGACACTCTGGGTCATCTCTAAATGTGTTGCCTTTCAGCTTGCTGCTCGGAGCGCAATGTTCTTGATAGGCACCTGCAATGAGTGTCCTTTGTAACACACACTGATTTAATGTTCATAGTGGCACCATGTACAAGGCCTCTTGGCAGGGTCGGCTTTCCCACTAAAAAAGTCAAGCTGCTACCTGTAAAGTGATACTGTCAGAGGGAACCTAAAGTGCAGATCTGGATGAGACCTGAGGAAATGGTAAAGCAAAAATCATTAATGTTTATTAATGAAGCCAATGATTTAAATATAAGCAGGCAGATGGAATGGGACGAGGAAAAAGGAATCCAATAAGACACAAGGTCAAATCATAATTCAAAAACAGGCACGAAACAATAATCACTTGAAACAAAATATCTGTTATGATTCTGGGGCTTAAAATGGCGTAAATTAATTTCTTTTACTTGTTTTTCACTTTTTTACTATTTAATTTTGTAGCGGTCCGGTGCCACTCTGATTCACACCTTGAACAGAACAGTAATTTGTCTATTTGTCTTGGTGAGGATTCCAGGAATTCACCCAGCCTTGGCCTGAGTTGCACCACTCACACACAGAGACACTAATTAACAGCAAGTCAAATAAATAACTATGCGATATATTGAATGTAACAAACAGGTAACCCACCCCTTACCCTACTGGGATAAGAAATACACACAACAATGAACACCTAACAATAAACACTCACAACCAAGTCCTTAACACTGTGCCAATGCAGCAGTAATGGAAGATGTGGTATGGAGTAAAAGATGGCAATCCCGGGAACAGCATTCCGTAAGTAAGTTTAAGCAGTCCTACCAGTAGTCCTGACGCGGTGAGGGGTGATGAAATTTGGGGAGCACTCCTTCCGATGAAGCACAATGACCAATCCAATATTACTCACACGACAGGCACTCATGAGACAGCCCATTCATCCCAAAAGGTTCACAACGCAAGGTATAAACGATATTCCACAGGACTTATAGCAGACCAGACAAACGGGTGAACACAAACACAGACAGCAGGCTCATTTTGCTGCTTAGATGACTCCCTTTTAAAATTCCTGCCGGCCGTTCTTGTCCCCAGCAGACCCTGCACCCATTGCAGATGTCCAATCAGGGAAATACCCTTAGGGGAGCTGGAAAATGGAGTTCATTAATCTGTAGTACTGCTAATGATGCCATTTTGATGAGCTCATTTCTTTTTTCAGTGTCTAACTTAGTTGTTGCTGGATCAGCCATTTTGGGTTATCTGGGCTAAAGCAATGCCTACAGTGTATTTAAAATGGCAGCATGCCACTGCTTGTCTAAGATTTTGTATTCAATACTGAAAGACCTTCATATCTGTTAACTATTCTAAAGACTTACAGGGAATTAGGACTTGCATTTAAAAACTAGGGGCTCTGCCCCCTGCTCGCTTTGCTCGCCCACCCACGGGTTTGGATAAACAATTCAAAAAGAGTGTTAGTTTCATGGGAATTGTTACATATGCATTATTTTCACTTTTACATTAAAACTTTTGTAAAAACAATACTTGTCCTTTATTTCCGGTCTTGGCCATGGTTACATCTCTTTCTCACCAGACGTATAACGCTGCTCGTGTTGTGAAGGGGGTGCGGCTGAACGCATGCTAAGGAGAAGCGGTCGGATCATCCTCTGGCTTTCTGCATCTGGCGAGCTGTGTGTTTTGCTTATCACTTGCCGTTGTTTTAAGAGCTGGGAGTACATGAAGCGTGTCTGCCAACAGCAATCCAACAACTGCTAGGTTAGATGTCCGTGAACTTGTTTTAAATGATCTCTCACTGCCTTGTCTCACGTGACGTTGTAAAAACAACACTTGTCCTTTATTTCCGTCCCCGGGCCTAGTAAAATCTCTTTCTCACAGGACGTATAACACTGTTCGCGTTCTCAAGGATGGTGCGGCTGAACGCATGCTAAGGAGAAGCCATCGGATCATCTGATGTCTTTCTGCTGCTGTTGTGCTGTGTGTTTTGCTTGTCTCTTGTCATTGTTTTAAAAGCTGGGAGCAAGTTAGGCATTTGTATCGCGCCAACATTTTTTTTTTGAGCCTTTCAAATTCCACTGCTTTTATAATCTCTAACCTGCTCTGCATGTGTATAGCGCCAACGTTTTTGAACATCTTTATGAAGTTCTACTTTGTCTTTTACTCTTTGTCTTTTAATTCTGAGCCTGATTGGACATGCTTTTTTTTCAAATCCACTTGTTCTGGGCTGTGTATCACTTTCCTTATTTTCTGAATTTACACCTAGATTATTCTTTTTTGCATTTTTTTTCTCTTCAACGCTTTTGAGTCCCTTTTCTCCACGCTGCTCTTTCTTCTTCGCTTAGTCGTCAACGTTTCATGTAAAATGTATTGTCCTTATATGCTTTATATGCGCTGAGAGCCCTGGATGTGTATGTGCTCAAAGCCTTGACACGACTGAGTGTTTTGCTGCCCATGGTCTTATTTGATATTGGTTGTAAGTAGGGAATGTCTTGCAAGAAATTTTGTTTAATAACCAGAAATTAATAATGATGGATGTTGGTTCTGTTATTTCAATTATGTCTAATTGGCCATGTTTGTTTTTAAGTGACAAGAGCGATGGAATACAATAAAGGGAAGGCATACTCCCTATACGATTTCCTTGAAATTGTCCACAATGATTTTACTGAGGAATATTGGTTGTAAGTAGGGCGTGTCTTGCAAGAATCTCATGTTCTACGTCCACCTGAGACGGTCCTGGGTCAATCTCGGCACAAAGTCTCATGTTTAAGGTTCCCGTGAGATGCTCCATGGCCAATTTCTTTCATCTTGCGGGTCTTTTAAGTGTCTTCTTTGATCTTCACGTGAAGATCATGTCTCGTCTCCCTAGTCTTTCTCTCCCAGGATTTTTTTTTATAATAGAGAGACATTACTACAAGTTTGATTTGCATTTTGGTTTTGGTTTCTTGGTTCTTTCTTTCTTTTTGGCTATTACCTACCTCTGACCACAAGTTATTTAGTGTCTCCTGACTTTGGACATTCAATCTTTACTCTGCTAACTCCATTCAGTAGAACAAAACCATTGCAAGATAAGTAATGCTTGACTCCTTTTGTTATTTACCATGACCCACCAATCATGTGACTTTAGCCTGATAATGTTGCATGGCAACAGACCCTGATAGGAGGAGTCAAGGGCAATTTGCAGATAAAAGGAGTGGCAAAAGGACAGAAGCCCAGCCACATCTTGATAGTCGGCAGGTTGTTACTGTTTATAGAAAGGTGTCATCAGGGGAAATCAGCTGGTTTTTACTTTTTGGCTTACTTTTTACTGTTTGTTTTCTTTGTTTTTTATAGTATTTTGCCCAACTGCTGATCTTTTCTGTCTGTTGTCTCCTGGGAACGAAGAAAGCAGAGACTTTGTAACATTTCAGTGGTGTGGCTAAACGATATAGTAGGAATCAGCAGGTTTGCCCTGACCACCACATATATGTGTTTTGCTTTTGTTTTTTATCATTAGTTTTATGTTTCCTTTGGTTAATATTTTTACCATCATTATGGTGTGTCACAGTTTTATGTATTTGTTCTCCTGTGGGGCTACCTTTCAGAGTTCTTTGCCAGTATGATTCAATGTGGCTATGACAAGTGACATTTTGGAAGCCATGAATTAAAAGTTCTAATTTTATTTGTAAAGGAAATACCTTATGAGAGACAAGCACACAAGAAGTCTGCTAAACAAATTTAGAAACAGAGTTTCAGTTTAGATTATAGTTTTGCTTTTGTTTTTTGTCTCTGAAAGAATTTGGTTGAAAGATTTAATGACTTCCTGAAAAGATTAACTAACAAATGTGACTATTTTGTGTTTTTGCCACTTTTACTTTCACCACTGGCTAATAATCAGGAAATACACCACTTGCCTATTTCAGCATAGTGAAGGGTTAATTAATATGTTTGAACCTGACACCCCAATACAACCAAATACAAATTTTTCAAAAATTTCCCATGAATGGCAATACTTGAAATGGAAACAAATAATTGCCAGTGCTTTCTGGTTTTGTTGGCTTCTTGTCCCTTTTCATGAGGAGTTAGAAATTTTGCATATATATCTTGAATCAAGTCAGGTCCTCCTTGGAGGGGTCAGAATGTGAGGTGTTGTTTTGCACTGGTACATAACCATATACTGCGGGTATTTAACAGCTGAAATAAAATTAATGCAGTTACCTACCAACCCACTTCAAGGTCTAATAAACACTAATACAGAGCTCTTCTGTGCCACTCAGATAAAATATTTTGAGTGCTTGTAAAAACCATTCATCCGTAGCTGACTTGGCATCTTCATCATTAGTATAACATGTCCAATGTAGGTAGCCCTTCTAAATATGTCATCTAATTCAGGTTTGGAGGAAAATGTTGGTTTGCCAATTCTTCAGATTCACACTCTTCTGAAGCAGAAGGGTGGTTGGCAGATTTCCTCACCACTTTTTCAGTAATTAACTGCCAAAAACACTAAACCAAATTGGCATAGTATTGACTGGTTATGTGAAAATTCCCAACCATATAAAAAACTCCATCTGTTGGCACAGGCCTAGACCTAGAACTCCTTTGGTGTTGGAGAATCAACATGTTTCCAATGGTGTTTAGACTCTGGCTCTTAATGATGTATGAAGCACACCTTCTCTGAGAAATTCAATGATTGCATAATATTTGAATTGTGCAAAGAAAAGCCATATGCTAGAGACCATATATACTAGAAAGTTGTAAGTCATGTATTTTAGTCAGCATGAGCTGATCTTTGTCCACTTACAAAAAACAGTACTGTAAAATACCCCCTTAAGGTCCCTGCTGAAAACATTTTAAACACCCTTTGTAAAGTGAGGTTTGGAAGCATGATAATATCGTTAGCTCTTCTCATGGGTTTATTCTGGAAAGCTAGGGTCCATAATTGTGTTTCCTGGAGGCTCTTCTCTATCCACTGACTATACATACATTTCACATGAAGTGATAACACTCAGTTTATCATTAGAGGACCCAAGAAGCATCTTCCTAAAACTACAATCACACTCATTATAAGTTCAAGCAGGGCCCGTAGGTGGGCTTCCATTTTTGTTTTCTGTTTGTCCTAACGTATAATTAGTAAGTAACAGGATGGGCAAGCAAAGTGAGGGTGAGGAGGTAGACCCTTGGAAATGCCTAATATGCACTGACCATTCATTATTACCCACAACACAATTTCAAGTTCAGATTTATTGCTATGTTTGTAGTACAATATAATGAAATTCTTACTTGCATGTCTCTTAAGAATATTGGCAGCAATATAATACCAGCAAAAAGACACAAAAGGATTACCAGCAGAAGGATTAACACATGTACATTGTGACAGATTAGGGCTGTCTTGCTCCCCTGTACCCTCAGACCACACGTTAGATACCAGGTATAAGTCCAATAATTATTATTTATTATAATAATAAAGTGCACAAAGCACCACCACTCCACTATTCTCAATAAACACAATAATCCCAATCAATCCTCCACTCCCAGACGATTAGCCACCCTGCCTCCCAACTCAGCTCACTGCTGAGATTTCCCAGAGTCCTTTTAAAGCCTTTGACCCGGAAGTGCTTCTGATCTTCCCAGTCTATGTGATTCCTAGCACTTCCAGGTCAGATCAAAACTCCTCTCTTCTTCAGCCCGGAAGTATATCATTTCTTCCGTTTCCGTAATTGTGAATTACTTTCGGGCTATAAGGAAAGTATAAGTTCCCGAGCCTCCCTGCAGCATCCTCCCGTGATCCCCATGGTATCCAGCAAGGCTGTGACGAAAGACTCCAATTTCCATGATGCCCTGCTGGAATTCGGGGCCCTTCCATTTTGCAGGGATGGCTCCATCTGGCGGTTTGGGGGTGTTGGCCGGGATACACGGCTGGCAATCCCTCACAACATACACATATTTATCTTTGTCTGACCTCACTGTGGCTAGTCCACCACGCCATCTAGCTGTAATCTTTCAATGTTCCCAAGACCTTCTTCCAAACTAGTGGTTTCTTTCCTCTTCACTACATCAAGTGAACACTTACTTCCAGTTTCCCACTTTACTGCAGCCATTAGGAGTGGAAGATCTTAACAGCCTGGCCTGGTTGTACTTCCAGTGTCCCTGGATTACTCCAAAGAAACACTGTCAGGTCTGTAAAACTGCCCATGTCAAGGGCTGGAGTTCCCCTGATAGTCTGGGGTATTACTCCAGCCTTAAATATTAGTTTTTCTTTAAACAGACAAGCCTGACTAATATCAGTAGCACCCTCCTGCTTTACTGCCAGCCACTCATATGGGGAATGAAATATTAACATACTTCATCCAGCCTTCTGTTATATGATTCCTGCCGTGAAGTACACGTTCACCCATATGGGGCAGAGTGAAATCCATTGCAGCTCACACTGTGTCCCTTTACAGTTTTAATTGTTCTTATTTACTGTCTAATTTGAATACTCTTAGTGGGGAACAAGAAAGGTATTTCCTGAAAACCAAAGATAGCATACTCATTTGTTTCAGCGCAGAATACATTGCAGCAGGATGTAACTACCTACATGAACTTCTTTTAGTGATTTACAGAGAGTTCAAAATAAAATTGATTCAATGGGGACACAGTGTTTAATTTTTTTCAAGGCAAAAAGGTAAGTGAAATAAATTAACAATGGTGAGTTACACTACAGCGTTGGCTTCATTTCAGCTTTTGTGTGTGTAACTAATTACTTTTTGGTTAAATAGTTCTGAGGCAGCCGAGGCAGTTTGATGGAGGTTCATGGAGAGCTACAAGCTGTTCAAGCCTGGTCCAAGATGCCAAGCTGTAAGAGAGTGAATAGATGTTAGTGAAGCCATTTCAGTGTGGGTTGACTTCCTTGGCATAAACCCCCATCATTATTTGTACATTGAATACTATATATGGTTATTCCCAAGTCAGACTCGGGGTGACAGTAATGGTAATCTGCTTTTACAGTTTAAAGCCCAAATAACTCTCTGGACAATATACTGCTTTCATGTAATGGATACAATAACATCATGCTGCAAAAAAAAATCATGAATATTCCCATGCATAGCTCATTGATATTCATGGGTGGGAAGGAGATTTCAGCCAAAACACTATGACTTGTTAACAAGGAGTTGTAAAGCCAGATGTAGAACAAACTGAAGCTTAACCATTAGCAGAAACAGGCGATAGGAATTGACAATGTGAATTGATCATCAGATGTTGATATGAATAGTGAAACTGATGCACTGTATGACCAAAGTATCGTGATATGCCTGGTGACTTCAGTTGCATAAAAGTGCAAAAGGGTGCCAGTAGGTGCAAAGCAAAAGAAAAAATGATTGAGATTAAATTAAAAGACAAAAAAGATATTAGCACACTAAGTACTGTGCAACAATTGTCAATGTTTGGGTCAGGGGAAATGTGGAAGTCACCAAGTCTTGTGCTGTGATAGCCTGCAGTTCAGGTACTGTTATTTAATAATCTCATGCGAAAGCAACAGAAAATATATTATGAGAAAAGTGCTCAAAGAAACACACTTCTATCGTTCTGATTGTAATGTCTGGATGTGTGTTGATGAGTTCTTCAAAACATTTGACATGAAGGACATGTACTAAATCTGCATCAGCATAACAGTAGACACTAGATATATCTTTCCTACTGTAATTATTAATATTTTAATGTTTACATGATTCTGTTATGCATAAAATCATCTTTTGTTAAAAAAGAATTCTACATTTTTTATTCCTTTTTCATGGTACACATAATGCTAAGGAGGGTTAACACTAGAATTACCAGAGCCAACGAGAAAACTCGTAAATCTGGCCCACCTTAAATTCGTTCGCACCTCTCCGCCAGCGTCTTTTGTCCTGTAAATGTGCCGATTAAGACAAGCAGCAAGCAGCCTGCTATATTCCATCCCCCACCGTTGCAGAACGTTCACTAAGTTCTCCCAGCTCACGCCTTGTTTGATTATCTGGGAGTGAACTGCTGGAGTTTTAGAGTGGTTTAATAAATTGTTATTTGGAACACATGCATTTCATGATCTGACGCTGTTCATTTTCAAATACTATTAAAGTATAAACCTGTGAAAAAACTTGTAATCCCGGCACACCTTAAATTCATTTTCACGTCTCCATCAGCGTCTTTTATTTTGCAAATGTGTTGATCAGCACAAACATCAAGCAGCCTGCTATCCCATCCCCCAGCTGACGGGGCAGAGGTTTGTCGCAAACTTCTCCCAGCTCAAATATGAGTTGCCTGGAGTTGTATAGGGTAAATAATATATTGTTATTTGAAATACATGCATTTCAACGATCTGTGTAAGTGTAGGATGAAATGAAATGCTGAATACATACCTAAAACAGAAACTTTTTCCAAGTTATGCAAAACAAAAGATGTTAATGGAGAGGTGTGAAGGAATTTAAGGTTTCCAGGGATTATGGGTTTGTTCGTATACTTCAGAGATTCTAGTGTTAATGGGCTTTCTTCCTTCTGAGTTATGGTGTGTAGAGCAGACTGTGTGACATCCTAGGTAATTCAAAGGGCTGGTTGAGGCAACTGTTGGGATCAGGGGAAAGATTCCACAGGCGTATAAAAAGGAGACGATGGACGTCAGAAGCTGTGTTTCCATTGTGCACAAAATAGAACTGATACTCCTGAAAAGTCAAAAAAACACAAATGTGAAAAATGCGAATAAAGTTTGTTTAATCACCAGAAATTAATAATGATGGGTGTTGGCTGTGTTATTTCAATTATGTCTAAAATGGCCATGTTTGTTTTTAATTGGAAGTGACAAAAGCGATGGAATATAATAAAGAGAAGGCAAACTCCCTATACTTGGCAGAGGCCACATTTTAGGGATTTCCTTGAAACTGTCCACAATGATTTTACTGAGGAGCTATGGGCTAACATTTTAGGATGATAAATTAAACATTCATGGAATTATGCAGCGCTATAGGCCCTCTTGGGTTAACATTTTAGGATGATAAATTCAACATTCATGGAATTATGCAGCACTATAGGCTCTCTTGTGTCCTCTGCCATAGTGTACATGTTGCTCTTTATAAAGTGACTACCTGTGCAGAGTACAGTGTTGTTGCTGGGACTTTTTGTGTGAGCAAATTCACTGTTCACAAGTGTGGGGTGCATCAGGCCATATTTTCCAAACTAATGGGGAAATACACTTTACTTGATGCGAGAGAGGCATAGCAGATTTGCAGCTCAATTATGAGACACTCAAAATACCTTGGGTGTATGGTACAATCGACAGCTCACATATTACTAGAATTAGTAAAATATTATGTTAACAGGAATGTCTGGATATCTGTTGTTCTGCAAGCAGTTATTGATGACAGAGTAATGATCAGGGCCATTTGTGTTGGGTTACCTGCTAGTGCTCATGATACTGCTGTATTCTCAACATCACATTTGCACAGGTATTTGAAAATTTACGTCATGTTGTACAATCTAAATGTGGAAAAAAAATTATATTTTGATTTTAATGAAGAACTGCATATTTTTGTTGGCTTGTCTGTGACTCTCTCTCACTCACCCTGGTTTTCCTCTGTATGACTACATGATGACAGCTGTGAGGTATGTGGTGTGTATGGGGCATAGCAGTCTGAAACACGGATTTGAATGCCAGTATACTATGTGTCTTATACACAATATATTTGGAAATATGTTCATTACAATATATTAAGCAAAATATGTTTCATTATATTTCAGATATAATCTTAGAGAAAAGCCAAGCAAAATGACACCTTAAAAATATATATTTGATGTACATATACAACGTATTTTCATTATACTAAAAGATATGTCCACATGTTTTTGTATATATATTGCAATCATCTCACAGGTGCACTTGGGAGAATTTTTGATGACTTACCTAATTGTAATTCCACCCCGAGTTGAGGTTTAGCGCTGTTGCCTAATGTTTCTCCTCCATTCTCCCTTTCAGATCAGATGAACCTGATGTCAGCAACAGTTACATCATTACCAGGTCACAGTTCCTTGGACACTCCCATTCTAATCTGGTTTCCTCTTAAGGGGTTCCACCACCATCTTGTGTCAGTCTAAGTAATGACTCGTGCATTGAAAGACGGGGCACTTGTTTTTGCAGTTTTCCTTTTGTTTTGCCAAAATATACAGAGATCGCCTTTAAGGTGCCCCAACATTTTTATCGCTCTCCTGTGTTTTATCTTTCACAATATATTTCATTTTTGTAGATATGAATCTACTGGTAGGGGTACCAATGTTCTGGTACCATTAGCCAGAAAAAAGTGGCTGTGCAGGATGGCTCAAGTCTTTATTAATCCTGTTTGCCTTTCTAAGGCAGTGAGTCTTTCATCTGCCCTCAAAAAAAGGCATTTGGGTGCCTGGTAACATTCTGTACAACTGTTACCTCCCTCTGCCATAATACAATCGTGGGCCAAACAGGTGCTATACCTTGATTTTAGGTAAGTGGTGAGGACAGACTCTACTGTGCACCAGAAGAAGTTATTGAGAACAAATGGAAAAATCCAGGATTTTCCCAGATGTCTGAAGAGTTAAAGGCACCAGGAGAGCTGCCTAAACAAGAAATAAAATGTATTGTGTCCACTTCAGTTCAGTTCGTTAGTAATCCAAGAAATTTAAAGCTGCCCCTCCTTCTGATAAAGATGTCAGTGTGGTCTGCCTTCTGCTTTCTGAAGTCAATGACCAGCTCCTTGTTTTTTCTGACCCGAAGGGTGAGACTGATATCATGGCACCACTTATTAAGCAGGCAAACAGGTTCTTTGTAAGCTGTCTCATCATTGTTGGTGATCAGGCTTGTGATGGTGGTACCATCAGTAAATTTATAGTTGGATTTGCGCTTGGTCACGCAGTCATATGTGAACGACGAGTGCATAAGGGGGCACAGCACAGTGTGGTGTGCCTGTGTTGAGGGTCCACATGGAGGGTGTGATGCTGCTGTCCAGAATCCATTCAGATAATGCATCTTTTATATTCTTCATAAACACACACGCACCACAGAAAGCCTACTGGCTTGAGACTTCATTTAGGTGCTTCCATTGCATTAGTAGTCAGGGTCAGTTGTGATGACTATGTAATGATTCTGAGTGATCTGTCGCATCTGGGCTGCAGAATGTATTACCTTGTCACCTATAGTGTCATCCAAAAGGATTCTGCCCCTAGTGGTAGCGCTTATGTAGTCAGTCCACTGTTCTATCTATCTATCTATCTATCTATCTAATGAGCATGACAATAAAACTGTTCATGTGCCATGGTTTAGATAATCAACAGATATGAACCTAGTCAAACATCTATGAGACACACTGAAAGAACATCTCTAATAGTGTTCTCTACATCAGCAAAAAACACTTGAGCTGATAGACTTTCACAGGAATGATTGGAGCCACGTTGTTCTCACAAAATTGCAGATTGTGGTAAATTCTACAAAGGGAGAAAATTATAGTGCTATTTTAAGTAACAGTGCCATATAAACATACATATCATTTAGATCCTTACTGTTACTAGTTTCTTTAGATTGGCATTTATATATTATATTTCCTACTAAGCAGTTTCTAAGCAATATTCATTTCTGTACTGTGATAACAAGCAAAAGTATTCAGAGGAGAATCTAAAACATTGTAACTTTTATGAAGTATATAAACTTAATATATTCAGAGAGTGTATGTCAAACTGTTTTCAAACTAACCATAGCCATTTATAAAATTCCATATTAAGTCGACTTGGACATTTATAGTTAGGATTTTAAATAAAGCAATCATGTCATTCAAAGCCGATGCTCATGAACACAGTCATTTTATCTGGCCAAGCCTGTAACACAGTAACTCACCAGTAAAATACCCCAGTAAGGGTATATTACTTATTTAATTATAACATTAGAAAAAAAGAACAAGCCATTTAGCTCAACAAACTCATATCCACATAATTCCTCCAAAAAAACATCAAGTTGAGTTTAAAATGTCCCTAAAGTTCTACTGTCTACCACAATACTTGGTAACTTACTCCATGTGCCTATGGTTTTCAGTGTAATATGTCTCCATTTGTATGTCTCGGCACACACAAGCTTTTCTGACTATATATTCAGTATATAGTAACCAGATAGACAAATAGCTGGTCAAAAGATCACATAAAAAATGGGACTTTTAAGGCTTATATCCAACAGGGGCACTCAAAGGAGTAGTCTGAAACATAGCAGGCACCTGAAGGCCAGAGAAACAAGAGTAGGCATCTTCAAAAACCAACACAAGCTTTAACACTTGAGATCAAAAATAACAATGATCAAAAGATCACAGCCATTTCTAAATGTTCAGTGTCCCTAACCAAAGTGAAATCGCTACCTGCAGGTATTTTTCTGGTTTTCAATTTTTATGTGAAACACTTGAACACTTGTTAATGTGTGCCACCATCTTCAATAGTTTCTGTGTGCTAAACTCATGATTGTGTGAACATCAGAACATGTGCTTGGCCACATATACCATTACCAACAACCATACTTCTGCATCCATGAATTAACACATCACCAAGTGGTGGCACCCAAATCAAATAATTGAAAAACTGTGTCACATAGTAGGTGTAAAAAATCATAATACGATAGATAGATAGATAGATAGATAGATAGATAGATAGATAGATAGATAGATAGATAGATAGATAGATAGATAGATAGATAGAACTTTAATGCAATAAAATGTGAAAATAAGCATTGCCAAATACAGATTCATGACAATATATGGTGACCAAATGCCCCATTGAGTGGAGCCACATTAACATTCCCAGCTTTTAGACTACACTGCAGATTCAAAGATAGGTATTTCATAGCACAACCAATAAAGTGGTCCTGTGCAGTAAAAGGATAATAAACACATAATAGGCTTGCATGCTGATAATAAAATCATAATCAGGTATCTGAATTTGGGAAGTAAATAGCATGACTACTTGTGCCATGCCAGTCTAGGAATGTGAGGGAGCTGCAGTGGACTGCTGCCCTGTTCAACACTGGTTTGCACTTCCAGTCATCCGAGGGAATAACAGGCTTCAAAGAAAGAGAATTTTAGGGTGCCAGTCCAGATGTCCCCTTTTACTTCGTTGTCCAAACAAAAACAAACTCATGATGGTGTATAAGGAAAACAAAACTATCACCACGAAAATAAAATGGCTACCATCAATAAGGATTTTCTCATCTGCCTTCAGAAAGTCACAGAGCCCATTAATCCTGGTAGTTCTAGGTAGAAGTGCTGCATCCTTCTTGGCGGTCATGTTTTTATTGCTCAGGGACCGAAAGTGGCAGAGTCAGTTGCCCTCACTGGGCAGTTTCTTTGTACTGTGGAGGAAGAAGTAGACAAGACAGTTAGTGGCAGTGTCCTCTCTCTGCCTGGGGTGGTATCACATACCTGGGAAGAACTTGGAGAGTGATCCTCTGCCTTGCAAGTGTGACACGTCGCATGTCCCACCATGAGCCTGGCTTGAGAAAGTTATGTTATGCTATATTAAGTTATCTGCTATTAAGGGAGGGTTCTCCACAGAGTTTTATAGATAGCAGGGACAACTCAAACACTTTATAGTCCTCATTTAACACACACAATTATGAGGAATACAAATGAAATTTGTTGTATTACATCAGTCACTATGTAAATTCAAGCCCATTCCTCCTCTTCATGTCTTCCTCACCTGAAGCGTCCAGCATCGTGTAATTATCTCTAAAATAGGAAAGAGTCTAATGCACAACACCTCTTTTGGAAATAAAGCCCTTTACGTATTATGCACCGGCGTTCAACAAAACAGCTGATAAAGGCGGCTCAGAACATGTCAGAAGGGAGTTTTCTCTTTCTTCTGTGTGTTGCTGCTGACTGAAGCCCTTCACAGAATAATAAAGAGCAATAAGCAGACGTGCTACAGGGTCTCTTTGTATGTCACTGCCCAGTGAGGCAACTCTTAAGCTTTGGATTCTCAAGAGAAAGCAGAATGACGCAAAACCGCACCACAACCCTTGAATACTAACATGGATAGAGAGACACCAGAGGATTACAAAAAGTAAGACTTTTATTTATAGAAGAAAAAGTGACATGGAGGGGGAATGAGAGAGGAAATAACAGACAGAACACCTAGAATATATGCCTTTTCTAAACAGTTGCTGAGTGCCTTTATACTTGGAAAGAGGGCAGCTATCCTGCCTACTCTTCACCTGCTTCAACACCTGCACTTTTTGGCTTAGTCCATCTGATTAATTCTTCACCTGGGGATGCTGGAGATCAAATTATTTGTATCTCGCAAACCCCTGTGGGCTAGCAGGGATAACAAACACCACAAGCTGGTGGTGGTGCAGAAGTGACCCCTGAGGTACCCATGAACTGGTCCCTGAAACAGCTCTCAGCCAGATGACTATTTTGCTTGGAGTTAGGTGGACAACTGGAGGTGGTGGGGGGGTATTTGGAATGAAATATTGGGAGGTAGGGCTGAATGCATACAAAGAATGTCACATGGGCATGTGTCTTATTTGTGTAGCAGGCCTAGAGAGGAACTAGGTTTACTACTTGTCCCGCTCCTTCTGTAATTAATATCCCCTGTGCCTCTTAGATTGTGTTAATAAACTACTTTGTTCCTGTAAGTTGGGGTCACTCTAGGTTCAGAGACATCTCACGTGCTCCCCTATTGGCCACACTCTTCATCAGACTCATAGAATTATTCAGGATATAACAACGCCTGGTGATTGCTGATTGTTCTGCACCACAATTTCCTAAGTAGCCCATTTAATGGTTCAGGCCCATCCCTCACTATGCTGAGCTGTGAACTGACTATTTTTGCATAGGAGGATGTTGTAGCAGAGAATGGGATGAGAACCCCTTGGTTATTGTCTATCAAGGGAAAACAGTAAGTACAATCACCACCTGGAGAATACATGGGGACTAAAAACCTCTGTGGAAACTTTGCTTTTATCTGTGAAGGAAGGAGTACCTAGTCAGACAATGGTATTCACTTTACATTCGAGTTTTGAAAATCCTTAGAACTGACGGCTGCAAATGGAGTCTTCAGTTATTTCTCACTTGGGGACATCAAGTTGGCTTTGTGACTGAGAGAGTGTATGTGGGCAAACGTGAAATTTATTAGTCTGGCATCCCATTTAGGGCTGGCTTCTACCTTGTGTACAGTGCAGAGAGTCAGGCTCCCAATAATTCTGTAATGGATTCCCAAATTCAGAACATGAATATAAGAATGAATGGATGGATAGCCCAGCACAGTTAAATCAATGAAGCCTAACCTTTTGGTTCAATTAATGATAGATGTGTTGACAGCTTAAAGAATCTTGCACCTCTGCAACTCCCTTTGGATTTTTAATAAAATGGGAATCTTAATGGCTGCTGGAGTGGCCTTCTGAAAAAGCAGTCAGTTAAAGATCAGTATTCCATGCATCCACCTATGGCCATTGACAGTTTTAATAACTGGAGATGAAAAACCATCTTGTTGGAACCTCCCGCTCTTGGAGTCACATTTCCTGCCCCATAATAAAGAGAATTTTTGTTTAGTCTACCAAGCCAGTTGTTCATTTAGGTGCAGACAAAGTGCAGCCATGGGTTCAAACTGCAAAGAAGAACCAGCTTTTGCTGTAGAAACTCATTCCATAAGGGTAGGAAGCCCTGTCCAGTGCACTCAGATTGTAGATCCCCAGTGGACACTAGGACAATAGGAGCTGGCACAAATTCTTCATAAATTTAAGACCCTGATGGTTAGAAACCTGCTGCACAATCAGCACAAGGCATTCAAGTAAAGGCACATGAACAATTATCAATCCTCAAATTCTCAGCACCAACTTACTGTCAACTTATGGACATTTTACATCCATAATGTCCAATTGCAAATGATTCACAGTGCAACCTTTTAAAAACCGATCAGCCTCATCGCTCCAATCGATTTATCATGCAGCCAGAGGTAATTTTCAGAGCACAAGATACAATCTGATGTCAAAGCAAACCTGAAATATAATGCATGCGGTAAGGTCAGAGGTTAGGCCGGGTGTGTAGCAGGTCACACAGACAGCAGCGGGAGGCTGAATTGTAAGCAGCTGCATCTTTTTTTTTCCTCCTTTTGTCTTTCCTCCTTAATATGAGCACAGATTTACTTTACTGCCTAGCACATGAGGATGTGGGCTAAAGGGCAATTAGGCGACCTCAAGAAAAAGCCGCATAATTGCCCTCTCTGTTATCAGTATTGACCTGTAGGCCCCCAGGCTACATCTCGCTTCCCTTTATAAAGCCCAGTGGGAGGCAATGAAAATGTGAAGATGTGGGAGGCGAACATGCCTGAGGGGGCTCAGTGCCACCCTATGCCACGTGTAGGGCTGCACACAAGAAGAGTTACCACACATCTAACATACACCCCAGAAAAGTGAGAATCAGGCACATGCCTCCTCTTCCCCCCAAGCTCTTCTTTTATTTCACCTTTGTCAGGCTTTATATCCTGTTTTTTTTTCTTTCAAGGACAGAAAGCCCATGTGGATGAATGTGTTTTACGAGAGATGATTTGGTTTCCTGGACTACGGGAGCTCAGAGCTCACCCTCGTGACAAATGACTGTAATAAAATCTCCTGGCTGCAGTGTGGCTAGAAGGAGGCTTATGTGACTTACAGCCCACCCCATCTTCATTTCCACCTTCCCTGTATGGTGAGCACCCTGCCCCACCTGCCATTGTGTATAGACCATGTAGCAACTGACTAGACCAAACAGGGTGGTGCCATAAGACCCACACACACATTTATTGAAGCATGATGTAGCATGAGAGCAACCCATTTCAGTTTTATCTGTGTACCCAAGCCCCTTCTCAGGTAGGTTCATGCACCTTACCACAATGCAGCGTGGAACACCCACATTGACTTTGTGCCTCTTAACCACTTCAGATGCTGCCAACACTTGTCACTACAGACTTATATTTAGGTTCCCCCAAGAGGCCACATCAGCGAAAAAAACTGGCTGATGTGCTCATTCCACTTAGAGGGAAATCTTTAGATATAGTCAGCGGACTCCCAAAATTCCCTACCTTGTTATCCCTAATGTAGTTTGATGGGTAGACAATTAGGACCAGCTACTAGAGGTCTCAGGTTAACAGCCCCCCAAAGAAATGCACAACCAGTGGATGCAAACACAGGACAGTTATGAGGTCACTTCTTCTTTAAACAGCCTCTCTCCCCTAGTAACCCTGCTCACCACTCACTGTTAAAAAGGGTTAAGAACAGACCAGCGCCTCATGTCCCTGAAGGTGGTCCTGAGTGAAAGGACACACAAGACAGAGCCAGCCTCAAACTGATTCTACATCTTAGCCACTGCCCAAAAAGTAAAGGAACTAAAGGGCTGGACTGGGTGTCCTGACATAACAGAAAACTAACAGAGGTGGTAGAGGTTGGAGTCACACATGAGAGAAAATATTTTTATTGGTTGGAGATATTAATCATTTATCCATCCATTTCCAATATCCTCTCATTTTACTATATGGCCACAGAAGGCAGGAGTCTATGTATGGTGTAGACTTTGAATGGGGTTGGGTTGTCACTGAAGCCCACGACATTCAAGCTATGGACAGCAGGTGTAACCACTGTGCTGCCCCATCAGTCACTCAACACATTTTTGTTTCATGTAAGGGTGAGGACACAGAATCTGTGAGGCAGCGACACTAACCACTGTGTCTTTGTGTCACTGTGGTAATGCGCGGGTCGCGTCTTACCAAATTTAAGTATGTAGCAGCATTTATATTCGCTATATGAAAGTGCACTTACCATTGGTGTGTTCAAGGCGTTGTCGCGGGAACGCGGGGCCGTCTAGCAGGTGAGCGCTGTGAGGCGCGGGGTGTTGGACACATGTGGGGCCGGTATAATGGCCAGTACGGGCTCCGCCGCATGTGTTCATTTTTACGCTCCGGTGTCCTCGCAGCCTGCCTAGTGCAGGCGGTTTAAAGTGCGGCGCGCCTAAAAGAGAAAGCCGGCATTTGATTGATTGAGTCAGAGATGGGGATCCCATAATGTAAGAGAAATGATTTTACTTACTGGTGAGTCAACCACGGTCGTGCTTGAGCTCAGCATAGCCGTTGGCTGTACCGGAGGGCTTATACGCGCGCGCGACCCGCAGGAGTTTGGTTTTAAATACATAGTTGCTCGGGGCGTGTCGCGGCGTGTGGCGTGAATGCGCTACCGTCTACCGGGATAGGTGCATGAGGTAGACATGTTGGCAGATTGGCTGGACAATCTTGCCGGTTATATTTAAAGAGTTACCGGCCAACAGGGGTCGTCAGTGGACCTAAGAGCGAGGTAGGAATAAGCACTGCTGAGCTATTTGTAGGAGCAGTTGTAATTTTGGCGGCTTTTGCATATATTCTTTTGTATATATTCTTTTTGTATATAGAGTTATATATCTCCTAGTGATTATTTTTGGTGGAGGTATATATACTTATTTGGTGCTGGGATAGTTTTTGATTTTGGGTTTGGTGCAATTGTTTTATTTTTGTATATACACACACTTGTTTTTGTGCATATTTCTTTCCTGCTGGAGGAACGTCTTGAACCAGGGATAAAAGAAGACAACCTTCATTATTGGAGCGTGTGTGTGTAGTTTTGTAGGAGTGCACTGTTTTTGTAAATACACCATATTTTTCCTTTTTGTTTGTTTTTATTTATTTTTGAAGAGTCAGGGTTGAAGGACTGTGTCTTAAAGCCCACCTGACACTACTATATTTTTTGTGTACAGCACTCTTGTAAATAAATTTGCACCATTCACCCTTCAATTTTTGTCTGTGTCTCATCTCTCCATTTGATCCCGTTCGGTTCATGAACTATCAGATGTCCAGAGTGTAGGCTGGGGCCACTTCTCACTACACGGGATATCACAGTTTGGTGGCAGCGGTGGGATAGATCAAGTTGGAGAGAGAGAGAACATTTTTTTTTTGAGCACAGACGAAGACTGTGGATACAGTATGGCTCCAAAAAAACAGGTTGGAGTGGAAACTCCTGATCGGGGACATGGAGTTGACTCCAGTACAGCTCAGGCTACAGAGGATACCACCAGCACCGGTGACATCAGAGTTGTGGAAACACTCTTGCGTCAGTTCATAGCTGTCCAGGAGGACAAGGATCGGCGGTTGGAACATCGTTTCAAGAGCCTCCAACACCAATTCACCCAGCTCCAGGGACAAGTGGATCTAGTACAGCAGTCACGGTCGCAAGTCTCAGAAGAACCTGCAGAGAGGAGCAGAGGTTCACCAGTGAGAATCATGGATTATCCTCGCCTGATGCCGTTTGCCGAGCCTGAGGACATTGAGCACTATTTAACAACCTTTGAAAGGATGGCGACAGTATGTGGCTGGCCAAAGTCGGAATGGGCAGTCCGTTTGGTACCCTTGCTGACAGGGAGAGCCAGAGCAGCATTTTTGGCCATGCCAGCGGAGGAGTCTTTGAGGTACGACAGCCTTAAAGGGGCCATCCTAGAAAAATTTGAAATTAGCACAGAAACTTATAGAATTAGATTTCGCTCTGTAGAGTGGGAACATGGACAGTCTCCGAAGGAGCTGCTGGCACTCCTAAAAGAACTTTGTACAAAATGGTTACAACCTGATAAACACACTGTGGATCAAATAATTGACTTTGTTTTATTAGAACAACTTTTACAGGTGTTCGATGGCAGACTGGGACCTGGGTGGAGGAACATCGACCTAAAACCTCCAAGGAAGCTGCAGACCTTGCAGAGGTGTTTTTGGCCGCTCATCGTCCGAGGAATCTGCGAAGAGAAGACAAAGTCAGCATGAAACCTAGACCGATGGAACAGCCCAAAGGTATGTCTCGGGTTGATACGGGTCGTGGTCCAGTTAGTGCAGTCCACCTACCTGAGAGAAGAGTTTATAGGGAAGGAGTGATTTGCTACGGTTGTAACCAAAAAGGCCACATTCATAGGAATTGCCCCAAGAAGAGAGAGACAAAGCTTTGTTTTGAACCCTGTCCCCTGCCCACAAAGAAGACTCCTTTAGTAAACCGGGAGAAGATGGTGAGGGTTGCTATAGCTGGACGGCAGTACAAAGCACTGATAGATACGGGAAGCACCCAGTCTTTGGTGAGACGAGAGTGTCTGGAGGGCCAAGTGGTTGAGTCGGGCAGAGCGTAGTTCTGAGGTGTGTTCACGGTGAAGAGGTCACCTATCCTCTGGTAAGGATAAACCTGGAGATAAAAGGTGTAGGTTACGAGTTGCCAATGGGAATCGTTGATAACATGCCATACCCAGTACTTTTAGGGTTGGACGTGCCGGGTATAGAAGACTTGCTGCAGAGTGCTCTGCAGGCAGAGGCACTTGTGGTTACACGGGCTCAAGCAGCCAAGCAGAAGGAGAGATCCCATGACAATTGGGATGAGCTGCCCTTTTCAATAACTGAGAGCCCGCGCACGTACCATAAAGCCCGGAGTCAGAGGAGGCAAGAGAAGCTCTGGGGCGTTCCCAGAAGGCTGGTAACTTTGTACCTCCTACTATTCTTCCAGGTGATGCCTTTGACATCCCGAGTGATGTGGCCGCCGCTCAGCGTGATGACCCGAGCTTGCGTGTTTGTTTTGACAAGGCTGCGAGGGGACTCCAGGCTAAAACCGGAGAAAAGTTTGTCATAGAGCATGACATACTTTACCACCAAGATGAGAGTGGACAGAGACTTGTGTTGCCGAAGAATCTGAGAGAGCAAGTGCTTTTTCTTAGTCATAGCAGCCCTTGGTCTGGACATATGGGGCAAGTAAAGACATCAGAACGGCTTGCTAGACATTTTTATTGGCCGGGTTGGACAAAAGATGTGGCAAAATACATTAAAGAATGTGCCGAGTGCCAAAAAGTAGGACCTGTGAAAAGGGGAGATAAGGTGCCCTTAATACCACTGCCAGTTGTTGAAGAGCCATTCTCCAGGATTGCAGTCGATCTGGTCGGGCCTTTAGAGCGGAGCCGCACTGGTTATAAATACATTTTAGTAGTGTGTGATTATGCGACACGGTTCCCTGAAGCCTTTCCCCTCAAGAAGACCAATGCCAGTAGTATAGCTAGGACGCTTATACAGCTATTCTCCAGGGTAGGGATTCCCAGAGAGCTTCTGACTGATCAGGGTCCAATCTGACTTCCAAACTGATGAAACAAGTAAATAGTTTGTTAGGAATCAGGGGATTAAGGACCACACCCTATCATCCGCAGACTGACGGGCTTGTAGAAAGATACAATGCTACATTGAAGCAGATGTTGCGCAAGTTTGTGAATGAGACTGGGTCTGATTGGGACCAATGGTTACCTTACCTGCTTTTCGCATATCGAGAGGTTCCGCAGTCATCAACTGGATTCTCCCCATTTGAACTGCTATATGGTCGATACGTTCACGGTCCTCTCAGTGTTCTAAGAGAGACTCTAGAAGGAGATAAAGACAGAGCAGAATCGAAGAATGTGCTAACTTTTGTGCTCAACTTACAGGAAAAATTTGCTTACCTATCCCAGATGGTGAAAGAAAATATGGAGAAGGCACAAACCAAACAGAAGTCGTGGTATGACAAAGCCGCAAGAGAACGTAACCTCGCTGTTGGACAAAAGGTACTTTTACTGCTGCCTACTACTGAGAGCAGCTTACTAGCTAAGTGGCAGGGGCCTTATACGGTGACAGCACAGAAAGGTCCAGTCACTTATGAGATTGAGATGCCTGACCATCCACGGAAGCCAAAACAGACATTTCATATCAATATGTTAAAGGCTTGGCATGAGAATACTAACCCTTCATTCCAGTTTCTCATTCGAAGTGTCTTGGAGGAGGATGAGGCAGAGGAACAGTATTTGCCATCCAGACCAGATGCTGTACTGTTGCCCTCATTGGAACACCTGAGTGACAGACAAAGACAGGAAATCCAACAGATCATTCCAGAGGGTTTGTTTGGAGCTCTGCCTGGTAAGACTGAGCTCATTCAACATAATATAAGACTTACCTCCCCAGGTCCAGTGAGAACTGCGTATTTCCGCATCCCGCACGTTTGCAGGAGGTCTTCAAGGAGGAATTGGAGCAAATGAAACAACTTGGAATAGTTGAACCATCGGTGAGTGAATGGTGTAGTCCTGTTGTACTCGTCCCAAAGAAAAATGGACAAATGCGATTTTGTGTAGACTATTCAAAAGTTAATGCAATATCTGCTTTTGATGCCTACCCCATGCCAAGGGTAGATGAATTAGTGGAGCAGTTGGGTCCTGCTAAATTTTTAACAACTATTGATTTATGTAAAGGTTATTGGCAGATACCACTGACAGAAGAGTCAAAGCCACTTACCGCATTTGGCCCTGGAGGCCTATACCAGTTCACCGTAATGCCATTTGGTTTACATGGGGCAGCTGCCAATTTCCAACGCTGATGGACAAAGTGCTGCAAGGAGCAGAAGGCTACGCTAGAGCATATATTGATGATGTGGTAGTGTTTAGTCAATCATGGGAAGACCACTTAAAGCACCTTGCTGAAGTTTTCGACCGTCTAAAAGATGCTGGTTTGGTGATAAACCCAGAAAAAACAGTTTTGTGTAAGGACGAGGTGCAATACCTGGGTTACACCATAGGGGGCGGTATTATTCGTCCTCAGGTTGACAAAGTGGCTGCCATCCAGAATCGTCTGCAGCCAGCAACAAAAAGACAGGTCCGTTCCTTTCTGGGACTAGTGGGTGGTACCGTCGGTTCATTCCGAACTTTTCAAGCATTGCAGCACCCCTATCTGACCTCCTGAAAAACCAAGCCCCTAGAAACATCAAATGGACAGAGACATGTGAACATGCTTTTAATACATTGAAAAAAGTTTTCTGTGAAAATGTATTACTGCACTGTCCTGACTTTTCCAAACCTTTTATTTTACAGGTCGACGCCTCAGGGGAAGGTTTGGGCGCCGCTTTAATGCAGGGGGAAGGAGAAGAAAGGAGACCTATTTTGTTTATCAGTCGGAAGCTATTTGATAGAGAAAAGAAATATGCAGTGTTGGAAAAGGAGGGACTGGCTATTAAATGGGCAATAGATAGTTTAAAATATTACCTTTTGTCAACAGAGTTTGTAGTTGAGAGTGACCATAGGGCTTTGCAATGGATGCAGCGAATGAGACATTCAAACGCACGTGTGGCCCGTTGGTATTTGTCGCTCCAGCCTTATAAATTTCAGGTACGCTATGTGTCGGGAAAGAAAAATCTCGTGGCGGATTATTTGTCCCGACTTTGCGACCTGTAATCTTAAGGGGGAGGGTGTGTGGTAATGCGCGGGTCGCGTCTTACCAAATTTAAGTATGTAGCAGCATTTATATTCGCTATATGAAAGTGCACTTACCATTGGTGTGTTCAAGGCGTTGTCGCGGGAACGCGGGGCCGTCTAGCGGGTGAGCGCTGTGAGGCGCGGGGTGTTGGACACATGTGGGGCCGGTATAATGGCCAGTACGGGCTCCGCCGCATGTGTTCATTTTTACGCTCCGGTGTCCTCGCAGCCTGCCTAGTGCAGGCGGTTTAAAGTGCGGCGCGCCTAAAAGAGAAAGCCGGCATTTGATTGATTGAGTCAGAGATGGGGATCCCATAATGTAAGAGAAATGATTTTACTTACTGGTGAGTCAACCACGGTCGTGCTTGAGCTCAGCATAGCCGTTGGCTGTACCGGAGGGCTTATACGCGCGCGCGACCCGCAGGAGTTTGGTTTTAAATACATAGTTGCTCGGGGCGTGTCGCGGCGTGTGGCGTGAATGCGCTACCGTCTACCGGGATAGGTGCATGAGGTAGACATGTTGGCAGATTGGCTGGACAATCTTGCCGGTTATATTTAAAGAGTTACCGGCCAACAGGGGTCGTCAGTGGACCTAAGAGCGAGGTAGGAATAAGCACTGCTGAGCTATTTGTAGGAGCAGTTGTAATTTTGGCGGCTTTTGCATATATTCTTTTGTATATATTCTTTTTGTATATAGAGTTATATATCTCCTAGTGATTATTTTTGGTGGAGGTATATATACTTATTTGGTGCTGGGATAGTTTTTGATTTTGGGTTTGGTGCAATTGTTTTATTTTTGTATATACACACACTTGTTTTGTGCATATTTCTTTCCTGCTGGAGGAACGTCTTGAACCAGGGATAAAAGAAGACAACCTTCATTATTGGAGCGTGTGTGTGTAGTTTTTGTAGGAGTGCACTGTTTTTGTAAATACACCATATTTTTCCTTTTTGTTTGTTTTCATTTATTTTTGAAGAGTCAGGGTTGAAGGACTGTGTCTTAAAGCCCACCTGACACTACTATATTTCTTTGTGTACAGCACTCTTGTAAATAAATTTGCACCATTCACCCTTCAATTTTTGTCTGTGTCTCATCTCTCCATTTGATCCCGTTCGGTTCATGAACTATCAGATGTCCAGAGTGTAGGCTGGGGCCACTTCTCACTACACGGGATATCACAGTCACCCGCCACTGAAACACAGATAATCCTCAAGTCCTATTATGAGGGCATCACCACCGACATCATAAAACATTTAAGACACATTTTTTACTTCGCTCCAAGGCTGGGTACCTTCACTGAAGAATGTGTGTGTTTTCTGTGTCCTCACATGGTCTTCCTGTGACATGCAGTTGGGCTGAGTGGTGTGTGCATGAGTGTGTAAGTGTGCCCTGTGATTCAATGGTGCCCTCCAGCGCTGGTTCTCCTGGCCCGCTGTTCCCTGGATACACTGTGGCTCCGAGATACTGCATTTTGAATAAAGAAGCTTTAGAGATTGAAGGAGTGTATATTTTAAACCTAAACGTGTTAGTTCCCAGCAGGAATTCATTACACAATACAATATAAATTATTTCCCTTTCAGTTCAGAATGTCATGGCTGGCACTGGATTAAGAATTAGTGGAGAATTAATAGGCTTAAAGCTTAAAGGTAACCTTATTCACTTTCTAGGAACTGCCAAAATAGCAGGTGGCAGCCAATCTAAAGACAATGGAGAAAAGAGTATAATTAGCTAAGTATTTTCTTACAAAAGATAAGGTTATAAAGGAAATTTACACAATTAATATAGTTATGTATAGCCATCCATCCTTCCTTTGATCCAGTTGACACTAACTGAACAGTCAAATTTGTTAAAAAAGTGGCAGGGAAACAGACGTAAGGAATATACCAGGTAAGCTGAACTGGTCTGTCAGACCTGCATTTTAATACAGTCCTGTTTATCATGGTGCTGGACAGTGGTGACATGTTTCATGTTTGCCTGACATGCTTGTAAGAACTTCACTGGACTCTCTTCTTGGGCAATACTACTATAATTAGTAGAAAGAAGCTAAGAAGGTAACATCCCTGGCACAAACTGGGCAGGGCCTGGCCACACTCAAATGGTGCCAGTTAAGAATGGCCAATTAATCTGATGCACACATCTTTGGGATGTGGAAAAAGAATTGACATAATCCACAATGACTGTCAGCTCCACATACAGTAGATAGTGTCTGGGGCAGGATTTGAATCCATGATCCTCAAGTTGTGATTCTGCAGTGCTAACCACCATGTTGGCCATTTAATATCCAATGATGTGTAGAATGGTTCCTTTCTGGCATGTATGTTTACTGTGTAACTCGAACTTGAAATAAGGAAGTTGGAGAAAGCATGAATGTATGTATTGTGGAAGCTGGCCCGGACACAGACAGGCAGACACGTCAATGTCACCCACAACATGTTTATTTATAAGTGCCATTATGTACAAGGTGCACAAACCCCACAAAAGTCCTGGCCACTACACAATGTCTTCTCTCCTTCAGGCCGCCTCTTTGCCTCCTCCTAAGACCTTGTCTTCTCTACTCTCCCGACTCCAGCCATTGTACGAATGGAGGCGGCCCCTTTTGTAGCCACCCGGGTGTGCTCCAGGTGCTTCCCGGCAATCTCCCACCGACACGCCCCAGTGTGGCGGAAGTGCCAGCTGCGTACCTGGAAACACTCCGGGTGTCCTGAGTCTTCTTCCCCCCCAGCACTTCTGGGTGTGGCAGAAGTGCTGAGGTCCAGGGCTCCAAAGGCATAGGGGCAGCCCCTGGCAGTGACCACGGGCGCCAACAGGGTGAAGCTTCAAAGCTATGTAGCTGTGGCCCCCAAAGGTACCAGGGCGGTTGCTCCCACATGGTCTGGGGAAGGCACAAGCCCTCCTCCGGTCCTCCTGGGCATCTCGGCCTGGTCGCCACCCCAGCCATCTCTGACAGTATGTTCAAATGGATTTCCCCTTAAGAATACAGACATGGCATAAGAGAGAGATATTTTGAATGGACCAGGTCTAAGTGAATGTAGTTTGTAGCATGCTTCCTACCAAATATGACTCCTATAGTGATATGGATAGAAAGGTTAAAAGTAATGTTCATTTACCAGCTAACTTTAAAAAAAAATAAGAGTCTTAAGAGCTCCCTAGCTTGCTTATCATCATCCACCATCTTTTTAATGATTTGACTACATGAACAGATTGGTCTTCATCCCCTGTCTTCATGCACAAAACAAAAACACAACGTCCATGGCCCCTGCACCCTAACTCTTCTGTGTTGATCACCATACTTCTGCTCCATTTCAGCATTCTCTGCTCCGGTCATCCACTCATCACTAGATGATTCCAGAAAATTATATTTAATTCAGTTTTTGCTTATATAGCACAATTCTGTGAAGAAGGGTAAAGGTGAAAGATGCAAATAACAGAAAAATATAAAACCATTCATCCTTTACATATGTGAGGAAGGACATCTACCTAAACATTCAGAAATACGGGGAGAGTGAGACTCACAGGGTCAGTTTCAGTTTCGATCCTCCATCTGGCCACCACCCCTATAGCCTCCTATGGATAGTTAAGCCTGTCCCAGGATCTCATCAGTACATTTATTATCTTCAGTCAACCTTCCTCCTGATCAGCCCAAGCCCTCAATGTGACTTCCTCAACTGGGTGGGTCAATGATAATCAATAAAAACCTTCCACTTTAGTGTGCAAAGGTTTTATTATGAAAACTGTCATATTGTCCTGAAAGGCACTGTACTACCATCTTCGGTTCTTTTCAATTGATGATCCAAAGAGCATGAAGAAGAAGAAGAATCTCTAAAACTCTCCCTTTTATAGAGTGCCTTGGTGGATTACAGGAACAAAGTATTAGTTGCATCACTATAAAACTTGGACAACTGATAATTAATCAATAATCATGCAATTGGTCTTACACATTACTATGCATCTAATTCAATAATATATCATATCTCAAATTTTTATCTTATGTATTCTACAAGGCTATACACACTGTTGATCTTAAGCTTAAAGTTTGAACAGTCTATTACCCATAGCATTATGCAAGTCAATGCTTAAGAAGGCTTTTTGGTATTTACATATATATATATATATATATATATATATATATATATATATATATATATATATATATATATATATATATACACACATTGTCATCTGTTTCATAAGTTTCTATTTATACATCTCATCAGCCCTCAAACTACTTTTTCCTTGGAAAACACTTACTCACCCCAGCCCTGTTAAATTCTTTAGCTTTTCCATTTGAGCTCTACATTTTTATTCCATTCAATTTGAAAGCTACATCTTATCTAAATAATCCTATTTTCCAACATTAACACATCACACAGATTACATATTACAAGTCTCTTTACCACATAACACTTAAAGCATTATTTTAACCCCGATACATTCCATAATTTTGGTTATAAGATTTAGAAAATATTTAATTGCTTCATTTTGCCTAGCTGCCGATTCCTTAGAAAAACAGCCCAAACCGCCCCTTTCTTAAAGTGAATTCCCTTGATCCACAATTGCAGCACATATACAACTGCTGAAAACACAATGGGACGCTAAACCAGTCTACACCTATTGGTGACCAATTTCCAAAACAGTCCCACCAGCTATGACTTCAAGTTGATTTAATTTCCTCAACAATTTTCACTACACTACTGTCAGCTTCAAGTTCTGTAATCATGTGTGTCAAAGTGGCATTAGTAACATTTTCCCTCATAGAAATCTCAAAAATGTGCTTCTGTAAATTTCCCCATACTTAGGAGGTTCTAGATGTGGCAACTGAACATTATCAACTGTAGACCAGTTCCATACCTTTTTAAGCACCTTCAGCATGGGAAAGATGCTATACAAATAAAATGTATTATTATTATTATAATTTATTATTATCAATATTGGGTTAAAGTAATAAAGTGCAGGAAGTCCCCAGGTTACGGACATCTGACCTACGACTTACGAATGGTGCTGCAGCTGCGACGCATGCACCTCAGTAACAGCTGCTCTGTCATCTTCGGCCTGGGGATGCTGCAAGCGGTGGCAGGAGGGGGGCGATTTCGCTGTTCGCGCAGTGTAGTGTCCCTCGGGCGGCTCCCGGCGCCAAGTGGTGACCCGTGGTCCATAGTCACTGGTGCCACAGCTATCACTTGTGTGCAGAACAGAGGCATGATGGGGCGGTTCACTGCCCGCCCACTACGCCGCCGCAGGTACTGCTCCTGACTGGATACAGGCTGGATGGAGAGGATGGGGATGTTTCACTGCCCACCCACCACACACGGCTGCCCCGTTCATTCTCGGCGGGCAGCTGGTAATGCTGCAAGTGGTGACCCGGTTGTAGCTGAACGGATGCCATTGATGGTGAACGGGGCAGCGGGGGGCAGCATTGTAGTGTGCCTCCGGTGGCTGCCTGTTGAATGGGGGCAGTGGTGGGTGATTCACTACCGCCTTTGGCCGCACTGTGTTCATTCTCATTGGGCGGATGCTGCAGGCAGCATAACTGTAGTGGAGGTGACTGTGTGGTGGGCGAATGGTGAATCGCCTTCGCTGTCCCAATTCATTCTCAATAGCAAGCCTGCTTGTACTGTTACGCACATAGCAGGAAGTTGTCTCTTGTCAGTACATCAGACATGTTGACGACAGGTGCCTTCCTGCTGTGATAGCGTGTACAGTGTTGTGCAGAAGAGCTCATCTTAATCTTTTGTCTTCACCCTTCAACAATGTCTCTGAAACACAAATTTGATGCAAGTGCTGGTGATATAGTAAAGAAGAGAAAAACCATCACCATTGAAAAATAAAGTAGAAATAATAAAAAGGTCAGAGAGAGGTGCAACTCCATCATTCATTGGCAGAGCATTTGGTTACAGTCAGTCAACAACAGCATTTATTAAAATAATGTACCTGTTCCGACTTACATAGAAATTAAAATTAAGTACAAACCTACAGTCCCTATCTCATACGTAACCCAGGGACTACCTGTAGTTTTATTGGTTTTGCAAATGTACTGTATTGTACCTGGCTATGATCAGATTATTCAATAGTATCATTACCTTACCCAGAGTTACTGGTTGCCAATGACATTCTCCTCCAAGATAAGAGTCATTACATGACCATTTTCCCAGCTACATGCTCATGTGCACAATGTCGTCCTGTTGATTTATCCAGTAGGCAGTACTTGTGCTGAACAGTAGGTGTCAAAGTTCCCTTCAGAACACATCAGCACTACTGTCATTGATGTTCTCTTAAGGAGCACATTAGAAGTGCAAAGGTTGTGCCCATACTTCCTTCTGATGTTAAAAGCCTTTTGCCATCAACTGGTATTCTTGGTTTGCATCAGAGCCTTCCATTTCATAAATTGCTGCTCTCTGCATGAGGCACTCTATCTCTCTTGTGGCCTAATTATTACTTTGTCTCAATAAGGTAACAATAAAGGAAAAGTATTTTCTATATTAATTTGGAAGGCTTGTTGGAGGATCTTTTGGTCCCCAAGAAGCCATAATATTAATCATGCTCTCTGTATTGCCACCAACAGCTGTGAGTTTGACATATATTTTTTATATATTAAACTAACCATCCTCTGCAGCTTCGCCCGCGTAATAGTGAACAGGACAGCTCCCCCCCCTTGGCCCGCAGCCTCTGTCTTCGATTAGCGCAAATATATCGCTCCTGCAAGCGAACTATGATTCTTAGGGCAATGAGAGAAGTCGCAAAATCAACTGGAATGTTCAAGCATATTCTAGATAAAAGCCTGATCTAAATCCGTTAAGTAGCTCTCTTGTTTGCTAGCTAAGCAGATATAAGATACGCCCCGAGGCTGGCACGTGAGTGAGGAGCACCCCGCCGCTCTCCCATCAGCCCGCTGCATCTCTCTTGGATTCATGCAAATAAATCGGTACCACAAGCAAACTATGATACTTAGTAGTTCTCTGGTGAAAGCGGACAGACATACAGACAGACAGACATTGGATGTTTTATATATATAGAGATTGGGTTGGACACTCTATTACTGAGTGCCCCAATTTCCAAAGCAACCTTGTTTTATTCCTCTTAGTGATTATGAAAACATTTTGTGGTATTGTCCACAAAGCAGTGAATCCTTTTCACTTAGTGATACTATAAACATATCAAACACTAGGAGTAAAAATGGATGAGAATATACAATTTGAAAGATTCAAATCAATGTCACACAGCAAACTTTATATCAGGCTGTTCGCTTTGAGAAGTTATAAAGTGGAGTGAGGGTTGTTGGTGGCCAGAAGAGTAGATGAAGGCCAGAAAAGCAGATGAGTCTTTGCAGGCGTTAAGTTTCAAAAATAGATAGAACCTGAAGAATCATCAGAATAACCACATGGCAAGCTTTGTGTCAGGAAAACCAAAGAGCTCAAAGAAGAAGAACATGAGATGCTCTAAAACTCTTTGTTTTATATGAAGATGTGAAGGCTGACCATGTATGATTTTCAGAAATAAAGCAATAGTTGAATCATGTTAATACTTGAATAACATAACTTTGGATTGAGGTATTTACAATCAAACATTTTTACGTAGCTAATAGAAAGATATACTAACTGAAAAAGGTCTCAATCACTTATCTTACTAGGAGGGTTCTGCCCCCCTGCTCACTTTGCTCACCAACCACCGGACGGGCGCTATGCACTAGCCACTTCGCGGCTCTGCCACTCGCATATGGGGAAGTGGATGTACAATTTAAACAGATTGTTATTTTCATGGGAATAGTTACATATGTTTAATAGAACTAACTATTTAACATTACCGTGAGTAATTAACCATGGTAAAAAATAGTAAAAGATAATAAATTGAAAGAAAATTATGTTTCATGTTGTGTTAGAGGTATTTGTTTCATTATGCATGTTTGTTCTGTTTGGCTTTGAAATTAACAAGCAAATACTTTTTGAATTTACACTATTACTGTTAAACTTCAGTAAAAACAATATTTGGAATGAACTTTTCATCAGTATTGCCTTGAATTTTGATTCCATGTTTGGCCACTTTTCTTGACAACACAACGTTTCACTGCCCGAGAGTGAATATTGTTTCTTTCTCTCTAATAAATACACCGACTTTTTCAAATGTTTGTCCCTGTGATTTGTTAATTGTCATAGCAAACGCTAATCTAACGGTAAACTGTAAATGTTTTAATACGAATGGTACTGTATATCAAGATCTCCTTTAGTGTCTAATCTTGTCCTATTGCATAGTCCATCACTCATACATAAATTACGCAATAACATTGTGATACACCCTTCTTTAAACAGTAATTCGGTCGGTGGAAGACCGGATAGTGTTAATGGTTGTAGATATTCTATGGGATATTGTAAGCTGATGTTTTCATCTTCCGCACCAGCACCACCAACTATTTCAGCATAGTCTATTGATACGCATTTAACCAATTTGTCGTATAACCGATTAATTATTGTTTCTTGGTGCTAGGATTGTCCTTGTACTCATTTCTTCTGTTGATAACCCTTCAATAAGATTTGGACATAATACCATATTTACGCGTGTACCACGCACACATTTTTTCCCGAAAATTAGCATTAGAAAATCAGGTGCGCTTCATACACGAGGAAATGGAATTCTGTAATGTTTGCTTCTTCTGCTTGGGCTTGCTTGCTTGCTCGTGCTCTCTCTCTCTCTCGCTCGCTTGCTTGCGCACTCGCACTCTCTCTCTCTCTCTTGCTCGCTTGCTCGTGAACTCGCTCTCTCTCTCTCGCACACTCGCACTCTATCTCTCTCGCTCACTCTTTCGCACTCTTTCTCACTCATGCTCTCTCTCTCTAAACGCTTCCTATACAATCACAATGTGCGTTGTACATGGGGCAAAACGATTTTCGCGATTTTCTTTGTAAAAATTAGGGTGCACGTCTTACATGAGGGCACGTGGTACACGAGTAAATATAGTAAGTCTTCTTTTTTGGGGAACTTAAAGCGAGGAAAATGTAAAAATTTATAAGAGCTGAGAGCGCAGGAACTGTGTCTGACAAAAACATTCACATGAATGAGATATGATTGGACCGTGGGTGTGGGCCGTTAACCATAAGTGGTTGAGAGGAGGGTGGGACTTGAAAAAATCTCTTGGCAATAGTCCTGTCTCGTCTCAAGATTTTCTTTTATAATAGAGAGATATCTTCTATAAGCCAATACACATTGTTTTATCCTATCCTCAAACAATCCATTAACAATAATATTATATCAGCAGATGCTATAGGAGGTTTTTAGGTATTTGCAAATATTCCTTCAGCCTATCTAACACTCCACATATATACATCCCATCAGCCCTCAACCTGCTTTCTCCCTGGAGAATAGTAACTCATCCCAGCTTTGTTAAATTCTTTAGCTTTTTCCTATGAGCTCCACAATTACATTCTATTCACTTAAAAGATGCATGTTATCTAAATAATCCTATCTTCCAATATTAACACATCACACAGATCACAAATTTTAAGACTTACTACCATATAATGTATAAGGCATTATTTTAACCCCAGTACTGCCATCATGCCCCTCAATGATGAGTACAGCCCTCTCACAATATTTAACCTTCTTAACATATTTCACTGAATAAACTCAGAAAACAAATCTACCAAGTGGACAAAAATTGTGGAAAACTGCAGTGTGGAAATTCTTCATTTGCTCTTATCCGCTAATAAGATGAGCCGAATACAGCACATTTTAAAAGTGTTTAATGAGTGAAGAGGTTCTAAACTACTTCTTGACTAGTTTATATGCTCAGCATTCAGCTGGAAGAAAAGGTCAAAAAAGGAGAGATTTGCTGCTTTTTCTGCCGTGTCTCTCAGCTGTGTCAGCCAGAAGAGCTCTATGCTTCCTACTTACATGATGGCCATAGCAGTGCGCATGTTTAAAGTGGGAAACAGGAGCAGCCACAACTCTGTAGCTCTCCCAGCCACAAGCAGAGCATGCAATCAATGTATCCTTTAAGCTGAAAAATACATTCAACTTTGTACTTTTAAAAAATGATTTGTTTCATTTTTTTAGAGCAAGTCACACACATGGTCCTCTAACCTTACATACTGAATGTGTAACTAACCCAAGATGGCAGGGCAAGGTCACATGGCTTCCATTTTGAAATCCCCAAACAAAACAAAATGTTGTAAAGAAAAGCAATGCTGAGACACATAAATACCAAGAGTATGCCATACCACATGGCTCCGAAATCCATAAACAGAACAGGACAATAAATAGAAATTAAATGCTGCAGGTAGACTAAGCCTCTATATCCTATGAATTCTCTAAAAAGAATAAAATAATGCTTAGACAAAAAAGAGACAAATATATATCCATTACTTTACATCTAAAATCTTAGACAATGTGAAAATGTAAAAATGTAAAAAAAAAAATGTAAATGATGAGGCTGGGCCTCTGAAATCCAAAAAGAACTACAGCGCCTTGTTAAGGCAAATATAAACTGAGGCTAGGCCATGCATGATTTCCCTCTGGAATCCTAAAGGGCAAGATGATACCTACATGCATCAATACCAAAATAATGCTTGACCCAGTTGGCTTCCTGAAAAGAACAAGGTGATGTTTAGATACACAAATGTAGAGTCTAGGCCTCAATCCTTTTAGCTATGAAACCACCAAGATGATTACTTCTGTAAATCCAGAGTCTATGGCACAGCCAACATGGCTCCAAAATAACTTAGAAGGACAACGTGTTGTTTGGACCTGTAGATGCCAAGGCCAGGCCAGACCCGTACATGCCATGAAATGATGTTTACATCCATTAATGTTGAATCTAGGCATGCCACCTGAAATCCTGACAGGGGACAAGGCCCTAATAAGATTCATAAATGTTCTGGCTAGGACATGCCCTTTTCCCTTTGAAGTTTTCAGGTGAGGCAAACCAGTGCTTAGACAGAGAAACATTGCCACAGAGGATAAGGACTGGGTGGCATCCTGGCTGGAATAGGTGGTTCCTTACCTGGCTGGGAAGCCTTTATAGTGGATAAATGGAGAGAAGCAGCCTTCTGGGGCCATGCGCTCCCCCAGTGTGATGCGTTGCAGCATCCCTCTGGTGATCTCCTCTGTGCACACCTGCAGGGTTACATGGGAGTTGTAGTATCAATGGGAGGCCCTGCTGGGTTCCTTGGGAGGCAGCAGGTGGAGCTGCACGAGGGAGCATTCCACATTTAATGGAGGTTTCACCTAGACAGAAAGTGCTTCCTGGGTCTGGCATAAAGTAAGCCTCTCTGCGGCACCCAGGTGATTGGAGTCGGGTGTAGAGGAAGGACAAAACTTACCTGGGATGAGTGGAGGAAAAAGGAACAAGAAGAAGAGAAGAATTTTATTGTGGCTGTGAACCCTGTGAAGAAGCATTTGTCGAGGTATATCTTAAAATAAACTCTAATTTGAACTCGGGTTGATTCAGTAAAATTATCTGTGAAGTTGTGTCAGAGTTTTGGGGTGCTGATTGGCCCCCTATAGGTCACAACATCAAAGATATATTACACCCACTTTGAGTCTGAAATCTTGCAGGAAGACAAAGTGGTGTCTTCCATATAAATGTTAAAGCAATGCCACCACCCACCTTTGGCCCCAAAATATCTGAGAAGTCCAAGGTAATGTTTATGCCCATCAATGTTGAGGATGGGTTGAACCCAAAATAACATAAAGGATAACATTGAGGTTAGAACCATGAAGGCTAAGACTTGACTGTGCCCCCCTTTGACTCTATTACCCTATGAAGACAAAATGATAATTGGAACTGTCAATGCTATGGTAATGCCCTGTCCCCGTTGCCCCTGAAATCATCAAAAGGTGCTTAAACATGAAAGCAAAGTGCTCACTGTAGCATTTTCTGCTTCAAATTGAGAATTTTCCATGAATGTTACAGAAGCCATATCTCACCTAAATTGTGCAAGAAAAGTAAAATCACTCCCTGACTAAAGGGGAAGACATTTCAAAGTCCCTGAGCTTACACTTCTTTAAGACTGAGCAGTTCAACCTGGCTGAACAATGACAGATTGCTCCTTTCTTATTCATGTAATATAAAATCTTCATAATGGACAGCATATTTATGTATGCAAAAGGTGTAGTAGCAGCAGCTTACCACTGAGTGGGCAGGGGGCCTCTTTATTATTCTCAGCAGTACAGGAAGATGACCGTTGACCTGCACACTCAGAACACTTCTCGAGGGCATTCACTTAATAGATCTACTGGACGTTAATTGCATTATTAAAGAAACTCCAGTGTAGTGGAGCCTTTCTCAATGCGAGGCAGATGGGTCATAAGTACGGCTGCAAAACAACAGCACTTCAAAAGAAATGTCTGAATTATGTTCTGAAGGGCCCTAATATGCCAGGATTGGAAAATGTGAAATTTAACACAAAATGTGGCAAGAAGCCATCTGCCATAACTACAATAAACATGCTGGACTGGTCAAAGCTACAGGACCAAGGTTAGGAGAGGAACAGAGTGCCAACTACATGCCATAACATGATGGCCAAAAGGTTTACATACTGAAAGAAGAATGTTTCTTTGTACAATTTAGCAACACAGAAAACTGGAAAGACAAAGGTCGCCCTCAACCTGCTATTTTCACACTCTGTAGGTGACTGAAACACTTCATTTGATTTCAATCGTTAAAATGAATAAAGAGTTGAAGATCCACCATACGGCAGGTCTTGATCCAAGAACATTTGTTTTATTCTTACAAAGCACACTTCCACTAATAAGCTCAGTGGCCTACACACTCATTATAGATACAGTGTTATTTGTTAAAAAAAAACCAAAATAACACACATTAGAGAAGCAAAAATATAACAAGTGTTTAGAATAGAGGCTACCTGATGGCATCACTGCTATGAACCAAGACCTTAACAAGCACTTTGCTTGGGCTTAATAAGATTTAGAAAGTGCTAATGACGAGATACTTTTATTGTGTCTATTATTTGCTTACTGCTGCGTAACAAAGAAGCTTTATTTAGCCCTAATAAGACTTATAAAAGCACCACTTTGCGTTTGAGGCCACTTATAGTGCATCCGTTTGTCACCTCATGATATGTATCAAGACTTTAATGAAGACATTGGTTGGTCTTTATAAGGCTTACAAAGAACGAATGGCAATGCTTCAGAATAGCAGTGACCTATAATGCTTGCATTAATCGTAACAAGACCTTTACAAAGCCTTTGTGTTATGAAGCCGTAGCAGATGCACTACCGCCAGTCCTTAAGGCCACTCTTCTAAAGTGTATCCACATGACATTCAAACAAAATGTCCCGCAATGAAACCACTGAACTATTTATATTGTGCTTTTCACAACCAGTACCTTAAAAACAAGAATGCTTGACATCTAGGTAAAATTAAATGAAATGCTCATCAGACATGCCAGTGTCTCGTTTTGAGTAAATGTAAAAATCAATGAGCTCAGTGTAAAAGAAACCCATTTATTCCATCTATCCCTACTGAACACATCTGATCCATGTTAGAGTCATGGGGGTCAAAGCATATCCCAGGAGCATTGGGAGAAAGGCAGAAACCAACTATTGACAGGTTGCCAGGTACTTCTAATAAGTCAACAACAATAACAATGTTTATTTCTATAGCACATTTTCATGCACAGGATGTAGATCAAAGATCTCAAAGAAATAGTTACAAGAAATTGTGTCAAGAATAATAATGCATAAATAATAAAAAAAGAAATCAATACAAGCTTACATAACATGTATCATATATAAATGAAAGACCTGTGTGTGTATGGAGCAGTCCGCTCTGCTCGTGCTCAACCACAGCCACTAGATGGTGCATTTTTTCAGCACTTGCACGCACCTCACTACAAAAGACATGTGTGCAGCAAACACCACTGGGCAACAACAACATCGTGCTGATGACATAGATGAAGAGACACAACATCAAAAGGAAGCAAACTCCGAAGCTCAAGAACATGAAAGACATGATAGACATTGTCTATCTGGAGGTATTTTCTCGAGACAAAGATATGCCAACGATATGGCTAAGATATAGTATCGCCAGTGTCTTCTTACAAAAGCCAGTAGGGCAGCTAACATCACATTATAATGTGACCTTGAGAGCTGCTCTGGACGCAGTGGCTCCCCTTGAAACAAAAGTGATCAAAGCACATAGAAACTCTCCCTGGTTTAATGAAAACACTTGAGCTCTTGAATTAGAGTGTCGAAAATTGGAGTGCAGATGGAGAACAACAAAGCTGCATGTCTTTCAAATTGCATGGACAGAGAGTGTTAAAAAATATAAAAAAGCTCTCTTTAACGCTCGCTCATAATACTATTCAAAAATAATAGATAGCAATAATAAAAATCCTTGGGTACTGTTTAGAACGATTGTCAAATTAACAAATGGGAATTCAGATCTACAGTGCAAAATACCAACAGATATTAGCAGTACAGACTTTATAAACTTCTTCAATGAGAAAATTAAAAATATAAGATCCCAGATCTCAGCATCAGAGTATAAACCAAATACTAGCTTAGCAGGCCCTGTCTCACATTGCATTTAGCACTTTAGTAATTTTAGTCCTGTAACTGAGCAGGAAGTCTTAACTTTAATTTCTAAAATGAAACCCACTTCTTGTTCCCTAGATCCAGTGCTAACAAAACTAATAAAAAGTGCAATGGATGTTCTTGCAGCACCTGTTCCAACCATTATCAATAGTTCATTATTGCATGGCACAGTACCTCATGCACTAAAAGTGTCAGTCATTAAACCATTATTTAAAAAGTCAGACCTAAACCCAAACATACTAAATAATTATAGGCCTATTTCAAATTTACCCTTTCTTGCTAAAATACTAGAAAGTAGTTGCTAATCAACTTCAGTCACACCTTACGCATTACAATTTACTTGAGAAACTCCAGTCTGGCTTCCACACTGGTCATAGTACAGAAACGGCACTAACGCAGGTTGTAAACAACATTCTGATATCCTCTGATGAAGGAAACTCCACTGTAATTATGTTGTTAGACTTAAGTGCAGCATTTGACACCATTGACCATTCTATTTTACTGCACAGGCTAGAAAATGATGTTGGGCTTACAGGCACTGTGCTCACTTGGTTTAGTTCTTATTTATCAAATCGATTCCAATATATACAGAAAGGTGCTGAAAGTACTATATCATTATACTCAGAAGTTAGATATGGTGTCGCGCAGGACTCAGTACTGGGACCTTTACTGTTTTCAGTTTACATGCTTCCACTAGGATCTATCGTTAGGAAATATAATGTTAATTTTCACTTGTATGCAGATGTCACCCAGTTATACCTTTCATTTAGATCAAATGAAGTTTCTCCGATGTTGTCTTTAATTAGTTGTGTTAGTGAATTAAAGTAGTGGATGGATGAGAACTACTTGCCTTTAAACACAAATAAAACAGAGATGTTAATTGTTGGAGGGAATGACGCTGATCACAATAATATTATGGCATCATTTAACTCAGTTGGAATCCCCATTAATTTTACTGAATCAACCCGCAATCCAGGAGTTATCTTTGACTCTAGCATGTCATTTAAAGCGCATATTACAAAGCTGTCCAAATCATGTTTCTTCCGTCTTAAAAATGTTGGAAAAATTAAGGTGCTTTCTAAATAGACATGATTCTGAGAAATTAATTAATGCATTTATTTCTAGTAGGATTAACTACTGCAATGCGGTGTTCACTGGATGTTCAAACTGTTCTTTATACAGCCTCCAGTTAATCCAAAATGCTGCTGCAAGAATTATTACAAGAAAAACAAAAGTATGAACATATAACTCCAGTTCTTAAATCCTTACACGAGGCTCCCGGTTAAGTTTAGGGCAGATTTCAAAATCCTCCTGTTAACATATAAAGCTTTAAATGGCCGAGGTCTGGCTTACTTGTCTGAACTTATCATGACTTACAAACCTGAGAGCACATTAAGATCTCAAGATGCCGGTCGGCTTATGATTCCATGGATTAATAAAATAACAGTGGGAGGTCAAGCTTTTAGTTACAGGGCCCATAAACTCTGGAATGGTCTTTCTGCTACTATAAGAGATGCCCCTTCAGTCTCAGCTTTTAAATCCTAGCTGAAGACTCACTACTTCAGTTTAGCATATCCTGACTAGAGCTGCTGATTAACTGTATCTGACTGCATCTTTGTTGTCAGTCATTAGCACTAAAACATAAGTAACATGATAGTTACTTACTATTCTGTTTCTCTTCTCGGTACTTAAACATGGCACTCGGTACCATGACCCACCTGCCAAGTTGTTTTGCCTGCCTAAGGTAAAGTCATCCCTGATGGAGGATTGCAGGAATCTTGGGGTAGAGGGGTCCTTTCATCGGATTGGCCGGCCCAGCGCTGTTTCAGCTGTGGAATGGCCAAATAGGGGAGGCAGCTTGATGGCTGAGGTCTCCAGGACTCTAAACAAATCCCAATCATATTATGTGATATCATCTACTGTTAAATTCTGGTCCGTACTTGTAACATTTTTATTTTTATACTGTATTGAGGATTTGTTCTGTTCTGTGTATTGTACTGTATTGTATTGACCCCCTTCTTTTTGACACCCACTGCATGCCCAACCTACCTGGAAAGGGGTCTCTCTTTGAACTGCCTTTCCCAAGGTTTCTTTCATTTTTTCCCTACAAGGGTTTTTAGGGAGTTTTTTCTTGTCTTCTCAGAGAATCAAGGCTGGGGGGCTGTCAAGAGGCAGAGCCTGTTAGAGCCCATTGCGGCACTTCTTGTGTAATTTTGGGCTATACAAAAATAAATTGTGTTGTATTGCATGGAAGTGAAATACCTCAGCAATGGGTAAAAAGCTTGAAGTTTTCACTAAAAACATTGTCTATCTGGAGGTATTTTCTCGAGACAAAGATATGCCAGCGATATGACTAAGATATGGTATCGCCAGTGTCTTATTACGTAAGCCAGTAAGGCAGCAAGCACAGGTGGGTCCACATCCTCTGTCCTGGGTAATTCTTAAGAGTTAGCTGATGCCTCTCCAAGTTCACAAATATAGTACAACTGCTAGGGGGTTATTTATTGTCCTGAAGATCACACACAGCTAGCAGATATATAACTAATAAAAAAGTTCTTATATGAAAGATCGTATTTTAAGTCTTGAAAGATGAGTCCGACAATAAGGTCAGAAAAAATAAAAACTCCAGTTAAACTGGAGAAAGAGACATAATCTGCAGGGTTTCTAATGCCAAATGAACACCCAACCCCTCCTCACACCTGGATCAATAAATGAGAACTGTGAGTAGGATATAAAGCTCCATCTTAGGAAGTGGTGCTCTAGAAGTTTTTTATTATGGGAGAGCAGTCCACACTGGCAATTGAAAGTGATGCTCCAGCTTTCCAGCACTTTCTATTTACTAAGCAACAACCCAAAGCCACTTTGACATGACTTTGTAGACTTTGTAGACCAGCAATTATACATAACCAAACACACCAGCATAGGTCAGTGTGTCTTTGCAGTCTGCTCTCACTACTCATTGCTACTGATCCTCCTCTCATTTACAAACTTCAGTTCTCGCTCATTTCTAAAAACTCATTAACCTACATGGTTATCTACCATTCGTAAGTTTTGTGTAATGAAGAATCCCATTTTGCACTTGTTTTTCACTCAGCAATTCCTTCTGACATTGTTATTTTTGCCAACATTTTTTGTAACATTGTTTCCATGCCATATGTTGCCTGCATTTATCATTTTAAATAGCAGGCACTGCCATTTTGTGTACTGTTGAATGGCTGTGACCACATAGCTGTTATTGATGGCACCCCATTGCCATCGCTGATGGTTGATGTGATTTGTAAGACTCTATTTAAGCTGGTGTCATGCCGTTCCCAACATCCAACATCCAAGCTTGTGCATACAGTGTGAATTTGCATGTTGTGATTAGTTACTTCATAATCTATTCAGGCCGCAAAGGTTTTCTCACATTCTATTTGACTTAGATTTTTGGTTTCCATATTGTGTTTTCCTGCTTTGGTTCATGATCCATTTGTCTTCAGATCCCCTCTTCTTTCTCATTACATTTTGCTCTCATCTCCTGTCCCATGTCTTCATTGGGAGAAGAAAAGAGCTAGCAAATTACCCTGTGAATATGATGATAGAAAATCACGCAAATTGTGCACTACGTGCAAATAAAATACTAAAGGCCTAACCAAATTTTTCCGGTAGCCTGAGGATTTGTGTGCCTATACGTGTAAGGTGGGTAGCAAGGCTAAATAGGTTGACGGGAAAATTCAGGTTCATCTTCTTTCTGATCATCAGCTTCCGGGTGTTTGCAGAATTAATACAGGCACTGGAGACAATTGCTAAGTTTGGAGAACCCTGTTTGATAGCTGCCTGGGGTTTGCATCATGTTGCCATAGAGTAAGTGATGTGGCATTTCTAGCAGGAACAATTTTGCTTTCAAATGATGAGTGCTAACTGAGAAGACAGAAAATTATGAGAAACAGAACAAGGAGGCAGCTACCAGAGCTAATTAGGAAAACCTAGATTCCCGAATGTATGCCTGTGTGTCCGTTCATCAGAATGATAGGGAGCCAGAGCCTATCACAGGGGCATCAGGTGCAAGACAGGAGCCAGTTATGGACCAGGTAGTAGTTTGGCACTGGGTACATGCATGTACACATAAGGTGAGCTTCACCCAGAGACAACCAGAAAATGGTTAAGCCGATGAATGCCCAAAGAGGAAAGAATTTGGGACTTTGTACAAGGCTCTGTTATTCTTGTGTTGACCCCATTTGGTTGAGTTGAACTTGATTACCAGCTCTTCACCCTTAGCAGAGTCCTGGAGGGTGCATGGGAGTTTGCCCGACCGGTCTACATGTGTTTTGTGGACTTGGAAAAGGCATTCGACCGTGTCCCTCGGGAATCCTGTGGGGGGTGCTCCGGGAGTATGGGGTACGGACCCCTGATAAGGGCTGTTCGGTCCCTGTACAACCGGTGTCAGAGCTTGGCCCGCATTGCCGGCAGTAAGTCGAGCCCATTTCCAGTGAGAGTTGGACTCCGCCAGGGCTGCCCTTTGTCACCGATTCTGTTCATAACTTTTATGGACAGAATTTCTAGGCACAGCCAGGGCATTGAAGGGGTTCGGTTTAGTGGACTCAGGATTGGGTCACTGCTTTTTGCAGATGATGTTGTCCTGTTTGCTTCATCAGGCGTGATCTTCAGCTCTCTGGATCGGTTCGCAGCTGAGTGTGAAGCGGCTGGGATGAGAATCAGCACCTCCAAATCCGAGAGCATGGTCCTCAGCCGGAAAAGGGTGGAGTGCCCTCTCAGGGTTGGGGGAGAGATCCTGCCCCAAGTGGAGGAGTTCAAGTATCTCGGGGTCTTGTTCACGAGTGAGGGAAGAATGGAGCGTGAGATCGACAGGCGGATCGGTGCAGCGTCCGCAGTGATGCGGGCTCTGCATCGGTCTGTCGTGGTGAAAAAGGAGCTGAGCCTTAAGGCAAAGCTGTCAATTTACCAGTCGATCTACGCTCCTACCCTCACCTATGGTCATGAGCTATGGGTAGTGACCGAAAGAACGAGATCGCGAATACAAGCGGCTGAAATGAGTTTCCTCCGCAAGGTGTCTGGGCTTTCCCTTAAAGATAGGGTGAGAAGCTCAGTCATCCGGGAGGGGCTCAGAGTAGAGCCGCTGCTCCTCCGCATCGAGAGGAGTCAGATGAGGTGGCTCGGCATCTGATCAGGATGCCTCCTGGACGCCTCCCTGGTGAGGTGTTCCGGGCACGTCCAACCGGGAGGAGGCCCCGGGGAAGACCCAGGACACGCTGGAGGGACTATGTCTCCCGGCTGGCCTGGGAACGCCTTGGGATTCTCCCGGAAGAGCTGGAAGAAGTGGCCGGGGAGAGGGAAGTCTGGGCCTCTCTGCTTAAGCTGCTGCCCCCGCGACACGACCTCGGATAAGCGGAAGAGGATGGATGGATGGATGGATGGATGAACTTGATTATATTTAATTGGAGTAGAGCTGAGCTAAATATATACATTTGCTGACCATCATCCGATTCCAAAAACCCTGTCTCTAAGATAATAGTACTGGACATTCATCCATTATATTAGCGAATGGCAGTCAATATGGTGTATGCTATTTTTTTCCTTCTTCTTTTTTGTTTGTCTATGCATATTAATGTCAGCATGTGCGTGTTCTGTTTATGGAAGAATTAATTAGATTGTTCAGGAGGGTGTGCGTCCATGAGAAGAACAGGTCACCAGAAGTGTACACTATACCTTTTTTGGTAATTATGTATAATCTTGGTTGTTTGTGTAAGTACAGTGCATGTTAAAATATGTATTTGTTTCTGATTTACTGCTCTTGCTGTCATTGTTTTGGGATTAGAGGGAGCAGAACAAGGGGTTTGATGGTGGCAACCTTCCTTAAAAACTTCCATCTTCCTAATGGGTGATGAAGTTTAGCTGTCACTTCTTTTTGAGACCAATTACAAATACAAAGCGACTCTCTAAGACTCTCTAAGTAGCAGGTACTTTTGAAGTTGAAAGTTTGTCCGATGATGCCAGGTGAGCAGGTATTGCTTAGCATTGATTTCAAAAATATGTAAAGCAGCTGTCTTATTCATGCACACTCCAACATGAAAATAAGGCAACAATTGACCAGCATCCTATCAAAGGATCCTGGTCCTGGTGAGCTAATTTATGGCTCCTTCGTGATCCTGTTGTGGAAATTGAGATTTCAAAAAATTAACTTTAAAGAGTTGGTGAGGGGTCAGTGGAGATACTAGTGTTAAATAGTGGAAGACAGCTGTGACAAACCATATGAGACAGAAAATAAGATAAGACAAGATAAATATTAGTGGATCCACCCTGTATACTTGAAAAAATAGCACTTATAATTTAAAGAGTAGAACGATTAGTGTCTTGGGACTGAGTCACAAAAACTAGACAGGGTTTGAAACAGAACACCCGGAAGTGAGGTCAGTGATGGGGTTGGATGGGAGATCTGTGGAGAAGCCAGAAGTGACATCAAAAGCGGAACTACAGAAGGAGCTGGAAAGTGGATCAGACATATTTTCCTTTGGAGGACATGTAGAGGTGGGAGAAAAGGCATTAGTGTGCACTGCCAACCCTCAGTCTGGCGTAACAACACATTTAGTCAGGCCTGTCAACTGTCTCCCATGTACGCATGTGTGGCACCGTGTGCTTGGGTTCAGGTTAATCTGAATAATGTTACCTACAGTAGTTTTTGTCTACCAATAGCTCTTGACACCTTTGTATGTAATTTCCAAACGCATCCCTGCATGTCCGATCAGAATCATCTGGAGCCAGGGCCTATCACGGGGCATCAAATGCAAGGCAGGAATCAATTATGGACCAGGCAATAGTCTGTCACTAGGTACATTCATGTACACACTCAGATGAAAAGGTGGAAAACAAAGTGAGAATGACTCAGAGTGAGTGTATCTTGTTAAGAGTTGTATTGTTGCCTGTTATGGTCTCATCCTTCCTCTGCACATTTTATGACCTGTGCGTTCAGTTTGGAGCTCTCAACAGCACTGGACACAAGGCAGGGACCAGTTGTTGGTGAGGTGCCAATCCATAGTAGAGCATACCAATGCACACACCCACAATATGTTGACACCTTCATGTGTGTTTTGTAACCCATTCATTCATTATTACAATCTGCTTAACCCATTTGGGGTCAAAGGGAGTCAAGGCGGGATAGGGTGCCAACCTTTTACAGGGCACACTCTCTTGCACTAGCCAGCTGAAGAGAAACAAATCAATTTAACACTCATGGTTTTGTAAAATGGGAAGAAAAATGAAGCACCAAGGGGAAAACTCACAGAAACATTGGAAAAGATCATTCCAACATTACAATGAATAGCCAAGGAAACAAATCCAGTCTCCTGAAGTTGGGTGACAGCAACACTAAACACTATGCCACAGCAAAAATTGGAAATTAAGGAAATATCCGTGGCCATCATGTTCGACGCAGCACTTGCTCTCTGATTACCTTTATACAGTCGCAATGTGTTGTATGTTGGTCAGGCATGCAGGTAATAATTTCACTTTACAACACTACAATTGACAATACTGATAATACTATGACTACACACCAACTGGCAGAGGAAATCTGAGGATGGATTCTCATTCCTGCTTGCATTCATGACCATTTCCTTGGAGTTGGCATGATCATCAGCGCCATTTTGAGATTTGAGATAGGTTTCTAAACCCAGGTGATTTTAAAACAAGAGATGCTGTCAAGATTTAAAGTTGAATGTATTTCAGGTACCAATGGGCCTTACATGTCATTTTGGTGAGATGAATCATTTGGCTCCTCATCCTCATCTCATGAATCTTCTGAACAGACAAAAACTCAGCCTGCATTGCCAGATGTTACAGTATGTTTTAAAAAGAGCTCCCCATTACATCTTTCACAGATGGTCAGAGTATCTTTCAAATAAATAAACAGCAATGATGTGGTGGCAAAGAGCTTAGTACTGCTTTCTCCCTAATCCGGCATCCTAAGTTCAAATCTCATGTCCTGTCATTGTCTACATGATCTTCTCACAGCATGTCTCAGTGGGAATTCGGTGGGCTCATTTCTGGCAACTATAACTGTGCTGGAATGACATTCCACCCAGGCTTGGTTCTTTCTTTGTCTCACTTATACTCACTGGCCACTTAATTAGGTACACCTGTTCAACTGCTTGTTGACACAAATATCTAACCAGCCAATCACATGGCAGCAACTACATGCATTTAGGCATGTAGACATTGTGAATACGACCTGCTGAAGTTCAAACTGAGCATCAGAATTGGAAAGAAAGATTTAAGTGACTTTGAACGTGGCATGGTTGTTGGTGCCAGATGGGCAGGTCTTAGTATTTCAGAAATTGCTCATCTACTGGCATTTTAATTCACAACCATCTCTAGGGTTTACAGAGAATGGTCCATAAAGGAGAAAATATCCAGTGAGCAGCAGTTCGCTTGGCAAAAATGCCTTGTTGATACTAGAGGTCAGAGGAGAATGGCCAGACTGGTTTGATCTGATAGAAGAGCAACAGTAAGTCACATAACCCCTACTTATAACTGAGTTATGCAGAAGAGCATCTCTGAATGCACAACATGTCGATCCTTGAAGCAGGTGGGCTACAGCAGCAGCAGACCATGCCAGGTGCCACTCCTGTCAACTAGGAACAGGCAAATGATGCTACAATTTGCACAGCTCACCAAAATTGGACAATAGAAGATTGGAAAAATGTTGCATGGTCAGAGTCTCAATTTCTGCTGCAACATTCGGGTCATAGGGTCAGAATTTGTAGTCAACAACATGAAAGCATGGCTCTATCCTGCCTTGTAGCAATGGTTCAGGCTTCTGGTGGTGGTGTAATGGTATGGGGGGAATATTCATGGCGAGGGCGGCATGGTGGCGCAGTGGTAGCGCTGCTGCCTCGCAGTTAGGAGACCCGGGTTCGCTTCCCGGGTCCTCCCTGCGTGGAGTTTGTATGTTCTCCCCGTGTCTGCGTGGGTTTCCTCCGGGCGCTCCGGTTTCCTCCCACAGTCCAAAGACATGCAGGTTAGGTGGATTGGCGATTCTAAATTGGTGTTTGTATGTGTCCTGCAGTGGGTTTGCACCCTGCCCAGGATTGGTTCCTGCCTTGTGCCCTGTGTTGGCTGGGATTGGCTCCGGCAGACCCCCGTGACCCTGTATTTGGATTCAGCGGGTTAGACAATGGATGGATGGATGAATATTCATGGCACACTTTGGACCCCTAAGTACCAATTGAGCATCATTTAAATGCCACAGCCTACCTGAGTATTGTTGTTTACCATGCCCATCCCTTTATGACCGCAGTGTACCCATCTTTTGAAGGCTACTTTCAGCAGGATAACGCACCATGTCACAAAGCTCATATCATCTCAAATTAGTTTCTTGAACATGACAATTAGTTTACTGTACTCAAATGGCCTCTAAAGTCACCAGATCTCTATCCAATAGTGCAACTTTGGGATGTGGAGGAACGGGAACAGCAACTGCATGATGCTATCATGTCAATGCTGCCCCAAACCTCAGACACAACTGTTGCAATAGCAGATCTGGATAAAAACAAGGGATATTTTATTCACAGAGTAAGTTTTCACAGACTTAATACTCCATAATATCTTACTATTATTTGTTTCTTTTTCTTTTCTTCTGATTTCATCCACAACTCCCAGGCAAGTGCTGTCATCCTCCTCCCAACTCTAACTTTCCGATTGAATTTTATGCCTCATCCAGAAGTATTTTGGGTGTCAGAACATTATCAGGAGGCAGCACTCCAAGGTCCCCAAAGAGTAGGGACAGCCCTCCCTTGCAGCTTCCCCTGGAACCCAGCAGGACTTCCCCACAGGACTGCAACTTCCAGCATGCCCTCCAGGTGTATAAATAGGAATACCAGCCCAAGAATGCTGCTACCCAGTGTGTTGGGGAAGTATGAACTTTTGAAGGCTGTCTCCCCCTGTATATCCATTATCCTGGCCTCTTTGCCAGGTAAGAGGATGGGGTTTATCCTTTTCGGGATGCCAGTAAATGCTACACAGTGTTCAAAGGGATGATTACCTCAGAAGATATCAATACTTAAATGGAAAGGTTAATTGGGAGGCTCCATTTTAGATGTGTTCCCACATTCACCAAAAATGAGACATTTGTGGGTGACCCATCATTAATTGTGCAGCTTTCTATACGGCCTCTTGCTCCATTTTTGTTAAGATCTCATTCCATCCAACATGCCCAGTCACACAGTGCATTCTTTTTAAAGCCTAGAGGACTGCAGTTACATGTGGTAATTGTTAGAAAGGTTTATTTAAGAGCACAATGATATTTTGACAGCAAACATGTGTTCACTGCAGCCCAAGTCCCCCAGCACTGACTCGGCACACAGAATATGCGTAATGGGTTCCCGAGGGCCAAAGAGGTGATGCTATTGACTTTACAGTGCATTAAAATGCACTCTTTATCAAGACACAAAGAAGAGCAGCTGAGAGAGAAAGCAAGTCCATGCAGGGTGGTTGGAAATGACATGGCAAGTCAGCACACTGCCTAACTGGAAAAGCCCGGATGTGGTCTATTATCAAAACCACAAGAAAGCAAGACTGCTCTGAGAGCCACTTGCAAGAGGCAGACTCGCATTCGCAAACAGCACAAATGCACTCCTATAGCCCAGCAAGGCCCCAGGTTGCTGTTGATGGATTTAGTCTGGTGTCCCGGCCATCCATTACTATAGTATGACTGATTAGAATTATCTGTGCCTTATTTGTCTGCAGAGCTAGAAACCTCAACACACTTCCCAGCAACCTCCAACAATGCGCACAATAGAATGCCAGAAGAAATCTTTTGTGCCCTAATCGTGTGATTCTGGCAGGTGGTCTATTGATGAGCACATTACACTATCTAAAAAGTTTGGCCTGAAAACGTTTGGCAACACCTCAGCCAATGACTAGCAGCTCTTCAGAATAGGGGCTTTGTAGATTCATCAAAAATTCCTCGGTCTTCCCAGATGTATTATCTGTTTAAGAACTAGCTACAGTATCTAGTAATAGAACAACTTGTCAATAGGAAGATCTTATTTGGTCTTATACATTAAGATCTCACAGGTTTGAGGATGGACTATGGAAAGTCAAAGTCATATGTCGGGTTTCTGTTGTTCTTGAGTAAATGACGGAGAGAAGAGAACTTCAGAAACTCAACAATATCCAGTTCACTGAGGAAGTTCATTATTTCCTCCTTTACACCTGACAATAAAATACTTTTTGAATTTGTGTAGTGCAGTGATCATAAAAGTATTCACTCCTTGAATGTTTATAAATTTCATTGTTATACAACACTGAGTCACAGTGGATTGGGCTTAATTTGGCCTTTTTGACATTGATCAACAGAAAAAAGGCTCTGTAATGTTCAAGTGAAAGTCAAGTGATTTGTGCAAAGAGGTCTAAATTAATGAAAAATATAAAACACAAAAAATTGATCTCATAAGTATTCACACCATGACCCTTGCCAGTAAAATCAGATGGGAAGATGTGATGAGATAAGTATTCACCCCTGTAGTATGACACACCTAAATTGTCACTGGTGCGGCTAATTGGTTTTAGAAGTCACATAATTCGTTCAATAAAGACCACCTGCCTAAAGTCAAGGGGTTTCAATTGATCGTAGTATAAATGCATCTTATCTGGAGGGTCCAGCTTGTGGTGAGTTAGTATTGTGCCCTTACCTACACAATGAAGACAAAAGGACACTCCAAACAGCAGAGTGAAAAGGTGATTGAAACACACAAGTCAGAGGATGAATACAATAAAATAACCAAGTCACTGAATACCCCTTGGTGTCCAGTTTCGTCGATCATTAATGGAAAGAGTAAGGCACAGCTATAAACCTGCATGGAGATGGCCGTCCATAAAAACACAGTGATCATGTAAGAAGGAGACTAGTGAGAGAGGCCACCTATGAAAATTCTAAAGGAGTTACAAGCTACTGTAGGTAAGATGGGCAGGTCTGTGGAAACAACGATTGTGGCCCGGGTATTTCACCAGTTACATCTTTATGGGAGACTGGCAGAAATCTTGGCTAGAGTTTACCAGAAGGCATATGAGAGGCTCAGAAGTCAGATAGTAAAAGGTTCTGTTTTCCAATTAGATCAAAATGTAGCTTTTTTAAACAGCCAAGTAAAGGCCATATTTGATAAAAACCAAACACTGCACATTACCAAAAACACACCATCTCCACCATGAACCATGGTGGTGGCAGCATCGTGATGTCGGCTACTTCTCTGCAGCAGACCTTGGAAGGCTTGTGAGGGTCCAATGAATGCAATAAAATACATGGAAATCCTGGTAGAAAACCTGAGGCAGAAATCTGCGCCTTTGGAGAAGATTTGTTTTCTAGCAAGACAACAACCCAAGCTTAAAGCCAAAGCGACACAAGAATGGCTCAGAAACAACCATGTTAATGTCCTAGAGTGGCTGAGCCAGTGTCTGGTTATCAATCCAATTGAGAATTTGCGGCTGATCTTTAAAAAAGCTGTTCATCTACAATCCCCATGCAACCTGACAGATCTTCAGCAGTTTTGCAAAGAAGAACTGAGAAAAACAGCAGTGTCCAGTTCTCAAAGCTAACTGAGACCTGTGCACACAGACTCAAGGATGTCATTACTGCCAAAGCTGCATCTATTAAATATTTTGTCACACACGTACAATTAGGGACAGCCAAAGGGTCCAATTCAGGGTGTGAAAACACTGGAAAAAGGGTTAGTAAGGAGTACTAATACCTTCTCTCTTTCTTCCCACAGAGTTGTAAGTACATTTTCCTCACTTCCATCCCTTTTCGGATGACCTCACTACCACCCAAACCTTATGAGATCTTTTCCATCCCGCCTCTATGACCTCACGCCATACCTCAAGCTCACCTCCTGCTGCCATAATTTAAAATCTTACCCATTCATTTTTTTATTGTCTTTTGTTGTTTTACAGCACATCAGATTGTTAGTAGTCCTTTGTGATTACTCCACACTACAATATACGGGGTCATTCCCCAACTCTTTATTTTTGTGCGACTTCTACAACTGACTTGAAAAAGTGAATATTTATGTGATAGTTGTTTTATATTTTATAATTATTTAGATCACTTTGAAGAGATGTTTCCCCATTATTAAACAGTATTTTTCTGTTAATAAGTGTCAAAAAAGCCAAATTAAGTCCACTGTGATTCAATGTTGTACCTTAGTGGAGCTCACAGTGCCTTGGCCAGACCACCTTCAAGAAGTCTTTGAAAGGAATTTCTCCAAGTACAAAGGGCTAATCCCTTTTGTGTTGGCAGTGTAGAAGGAGAGCAAGGAAGTGCTTGCCAGGTGAACTTGTATGTGGGGTGATTGTGACACAGTTGCTAGCCAGAGCCTTCACCAAATTGAGCCTTCATGAACAGTCACAGTGAAGAGCCATCTGTGAAAGCACCAATGCAGCAGAGAGAGCCTCAACTTGGCTGTGGCTCAAAAGAACAGAACCTCAGGCTCGGCGTAATTAGCTTCTTGCCAGCTGCACACAAGCAAGAGTCAACTCAGCCCCGGCTGGGTTGCCAGAGGATGAGAGTATGATGCTGCAAGACGTGAAGCTCCAGAGGATTCCAAGAATATCATTGAAGATGGGTCCAGCTGTGGCATCAGAAGATGTATGCACATACCTATAAGAGTAAAATATGAAAACTTTAAATGGAGAGAATGCTTTTTGTGGGCACTGTATCCAGATATAGTTTAGCCCCTTTACATTTACACCTGGCATTATTGTGCATCTCCCATATTGTACCTGGGCAGAGACCTGACGTCACTTTCCCCTCACAAATTTAATTTTGATTCTCATGCATTTGCATTCACATTTGGCAGCCATTCATTTCTGACCACTGAGTGATCTGATCACAAGTGCATTTACAGCTGGTGTATATTACGGTCAAGTGCTGTTTAGTTGTGATTGGATCATTAAAGTGCATGTTCATACTAAATATAAAGGGGCAATCATGTCCCACATAAGCCTCCTGTGCCCACTACAAGGTGAAACTGCCATTCCATTCCATGTTAAAACCCTCTCAAATCCAATTAATCCAATTCAAGGTCCTGGCAACCCTGCACACAAACCCTGGATACATTGCCAGTCCATCAAGGGGTCCATTCACACACACATACCCACTCAGACTGGCCATTTGGAATCACCAGTTAGCCTAACCTGAACATCTTTGGTGTTGTGGGAGGAAAGCCCAAAGTGAAGTTACTATAGTAAATGGCCTATCAGTCATTTGTTGGTTACTTGAAAACTACTTTACATCCCTCGGCCTGAAGTGTACATTCTTGTTAAACCTATTATTAAAAAAAAACTAATTACAGAAATTTAATTTTAATTCCTGTCTAATCACATTCTTCATTCTTGCTTATTTTTATTAAACTTTTAATGAAGACTTGGTCTGTAATGTGTAGCCAACAAATGGACTTTAGGATGTATAGGAGAACACTATTATACAGTATTTATCAGATTCTAAAGAGAAGCTTTATTTTGATTTACTTAGACTTATTCAGTCTCATTCCCAAAAAAAATATGAACAGTCCATTAGCTGGGGTTTTGTAAGTCTTTTAAGACCCAATACAACCTTTGTGAAGTGCTTCTTACATAGCAGTAAGCATCTAATGGAGGCACAAGAGATAGCCACTAGTTGCTTCAATCTATTAAAGTATAGTCAAGCAGCAAAGAAGAGGCATCATCCTTGCAGAAGACTGGGAACACTGGAATACTCCCCCTGGTCTGGGTGGAGTCATTTTATCATGTTCATGTCTCTGCTGGCTTCTCTCCAAGCACTAAAGTGTTCCACTTACATCCCAAAGATGTTACATTACGTGTGCATGAATGTGCCCTGTGATGGTTCGGCATCTGATTCACTTGTGGAGTGATGACTATAAGAAATGGCACTTTATTGCTTTGCAGAGTTTTTTGTCAGCTACTTGTTCACCTGGAGAAGCAGCTCAAATTCCCAAGGCATATCAGGCTCACCACCGTGAGACCAGACATCTTCCCTACTTAAATCCAACAAGCAAGTTATCTTGCTGGAATTAACAGTCACCTGGGAAGATCACTTGGGTAAAACCTTAGAAAGGAAAGTTGAGGTGTTAGTCAGTGAGTGCAGTGAAGGTGGGTGGAGGGCAAGATGTCACCAGATACAAATCGGTGGCAGGTTTATCACAGTGTAATCTTTGGCAAGTGCTTCCAGGGAGTTGGGCATTGAAGAGCAGGGAAGGAGAACAACCATCTGTGATACCACCCAAACAGTGGAGAGAGCATCTGTGGCTCAAAAGAGGAGAACTGTGGGGCAACGTAGCCATCTAGCCATCTGGACACAAGATGAGGTTTGATCAGCCTCAAGTGGGTCACCTGGAGGAGGGTGTATGGTGTTAAAAGACCTGAGACACCCAAAATGTCCGGGAGCATCAATGAGGATATGTACAGAAGTATCAACAGATGCATCTGCTCATTTTACAACAATAACAATATTTATTTCTATAGCACATTTTCATACAAATGCTGTAGCTCAAACTGCTTTACAAAATGATTTAGAATGATGAAAATGTTTATAATTTCTATGCATTATTCTTTTTAAAGCAGGACTGCAGTATTTATTTTACACTCTATTGTGGAAACCATAGAATTGTGAAGTCCTTACTTGGTGCAAACTATTATTACTCACAGGCTGATATTGCAGTGCTGCAGTTAATGCTGGGTTCTTGCAGCTCTATGTACCAGGGGTCGATTTCTGACCTAATCGCCTCCTGTTGTACACATTCTTCCAGTTTCCATAGACCTGTTCCTCGGGCACATTTGCTTCTTCCCTCATTTATCTATCCATTAGAAAATCCATAGTAGGGTTAATGAAGGCAAGAGAGTGTCCAGGTAAAAACCATCCCCTGACAAGATGGCTGTCTATTGCAGGGCTCTTGAGGGTGGCCATGTGGTTGGTTGGTTGAGTGAGTGAGTGAGTGAGTGAGTGAGTGAGTGAGTGAGTGAGTGAGTGAGTGAGTGAGTGAGTGAGTGAGTGAGTGAGTGAGTGAGTGAGTGAATGAGTGTGTGTGAGTGAGTGTGTGTGTGAGTGAGTGAGTGTGTGTGTGTGTGTGTTCGTTCACAGATGTCATAATGGTCTGCTGCAGTGAAAGATTCCAGTTACCCTGAATTAAAAATGTGAGCTTGTGAGATGGACAGATGATTGTAATTCAGCCTAGTATAAGTAAGTGAAATAAATGATTATGTTCTGTAATGTAACTGCAATGTACTCATAGATGTTTTCTGCCACACACCCAATACTGCAGGATTGGGACTCCTTAATTCCCTTGCACCTTTGTTTTTCTAAAATAAAAAATATGAAATGGATAGATTATGTCTTTAAATTAGCCAGTGTCACACACGTGTGCTTTCGAGGCAGCATGAGAGTCTATCTAAGATTAACTTGCCGGGACAGGGGATAAATGAGTGGACTAACATTTCTTGCCCCTTTTTCAGATCCTCTGAAGAGAATAGCCAGACCTCTCCCTGTTCCTCACCACGCCCATGATGACCTCATTTCTGGCAGTTACCTTATTATCTCACCTCGTCCTTCTTTTTGGCTATTTAAACAACCCGCATTATCTTTGTTTTCAGTCTTTTCTTGGAGACTCAGTCAGACTACTCTGCAGAATTGTCACAAAATTTTTGTTGTTGTCTTGCACTAATTATGGGGTGGATCCCCCCAAAACTTTTTCTGTCTTTGTGTCTCTTTTACACCAGCTATGAGTAAGTGTGTGAGTCTGCTTGCTCCCTGCAGGTTCTTGTGTTGCCTTGCCAGTGATGGTTCTAGCTCCCAACAGCTCCATAATGGACCTCCTTGCCAAATTACTTTGTAGGAGCTGCTCTGTTTTTTTATTTTTTTTTTCTGTTTTTTGGAAGTTGGATGAATCACTTTAAATAATGAAAAACTTCTAAGTAATATAATCAAGGCTGTCAGAAATCAAATATATTCATTAATGTTTCTGCATTATTTGTTTTGAAGTGAGTGCCAAATCTGTGTTTTTAATAGCTCTTTTATGTCAGCATAATTTACATAATATATCTTTTGACAATTTCTTCACACTGTTTTAATAGTTTTAATTGAGCTGGTCTTGGTTTTCTATTACGTCTTGCACGCATATCATTATTTTACTTATGGAGGTCTGTCAACACTTTGACGTGTACTTCAGCCTAGCAGATGCCACATGTGAGTGCTGGGCATTCTGGGTGCACAGCACCTCAAATAAATTTGCATTACCAACTCAGTTTAAACCTTCCATTTATCTGAGAGCTTTCTGAAATCATTTCTTCTATCATAAGGTCACAGAGAAACTGAACCTATCATGGCAGCATCTGCTGTTACTGTAGAAACAAGGGAGCCTGTGACTCACTGAAGGAGCATGTCAAGGTCTCTCTCCTCTTAGGTTGGGTGCATTCATGCAGCTTCTGGTGGTACACAAGATGGTGTGCTCAAGGCATCTATTGTAGATTAGGCAGCAGGTTTTAATTTGTGTCTGTTAGATTTTTGGAGGTGATGCCCACTTAAAAATATTTGGAACAAACTCCACACCCAAATTAGACAAGTTAGACTCTGCAGATGTAAGGAAGCAGAGCCAGCCACTGATCTAGCCTGAAGAACGGGCCTTAGCTGCCTTGAAAGCTTGCATATTGTAATCTGTTCAGTTAGACAACAAAATGTGTCATTTTGCTTGACTTCTCATTGCATCCGTAATGGCTAACATGGTACAGCACCCTACTACTACTTATTTGTGTGATAATACTGGAACCCTTTGATAGATTGGCACCTTGTAGGTCATTTTTTGCAAGACAATCTAAGCCTGTGGTCAGAGTCATGATTGTTGGCACCTTTGGCAGATGTGAGTGCCAGAAAATGTTGCCCTGAAGTGGCTACTTTAATTGAAGAAGTTCTGAAAACATCATCAGGAATCTGTTGTAAATGTTGCTCTTAATGGCTGAAGATTTATGACCCCTGTACCAACTCACCAATCAAAACACATTATTTACTAGTGTTATGAGTGTAGGCCATGAAACAGCCGAAGGGGTGCAAGGCCTGCAAAGAATATATCTAAAAAGCAGACCATAATTCGTACTTTATAGGGTGGCTCAACCTACAATTAGCCAAATGGGTTTTGGCTTGTAAAGTTCAACAATATATGTATGGAAAGTCAAAAATATATTTAAAATGCCCTCAACAAGGGAGAGGATTACTGTAAACTCTGTCTTGTAGAAAGATGGGTGATATAAGAAACTTAAAGGAGATTCATTTGCAAGAATCAGAAAATACAACAAAATGCTCAAAAGGAGTTGCTAACAAGGCATTCGGAAAGCAAACAGGACCAAATACAAAATAAGAAATTAAAATCCTTAGGCAGAAACATTAGGAGTAAAAATAAAAACAATAAATCTAAAGGCAATGGCAAAGGTTACAAAAACACCAACACTAACCAAAACACATTCAATGAACCGCAAGGGACTTTAATTCTCGGTCTTACTATTATGGGACTGTGGACGGTCCCTAGCAATGAAGTCTGATGGCCCCACCTCTAGAAGAGCCCAGCTATTAAATACAAGGAACACAGGAGAACAAGATAAAATTGACATAGAGTACAAAATTAGACAAAAATGAATAAATAGTGATATTAACATAAAGGCTAGTAATTACAGAAAAAACAGTCAATAAAAAAGACAATAAAAAGGAATTTAAACATAAGCCACGGAGGGAATCCTGGCTAAAACATAACATCCAGTGCCCGTCCTCTCAACTTTGAGGAGTTCAAATGAAACTTTTCATCTCAAGGCATATTTCATGTTTCATGTGGAGTCACTAAAATAAAGAAAGAAATAATCAAGCAAATCAATGATATATATATATATATATATATATATATATATATATATATATATATATATATATATTGTGGAGCCGACCTGGACACAGACAGGCGGACATGTTGTTTTCAAACCACCACACGTTTATTTTACAAATATTTACAATAATACAGTCACTCAGACCCAGTTCAAAATGCACAAACCCCAATACAGTCCTGGCCACTCAATGCCTTTCTTTGGGCCGCCTCCACTCTCCTCTCCGCCTTGTCCTTCTTCCACCCGACTCTAGCTCTGAATGAATGGAGACGGACCCTTTTATCCACTTCCCGGATGAGCCCCAGGTGTTCCCGGCATTCCTCTCTTGGCCACGCCCCAGCGTGGCGGAAGTGCCGGCTGTCCTCCCGGCAGCTCTCCAGGTGCCGTCCTAAATCTTCCCCCCAGCACTTCCTGGTAAGTGCTGGGGTAACAGGTCCCCAAGGCATAGGGGGGCCTCCTGGCAGTGACCACGGGTACCTACAGGGTGGAGCTTCCATGCCCTGTACATGTGGCCCCCAGAGCAACCAGGAAGGTGGCCCCCACGTGATCCAGGGTGGGCTTTGACCCTCTTCCGGTCCCTCGTGGCGTCCCGGCTGGGTCGTTGCCCCTGGCATCCCTGACAATATATATATATATATATACAGAAAAGAATCACCCCCTTCGAAATATTCCCATTTTGTTTGCTTTACAGCCTTAAATGAAACCCATGTCAATATTTTGTTGAACCTCCTTTTGCTTTAATAACAGCCTTGAGTCTGTTGGGATACTTCTCTATATATACTTCTCTCTATATATATATATATCTTGTGACACATTTAAGTATGGATGGTGCAGTAGTAGCACTGCTGCTTTGCTGTAAGGAGACCAGTGTTCGTGTCCCAGGTTCTCCATGTGTGAAGTCTGCATGTTCACATGGGGCCTCATGTATAAACGGTGCGTACGCACAGAAATGTTGTGTAAGAACTTTTCCACGTTCAAATCGCGATGTATAAAACCTACACTTGGCGTAAAGCCACGCACTTTTCCACGGTACCTCATGTCTTGTCGTACGCAAGTTCTCCGCTCGGTTTTGCAAACTGGCGGCACCCAGCGTCAAAGCAATGGTACTGTTCTTGTGTGATTACTCATTATTTTCATGACGCGGCTTTATAAATACACGAAACTAACCGCATATTGTTTATTAGTGTAATGCATCTGATTGTAATTAACTCGTAACAATATAATGGTCCAGGGAACAGCCATAGTATTCCAAATACCATAACTGCTTTAGTGTTGTTACTCTCACTGCACCTTCTTCTTCTTTCAGCTGCTCCCGTTAGGAGTTGCCACAGCGGATCATCTTTTTCCATATTTCTCTCACTGCACCACTCGGAGTATTTATATCACTGTATCTGAGTGTGAATCACAGCAGCAGCTGATCGGAAAGAGAATTATCGGTATACGGCATTAAGCACACGCTGTCTCTGCCACGGCAAAACGTTTCAAAGCCTTTCCTGTACGGACCTCGCGGTTCAAAACAGTTTAATCCCAAGAACTTTAAATGCAGCCAATCAAGTGCTCCTTGTAGAACTGTTTGTACTTATAAGTACATTCACCCCACTGTAAACTTGCACTATAGTTATAATATCTCACAACCTGAGCCACTTTATAAAGCGCGTATTTACATATGATGACAATACCATTTTTAAGGTGAAATGCAGCAAAATATGTTTATTATATTATACAGATAAAACTTTAACTTCATTTAAATAATCTATATTCTTCACTGGGAGTGTCGTGAAGGATAGAATAATTAAACATGTACTACGAAGATATTTCAATGTTCTTTAAACGTTTTGAAGAATCGGCGCTAAGCTTACAGATGGCTTAACGTCTACTACAGAGCTGATTGTATGGCGATCGGTTACTTGGGGAAAGAAAAGCACTGACTGCAGTGACGGCTACGCCAATATATATTGAATATAAAACAGAAAGATAAAATAACAACACAGCTAAAAACGCAGCGAAAAATTTCGGCAGAAGTTAAATGCTTGTGTCATGAGCACGAGGCGGCTAGTGTCTGCAACATACGTGGTCATCCACCGTGCATGACATTGGCGGGCGAAGGAGCCACCGATTCTTCCTCTGCCCAGTGCCACCACAAGCTTAGAGCCGCCCCTGACAGTACTGCTGCAATAAATTATTTCATCGAAGTGAAACACATGTTTAATAACGTGCTTTAACTCCTATCATCATGAAAATGACATCACGTATACATCACAGTATTTTAGTTATTCAGAGAACTGTAATATCACGAATGTAATGGACTCTGTGTCCAGTTGGAGGAAGAGAGCCGGTTTAAGAAGCAAGTAGTGAGTCACACACAGAGCACATAGAAAATCAAATACAAAACAAAGCATTTAACGTGCTACTTTAATTACGATGTGATTTTAGAAACTGGTTAATTAAACAATTTTAAGATGAATTTTATGATGTTCTGCTTTAATGACAAAATAAATAACGTGATTAAAGTGGAAATGTCGAGATTAAAGTTGACATTTCGTGCTTTTTCCCCACCGTGTGCCTTTTTTCTCTGTACCCTAATAAGCTTTCACATGACACTAAGACAGTGGGCTACAACTCTTCTTTCCACGGCAACTTTGATATGTGACTTCTTTTTTATGTCCGGCACTGTGCGATTTTGTGAATGTGAGCTTTCAAGTTTCTTCAACACGCTGTGTCACTCGATCAACTTCATTTTGTTGATTATACCACGGCTTATTTGAACAAATAGTATGTTTTTCCTTTGCCTCCACTTGGTATTCGCTGAAATTCTTATGTTTCCCCCCGTGCTTTTCCCATTGTCTTTTCACAGAAGGCTGCGCTTAAGGGCGATTTATATTGATTTGCATATTCAAATAGGCGTAATTCTGGGAGGATTTGGGGCGTTACAAAATGCACGTGCACGAGCGTTAGTTTTCACGCTGGTCGGGATTTATGTAGCGGAAGAACGTGGAAGTTGGAGTACGCACAGATTCCTGCATCTGGATTTTTCTGTGCGTAAACACATTTCGGCTTTTGTGCTTACGCCATGTTATAGTGCGAGTTCTACGCACGGCGTTATACATGAGGCCCCTGGTGTCTGCACGCATTTCCTCTGAGTTCTCCAGTTTCCTTCCACTATCCTAAGACATGCAGGTTAGGTGAATTAGAAATGCTAAATTGGCCCTAAACTCTGTGTGTGAGTGTTCGCCCTGTGATGAACTAGTACTCTGCCCGGAGTTTGTTCCTGTTTTATGCTTGCTGGGATTGGCTCCAGCTCCTTCATGACTTTGTGACCCTGGTCTGGATTAGGTGGGTCACAAAATGACAAATGTTATTTAATTGTTTATGATCACATCTCTTTCTGTTCTAATTTATTTATTATCACATTTCACAATAAATTTATTTTCATATTCATTTATTTTTTTATTTTGTATAACTCCATAGCAAGCAAGGCTGACAAATAAAAAACCTGCTGCCCACTCTGCAATGGATGCACACAATCTCAAGTACCACCAGAACGCACCCAACCTATGAGGAAAGAGACCTTGGCATGCTCCTTCAGTGAGTCACCGCTGCATTGTTGTGTTTGATAGAAGGGGCTGCAAATGACTGAGCTGCTTTTACTGCTACAGTGCCCACTAGCCCCACAACACACTGTCCATGCTCTATGACCATTAATGTTTGGTTGAAGACCCCAGAGACTGCTATTAGGCACACTGGGCATTTGCATTTGCCCCTTGGGAGTGCATGAGAGTCTGTGGTGCCTATTGACCAATCCAGCATTAGTTCCTGTCTTGTGCCTAGTGGTGCCAGGGTACACTTTGTAACTCAGAAGGTACAGTGAAGAATGGAATGTCAGCTATCTTAGTAAATCAGGATGTGGTACCCCTGACTTGGCAATTTCCCTGGGCATACCCTACTAGCATACCTGGCATATGTTTGAACAAAAGGTAGGCAAAACATTACAACAGCTTTACAAAACATTTATGAGTGAGAGTGTCTAGATGCTTGAGAGCTTTAATATAATATAGTGCCTCTGTTGTCACATTTTGCATCATGCACATTGGTTTCTGCTATTTTTCTTACTTTTATTTCTTCAACAACTGTATTTGGAGTCTAATCATCTCTTTATCAGGCTTGTGAGGAGGCTGAACCTGTCCTAGCAGCACAAGGCACATGGCAGGAACCAACGCTGGCTAGGGTGCCAGTCCAATGGAGAGCAAACTTTTTCACACATAATCTGGAAAAATAAAATGCAGCACATAACCACTTTAAAGTCAAAAATAATGACCTCTGTGAAAGTGGTCCTTCCTTCCAGATCCCAAACATCCTTGACTCTGTGCCACCCCAGGACCATCACATGTAGCTCTCCATAGAGGTGAGTCTTTGTAAATTCATGGAGCAGTCAGGCTATAAAGCTCCCTTCCCTAAAGCTCACTTGAGCAGAATTATCAGAGCTTCACCCTACTGAGATGTCTTTCTTTTCATAGTGGCCTTTTTAAGACCCTTGGATGTTTTTTTAATTTATGTAGATAATGAATGATTAATTGGTGTAGATGTGTAAAGCTGCCCTTGCACCTGGACTACCTCTGATCCAGAATAGGATAGGTGTGCCAGAAAATGGAGAGACAGGTGGATGATGAGCACAGCTCCTACTCACTCTAAAGGGGGGCAGATGGGTACCACATTAACTGCAATACAAGACCACACCCTGGTCAGTATGCCAGCTACACACATCAGCCACTTTTACCCATACTGCCTTGCAGCAAGGGTGGATACTATCATACATTTTTATCCCTCTCCTCATTCAAATCTTACTGCGTCCCCCTGCTTGGTGTTTTTTTTTTCACTACCCTCCTAAGGCTATGTCGTCAATCTCCTCATTCAAATGCATCCGACTGCCTTGTCTGGATGTGTGCTCCCAGAACTCAGAGATCCACACTCACCCCCTTTTGCTGCTGATTAGTTTAGCGACACCCACAGGAATAGCCATTATGTTGCTGCCTTGATGTGCATAATTTTAGCATTCTTAAAGACAAAAGTAAAAATCTGGTTTTTTTTTGTTTTTTTTTTTAAGTACGCAAACTGTGTGAGTCAATAATATTTCCTTGAAATCGGCGGCGGCGCCGCAGATCAATGAAAAGCACGCCAAGCGAGGAGGGTTTCTTCTTTTTCATAGTTTGTTGCATAGAAAGCCAAGCCTTCAGCTCCACAGGCACATCCCTGTTACTATAGCAACAGCATTTCTTTGGAGTCAGTATGTGCGCCATATGGTTGCCATGGTGTCAGGATGGGAACCCAATTAAAAGAGAGCGCGGAGACAGAGCCAAGCTGAGCCACACCCATCTTGAAAGCAGTTGCCAGAAGAAAGTTTGCAGTGGCTCCTGCTTGGCAAAGGAGGAAGCAGTGCCAAGTTGCCTGCTGCCAGTCTGTCATATGCAATTAGATGTGTATCTTCAAAAGCAGCAGGTGTTCAGTTATTATTCTGACTGCAAGAAAATTGAGAAATAAAGGGGTTCTGTGGCTGGCTTTCAGACGGGTGCAGTCACCACATTAAAGACCATCCATCCATTATTGGACCAGTTCCGAACCAGCAGCACTGAGTGCATTAGGATTAGTTCTGGTGGGAGCTGGAGTGTGGTTTGTGATATTTCATTAAGGCTTTTCACTGCTTAACAATGCCACAAAAATGCATAAGCATACATTACAGCAGGCGTGTGACTGCCCCCTGGGCAGAACCCCTGCAGCGTTCTGCTTGTTTAATTCCACTGCCAAAGCCACAGGACAAAGGAAATAAAAATCAGAGCAATTCTCACAGGCTGCTCCCTGAGGTGCAAATTAATGAAGACGTAGGAAATGGCATGAAACACAAAGCTGCAAATCTGGAAACCCTCCCAGTCAGGCAAACCTTCAGACTTTCAGAGGGTGAAGAGCCTTGCAAGCCTCTGCAACTCTACAGGAACCCCCACCTGATAACAGTGCAGCATATCCTTGAAGCACTGGGCACCTGGAGACCACCATCATGACACATTGCCAGCCTGGTGTCTGTAGGCACACTTCACCAGTCGTTTAATAGTGCAGGTAGGGTTACCCACCACCTGTTCATTCAGTCAGTGGGCCAGGCACTGCAGTGGAGGAAAAGACCCTGATTTCTTTAGACTTGGTTTCAAAATGTACAGTATTTACCTTTAAATTCTGATTCCTATTTGGTTTGATATGAGTAAGTGTGTGTACCTTAAAATTGACTTTTTTGTGCTTTGCACTCAGGCATAGCCATAAAATCAGATTGTAAATTGGGTGTGGCTGCTACAAATAAGATATAACAGAACTTGAAACTGTGCAGAGCAACCAGGTGCATCCCAGGACTTTGACAGACTCAAAGAATTAAAGCTATTTAGTCTCGAGCAGAGGAGACTACGTGGGGACCTAATCCAGGTATTCAGAATCTTCAAAGGCATTGATAAAGCAGATCCAGTATCAGCTTAAGGGTTATTCACACACTCGAGGACATCATTGAAAAATAAGGGGAAGTGCATTTAAAATGGAAGCCAGGAAACACTTATTTACACAAAGAGTTGTGTGACTCTGGAACAAACCACTGAGACAGTTGTAGTTGAAGAAGAAACATCAACAACCTTTAAGAAGAATCTGGATGAGATACTGAGACAGCTTAGCTATTAGCTGAATAAACAGGCTTCATGAACTGAATGGTCTCCTTTCATTTGTCAAATTTGTTATGTTCATATAACATGGTTCAAAAGAATTCAGTACAGCTTGGTTTTAGCATTGCTGAATCATGGTGAGATTACTTTGGTTTGAACATGAGCAGAGGAGAGATGCTGAGTATATTGGGAGAAGGATGCTAAGGATAGAGCTACCAGGGAAGAGGAAAAGAGGAAGGCCTAAGAGAAGGTTTAAGGATGTGATGTGAGAGAGGACATGCAGGTAATGGGTGTAACAGAACAAGATGCAGAGGACAGAAAGATATGGAAGAAGATGATCCATGGTGGCAACCCCTAACAGGAGCAGCCGAAAGAAGAAGAAGAAGTAGAATCATGGCATCAGCATCTTGCATTCAAATGGTGGCCTGGTCTCTTTATGTATGGAGTTAATACCCTTTTCTGATGCTCTTGTAGAGTTTTTACAAACCTGCAAAGACATGCAGGTTTGGTTTGTTGTCAACACTTTCTATCTATCTAAACTGTGTAAGTGTGAGTCGTTTTGAGTGGCAATAAATTGGCGTCCAGCCTAAGGCTGGTTCCTACCTTGTAAAAGATGCTGCCATGGTGTGATCCTGTAATCAAGCGTGAGTTGATGGATGTTTGAGGCCTTCTGTAATATTCCAATGCATCCAATAGGACTGCTGTGCTTTTCTTTTTTCTTTTATTTTCTGGATTATGGATTTACAGCATTGTCATATTGTGGCCGATCACTGTTTGTGTGCAGTTTACTGCTCACCTTGTGTCCATAAATTTTTCTCTGGGTGTTCCACTTGTCCTCCTACATCCAAAAGATATGTGTAAAGTTAAATGAATACTCCACCCAAAAATGATATTTTTTATATGTTACATACCTCATGTCCTTTGTAGTAATGGCAGAGTAAAATCCTGTGTTTTCATGCAGAACAGAGAGAAGGAAGTTTATTACATGACGGAGCTTAATAGCGGCCAGTGCTCTACAATGGCAAACAATGTGAAAATTTAAAAAAAATAAAATCTCAAAAATTACTTTTTGAATTGAAGACCCCCCTTTTGCCCTCATTTCTCGGCCAAGAGTCTTCTGTTTGATTCAAAAAGTCCTTCTACAAGGCTTTAGGTCTCCTGTTTATGATGTCCACTGATAATTCCAGAAGGAACTATTTAACAATATTTTAGCAAAAACATTTTGAACAAGCGACTGGATATCTGACATGTGGATTATGCGACAGAAGTTTTTTTTTTCTTTTTTCCCCATTGTTTGCTGTTGTTCAACACTGGTCGCTATTGTTGTGTCTTCCATAATTTTTTTTTTTAAATAGAATGGAGAAATGCTGCAAGGTAAGCTCTTTTCAATGCTTTTATTGTACAACTCTTTTTTGTATCTTGCTCTGTTCCTGAGAGACCTTTTATCAATGCACATATGCAAAAATCACGGTTAACATTATACACACCCAACAAAAAGTAGATCCATTAACACAATATATAACAACTATTGGCTTCTATTACGACATAAACTTCTTTCTCTCCTCCATCCTGGATGTAAGCACGTAGTTACATTTTTTTCTTGGCCTCCACTACCCAGTATATGGGGTAAGTAACCTATCAGTTCTGAGTGGAGGGTTCCTTTATTGGGCTCTGTGAGAGTGTCAGCATAAGTGCGCGTTTAGGTGTGTGTGAGTGAGTGTGCCCTCTGACTGACTGGCACTTCATTCTGGGTTGTGTCTGATGCTGGCATGAAGAGTTCTGGTCGGCGCCTGAAATAGAGACACAGAAGTGTCTGTACTTTCTGTTTATGTCTGATTTATTTATAGTGTGGTGGACGTTTGATAGAGTCAGATGACGGTTCCCCCTTGGAGTTTAGAGCACAGAGATATACTTATATTAGATCAGTGATCAGATAATGGGAGAAATCTTAATGCTATGTGTGGGCCAATATGTGGCAAACACCGTTGGTATGCAGCTGTTCAAGTCATGGCTGTGGTCCTCTGTGATCCTGTATTGGATTATGCAGTAAGAGGACATCATGTGATGCAATGATATGTTCATAATATGCATGATATCATATACAGTACTATGCTGTGTGTGTTGTATGGTATACTGCACTGGCTTAGTGGCACATATTAAGTTCAAAAACTTGATTCTTGCCCACAGAGTAGTCAGCAGGGTCTCCACTTATATATATGGAGATGTGCATGAAGTCCAATGCTCTTCGTCGACCACTCAGCTCTGCTGACGAATGCTGTCTGGTGAGGCCTCCTCTGCGTGGTACCAAATCTCAGTCTTGACTCTTTTCATGTCTAGCTAGCTGCAAAGCACAACTTCATTTGAAATTCTGGCCACCTCGATGTGTTTAAGAAGCATTTGAAGACTCTCTTGTTTGCTGAATTTCTGTCTAAGTGAATAGGTTTGATAAATCTGGGAATTGTAACTCTTTTGTATTTTGTTCCAAGCTCTTCATTTATGAGGATCAGTTTCTACTCTTGTCCTGTAACATTTGTTCTCAAAAGGTCTGATATTACTTAATTATGTTTACCTTTTTCATAAGTCTCTTTGGATATAAGTGTCTGCTAACATCCATCCATTTTCCAACCCGCTGAATCCGAACACAGGGTCACGGGGGTCTGCTGGAGCCAATCCCAGGGCACAAGGCAGGAATCCAATCCCAGGCAGGGTGCCAACCCACCGCAGGACACATACAAACACACACTAGGACCAATTTAGAATCGCCAATCCACCTAACCTGCATGTCTTTGGACTGTGGGAGGAAACCCACGCAGACACAGGGAGAACATGCAAACTCCACGCAGGGAGGACCTGGGAAGTGAACCTGGGTCTCCTAACTGTGAGGCAGCAGCGCTACCACTGTGCCACCATGCCGCCTGTCTGCTAACAAATAAGTGTAAATATATGAGATATGATATGACAGGAACCTTCATTTTATGCAGTGATATGTCACATATATGCATGATATAATAAAATAGGATATGATATTGTCATTTAATGTATGGTCTTTATTATAATAAGCTAGTGTGGCTGTCTGTTTGACTGTACATAATTTTAAATCACCTGTAGCTCGCAAATTGTTTGAACTATTGACCTGAAATTTGCTACACATATACTACATGACGTCTACTATCCGCTTTGATCCAGGGATGATTGACCTCCAAGGTTATTCCAATTTTTATTTGTATTGTATTGTATTGTATTGTATTGTATTGTATTGTATTGTATTGTATTGTATTGTATTGTATTGTATTGTATTGTATTGTATTGTATTGTATTGTATTGTAGAATCGGGCAGCACGGTGGCGCAGTGGTAGCGCTGCTGCCTCACAGTTAGGAGACCCAGGTTCGCTTCCCGGGTCCTCCCTGCGTGGAGTTTGCATGTTCTCCCTGTGTCTGCGTGGGTTTCCTCCCACAGTCCAAAGACATGCAGGTTAGGTGGATTGGAGATTCTAAATTGGCCCTGGTGTGTGGGTGTGTTTGTGTGAGTCCTGCGATGGTTTGGCACCCTGCCTGGGATTGGTTCCTGCCTTGTGCCCTGTGTTGGCTGGGATTGCCTCCAGCAGACCCCCCCGTGACCCTGTGTTCAGATTCAGCGGGTTAGAAAATGGATGGATGGATTTATTGTAGAATCAACTCTCGGCAGTGGTCAGCAGGGCCACCTTCACCGTCACTTCCCCTACCTCTTCATATCTTAAATCATTCTTGAGGCAGATTGAAGATTTAAGTGAAAAATTATGGAAAACGTACTAAGTAATTGCAACAAAAATACTGACTTAATCAGTTTTAAAACGAAAAGATGCTGACGAAAGAAGAGAAGCGGTCCGATAGGGTGGAGAAAAGAAGAGCTGCTCAGGAAGTAGCAATCGCATCAACCTCTGAGCAAACAAATGCTAAACATACACAGAAAGAGGATGAAAACCACGAATGTTCAAGTCAAGTGTATTCCGTGCAGTGCGCCGTTACTGGTATTAGATATAACGTCATAGCATGTTAGCAATTTTACTGTACGCTATGAACCTTCCAGATCAGCACTTATAACTCCTAAAAATGCTCGTTCTTTAATCACACTTCTTGGTTCTTTACTGGGTTTTGTGGTTTATTGAAGAACTTCTGATTGACAAACAAAACACCATTTCATTCTGGGAAGTGTTCTTTGCATATGAAGTTGGTTCTTTGTGCTTTGAAAAACTTTATGTAGAAAAATGTGAAGTATGGTAGGCTATCTAGCAGGACTCTAACAGATTACGAAAACCTGGACTTTATGTATGCACAGGGCGTTCTTTTTATATCGTGACCCATTAGATTTCACAAATCCGTTACTATCTATGCATGGTTATTTCCTGTAAGGAACTTGTTCCAGATCGAAATAAATAAGCGTTCTTTCTGGAATCTTCACATGGAGGGGTCTTTTGGGACCCAAAATGGTTCCCCTATGCTATGGCATCGCTTTGAGGAATCACTGGCTCCTTTATTTCTAACAGTGTACGGTATCAGTCTTTCATCGGCGAAGTTCACCAAATACGAATAAACCAAAAGTGAAGTTTAATCCGAAACACTGTTTGCAGTTTCGTCGCCGCCCATAAATTTAATCGAATGCTTTCGACATTAATGAATTTCGATGCTAAACCCCCGACGGTGGTGCGCGCCCGTTGCAAAGAAGCGGCTCAATTTTGCACTCCACTGCGAATTTTCGTAAGGATGCAGCCAGGCCGCCCTCACTATTACAAAAAAAAAATCAATTTGAGAAGATTCTTGTCCAAGCTCTTTTGGACAGAAAAATAACAGACGTAGGAAAAAGCCGACAAATGCTGCCGTCCAATCGCCGTTGGGTGTGTTTTATTTCACAGACCAAGCCCCTCCTTCACGTACAGACTCGACGCCTCATACATCGGCGAGAAATGGCCTGACCGGACTAAATGAACGTTTCTTTAGTTCAGGAGGTAACTGAACTTTTAAATGCCAATCCGTGGTATCAGTATTTCCTTACCAGAAGCCCGGCACACCTCGCAGTCGCGTGTCTGGTAGACATTCAAACTCTGCCAAGCACTAACTGCTGTTCCTGCATCTCCCAGACGCCGCCTGCCTCCCAGCTCAGGAGTCCTGGAGGAGCCCGCCATGCACCTGATGCCCGAGCGCCAGACGCGCTTCACAGCCCGTCACATCAGCGCTACTTGTTTAACAGCGAGCTCCGCTGGAAGCCGCCAGGGCAAATCCCAGCATGGGAAAAACATCCGCAGAGACCGTCTGCTCAATAAAGCAGCCCGGCGCTCAGCTGGAAAGTTTAGATCTCAAACGAGAAGGAATGAAAACTCTTGGGGACCCGGCTCCGGAAATTACTACTGACCGCCCCCTCACTCTTCCACGGAGCATTCATCAAGTCAGACAGATACAAGGTGGTGAAACTCCGCAATTGGGCGCTAGTGCGTTTTAAACCTGACTGGGGGATTTTTTTTTAATTCGCTCTTTATTACGCCGATGTATTCGTGCGTATCGCTAAAAGTGTGGCTTGAACTGTAAAACAAAAATGCGTAAATTCAATCCTTACTATAGTCCCAGTATGTGAACCCTAGCATGTAACTTCGCCTGTCAACGTGCTAAAATAAAGGCAAAAAAGAACATATATATATATATATAATATTGATTTTTATCTTACTTTGGATAAAGTGTTAGTTGCAATCGTATAAAATTACCGATCTCGTGGGCACGACGGGGATGGTTCCAGAGAGCTGGCAAAATGTGCGTCTTCTAGTGGCACCTGCTGGAATAACATAGACTGCAGTTTGAGCCCTTAAATTACAGTATTGCAAAGGCACGTCCCTGAAGAGCAATGAATTTTGAAATTCTTACATAAGAAAATAGGATAAATAAATAAACACCTGTGTTTCTAATCCCTCATATTATCAATCGAACTATCCATTGATTCGTCCATCTTCCTTATCTCTTATCCAGGGCAGGGTTATGGATAAAACTTTCGCCCGTTTTTGCGATCATCCGGTGCAAGGTAGGAACAATCACGGGGTGAGCATGCAAACACACACAAAGGCCAATTCGCCTAACCACGATCCATTTCCAAACCTGCTTAATCACAGGTTATGTTTACCTTAGCAACAGTTGCTGCAACACAAGACTCAAGACTTGCAAAGCAATGATCAACATTTACAAGGGCAGTTTTAGAGCTGTCAGTCTACTTAACCATTGATAATCCGAGCAACAGTAATTAGCACAAGCAAGATTTGAGCAGGGTGGCATTGGCACCTGGGAACAAATTACTGTCTGTGTGGTGTTTGTTCTGCCCATCTCTGTGTACCCTGGTTACCTCACACATTCTAAACACGGTTCGGGGTGCTGGTGGGTGGAGTTTATTTAATGCAGTGTGGGTGAATGTAGGTTGGCAAAGTGTGGGTGCAAATATCCTGTGGTAGACTGGCAAACTGTTAGATTTGGCTCCAGCCTTGAGCCTAATATTGTTCCTTGTGTATCAGGTGTGGAAAATGAATGAATTGGCCTGGGTGACCAGATGGCAGAGTGGTTAGTCCTGCTGCCTCACAGCAACTCCAAGGCTCTGTGTTCAGTTTCCCTTCAGGGTTTTCTAAGGGTACTCCAAGTAAATTCGACTCCCTGATGTGTTACTTAAGTCACCGGACATTAACCACCAAGGTTGTTAGTTCAAAATCCTTCCTGTGACCCTGAGCGAGTCACTAAAACTGTCTGGGCTCCAGTTGTAAACAGTGGTCATGTGTTTTGAGGCTGCTGATAAAGACATCACCTCAGTGTGGGGCAGTAAAACTCTAAAATTGTGCATGTTAACCCAGTGAAGGCATGCCATCCATATATTGAACACACTTGAATCGGTATAGACTTACAGGGAGATGAAACGGCAGAGGTGAACTGGCACCAGAGAAAAACAAGCCTTGTGCAGGATTCTGGTCCATCACACAAATACACACGTGCATTATCAGGAATCAAGGGAGGATCTAAATGTATAGAGCTGGCAATGTTACCCCACTGCACTTCTCCAACCTCCATTTTGCTTATCTAGTGTGGCAAAAACAGGGAAGAAAAAAATAAATCCTAAAGCCAATGTCAGGTTAAGTGACTTCTAGCCATGGCTTGTCAGGCTGGGGTTGCTGATCTCAGCACTGACCACATCTGAAAATCTCTGGTTCTGTTTAATTTAGTGACTGCGTGATGACTTTCCAGTGTGCTGCCTGATGTATGAAAAGTTAACAGGCATAATGAGTTCAGCCTAAATCTTGGCATCGTTTAATTTTTTTTTTCCCACTCTGCTGCTGTGGTACGTAAAACCCAAGACATCAGGCAGCTGAACTTTTCGTCTGTTTGTGTCGCCCAAAACACCTGCGTTCCTTATTCCTCGTCACTGCATCATCTGCATCGTGCTGCCAGATGAGCATGAGCATACACACTGAGCCCACCACAGTGACTAAAGACAAAATAAAAATCAGGTTGTGGACTAGTTGAAGTGAGTCGCTGGGTATGTCACATAACGTGACTGGCATGCTAAGATCAGGTAAGCAAAGGCTTTGACTGAAAATCTCTAGCCAAGGGACATAATGTGACATGGTCTTTAGTTTACTTGGGTGCCATGCCTAAACCATCCTGATGACTCAACCAACGTGCAGAAAAGCAGTAGAATCCTCTCTCCAACTACATGTGCCAACAACAGTGCCACATGAGGATCCTCAGACAGTAGGCTCAACGATGCCTAGCCAAAGGTCACACTTAAGCTTCCTCCCTCCCACCCATATCTGCAGATTCACCCCCTGACTTATAAAGAGCTGTTGTTCATGATCCTGATGCAAGGTGGTGCAGTGGTAGATCATGGGTTCACAATCTCGGTCCTTCCTGTGTGGAAAGTGATTTGAGTAGTGAGAAAAGCCCTATATAAATTTAAAGAATTGTTATTATTTTGTTTTTCAGTTCCACAAACTGAAACTTACAAATTTTCAAGTGTTGTAGCAGTCTAGCAGTGCTGCATCCATGTGGTGCAACTTACTATTACAGTTTAAGAGAAACAATCCAATTAAACCTGCTAAATCCAGTTAAGGAACATAGGGACGGGACTGATTTAGAATCAATGCGTACAACTCAGGAGCCAACAGTGCCAGTCCATCCCAGGGCTCACTCACACACCAGCCTACAATGAGCTAAGTACTGGATTTGGAGATATGTGAGGAGAACTGGTGCACGTGGAGGAGAAGCAACCCAGACATGAGAAGAACTCCACACTGACTTTTTCTGCGATCAGAATGCAGGCTTCTGGACCAGTAAGAAACTGCAGCATTAATCACTGCACCACCTGGAAAAATTAAACAGCACCAGTTTGAAACTCAAGCTGGATGATCTCCAATAACGTGATCTATCCGATGCCCTGGAACTTAAGCCCTTGGTGCTTATTTAGCATGCAACTACCCAGCCTAACATATCAGATGGCTTCTCTCATTGCTTGTCTTCTGGTGGGCACCCACTTGGCTAAATTTGACTGCTGTTCTGCTTATAATAAGCACATATCACTGGTCTACTTTATGTTGGGGTGGTGATTGCTCATTGTCTGTTGGCGCATATGTTTCACGTTACAATGCAAATGGACTAATTTCCTTTTAGTCGATTGTTCTTTTAAAACAGTGTGACCGTTACCCATGCACAGACAGGCAGACATGTTGTTTTTCCACCACCAAACGTTTATTTACAAGGTCCATTTACAATCTTCAGTGCACACACAAACCCCACAAAGTCCTGGCCACTCAATGCCTTCTTCTTCGAGCCGCCTCCACACCCTCTTCTGCTTTGTCCTGCCTCCACCCGACTCCAGCCTCGAATGAAGGGAGACGGCCCCTTTTATCCTTACCCGGATATGCTCCAGGTGCTCCCCGGCAATCACCCGCTGACACGCCCCTGTGTGGCGGAAGTGCCGGCTGTACTCCCGGAAGCATTCCGGGTGTTCCTGCTCCTCTTACCCCCAGCACTTCCTGGTGTGGCGGAAGTACTGAGGTCCAGGGTGACCACGGGCCCCTACAGGGTTGGGCTTCCAAGCCCCCAACCCGTGGCCCCCAAAGCAACCAGGGTGGCGGCCCCCACGTGATCCCAGATGGGGATCCCTCAAGGCGTCCCAGCCGGGTCGTCGCCCCTGGCATCCCTGACAACAGTTTATAAATTTTATTCAGGTACCTTTATGATATACTGTATGCATACTTGATAAGGTCCACACAGGAAGGCAGAGGAAGAACTGAACCAGCAACCTTCTGGTTCAAAGTCCAGTTACAGCACAGTATCTGCGAAATAGAAATAGCTCTGTTAATGGGCATTTTAGTAGATGCACGTTTTTCCGTACATACAGTGAATTCATAAAGTATCCAGACTCCTTCACATTCTGCACACTTTCCTGTGATGTAGATTTAATTTTAAATGGATACATTTGACATCAATCTACACTCAATCATTTTCAGAAAGGTTTGCAAATGTATTAAAAATCAAAAACATATTCATGTAGGTATTCAGCCCCCTTTGTTGTGGCACTCCACACTATGGTCAGGTGTATCCTGTTTGTTTTAATTCTCCTTGAGATGTGTCTTGAACTTGATTGGAATCCACCTGTGGCAAACTGAACTGATTGGACGTTGCTGAGAAAGGCACACACCTGTGTATAGAGGGTCCCACAATTCACACTGCATATCAGGACAACCACCGAGACGTGAAGCCCAAGAAACTCTCTGAAGACCCCCCTCCATTGAACTGTGGTGAGGTATAGATCAGGGTAAGGGGATAAAACGATTTCTAAAGCTTTGACTTTTCCAGGAGCACAATGACCTCAATAACTGTGAAATGAAAAACGCTTGACACCACAAGGACCCTTCCTAAAGTTGGTCATCCGGCCAAACTGAGTAATCAGTAAGAAGGGCCTTGTCAACGAATTGACCAAGAACTCACTGGTTACTCTGACAGAGCTTCGGAAATCCTCTGAACCTATAGAAATGGTGACCATTTTAGTAGCAGGCATTTATGGCAGAGTGGTCGCATGGAAGCCACTATTTAGTAAAAGGCTTAGGACAGCCCACTTGGAGTTTGCCAAATGGCATTTAAAGGATTCTAAGTGTATGAAGAAAAAGACTCAAAAATGTAATTCTTTGGGCAGGACTCCAAGCACTATGTCTGTCATAGACCAAGCACAATTCATCTCCTGCCTAATACCATGCTTATGGTGAAGTGTGGAGGGGGCATCATCGTGCTATGGGATGCTTCTCAGCAGTAGGGATAGGGAGACTGGCCAGAATTGAGGAAATGATGAATGCGGTCCTTGAAGAAAACCTGCTCCAGATTTCACATGACCTCAGACTATGGAGACGGCTCATTTTTCAGCACGACAATGACCTGAAGCATAGAGCCAAGAGAACACTGGGGTAGCTTTGGTGGAAGTCTCTGACTGTTCTTGAGTGGTCACAACAAAGCCCAGACTTAACCCCATAGACCATCTGTGAAGAGACCTGAAGATGGCAGTTTACAGAAGCTTCCCATCCAGTCTAATGGAGCTTGAGAGGATCTGACAGGAAGAATGGGAGAAACGGCCTAAATCCAGGTGACAAAAGTTTATAGGGACTTACTCAAGAAGACTGAAGTTGCTGCCAAAGGGGCTTCTATAAAGTTTGAATCAATGGTGTAGTTGAGAGGGAGGGTGACACATCAGAGGCTTCAGCCCCAGATCTATTGTGCCAAGCCCCTGGTCTCCTTTAGGAATGTACAGGAACAATTTCAAGCCCATGATGTTATTATCTATCCTATTTGATTCATAGCATGAAAGGCTATGGGGAAACACCAAAGTGCAAACACCACCACCACTACCAGCACCAGCATAATAGATAGAACTTCAACTTCAAAGGGGGAATAAAGAAAATCCAAACAATACATCTGGTCTGAATACTTACATGAACGAGAGATTCCAGTTTTTAATTGTTAGTAAATTTACTAACCTTTCTGAAAACATGTTTCCACTATGTCATTGTGGCAGGGCCATCTTAACAGCACCATAGTCCCCCGGGTGAAGTACTGCACTGGGACCCCTGTTTTGACAGAAAAACAGAAACATACATAGGCGTCAGAAACATCGTGGGCCCCCGGCCAGTACCCACTGTACCCATGCGTTAAGACAGCCCTGAATCATTGGTTATTGAGTATACAACCCCAATTCCAATGAAGTTGGGACGTTGTGTAAAACGTAAATAAAAACAGAATACAGAGGGTCCTCGGGTTATGACACAGTTCCGTTCCTACAACAGTGATGTAACCCGAATTTTGGTGTAAGTCGAAACACCCCCTAGCCTAAGTCACTTACCTATCCTAATACATTTGCAAAATCATAATCTAGAACATAAAAACACAACTAAGCCGCAGAAAAAGGAAAAGGACATAAATATACTGTACTGTAAACTGTATTATAGTAACAGAAAAAATGAGTGTAAAACAAAATCCTTACCTTTATTCCTTCTCACGTCTCAATTTTTTAAAAAGTTTTTATGGGAGTGAGCGTTGTAAACTCAAAACGTTGTATGTCGACACGTTGTAACCCGAGGACCCCCCAGTACAATGATTTGCAAATCCTTTTCAACCTATATTCAATTGAATACGCTACAAAGACAAGATATCGAATGTTCAAACTGATAAACTTTATTGCTGTTTTGCAAATCTTCACTCATTTTGAATTTGATGCCTGCAACACGTTCCAGAAAAGCTGGGACAGGGACATGTTTACCACTGAGTTATATCACCGTTCCTTTTAACAACACTCAATAAGCGTTTGGGAACTGAGGACACTAATTATTGAAGCTGTGTAGGTGGAATTCTTTCCCATTCTTGCTTGATGTACAACTTCAGCTGCTCAACAGTCCGGGGTCTCCGTTGTTGTATTTTGCGCTTCATAATGCGCCACACATTTTCAATGGGAGACAGGTCTGGACTGCAGGCAGGCCAGTCTAGTACCCGCACTCTTTTACTACAAAGCCACGCTGTTGTAACACATGCAGAATGTGGCTTTGCATTGTCCTGCTGAAATAAGCAGGGACGTCCCTGAAAAAGACGTCGCTTGGATGGCAGCATATGTTGATCCAAAACGTGTATGTACCTTTCAGCATTAATGGTGCCTTCACAGATGTGCAAGTTACCCATGCCATGGGCACTAACACACCCCCATACCATCACAGATGCTGGCTTTTGAACTTTGCACTGATAACAATCCGGATGGTCCTTTTCCTCTTTGGCCCGGAGGACACGACATCCATGTTTTCCAAAAACAATTTGAAATGTGGACTCGTCAGACCGCAGCACACTTTTCCACTTTGCGTCAGTCCATCTCAGATGAGCTCGGGCCCAGAGAAGCCGGCGGCGTTTCTGGGTGTTGTTTGCATGGTAGAGTTTTAACTTGCACTTGTAGATGTAGCGACTGTGTTAACTGACAATGGTTTTCTGAAGTATTCCTGAGCCCACGTGATAATATCCTTTACAGAATGATGTTGGTTTTTAATGTAGAGCCGCCTGAGGGATCGAAGGTCACAGGCATCCAGTGTTGGTATTCGGCCTTGCTGCTTGCGTGCAGAGATTTCCCCAGATTCTCTGAATCTTTTGATGATATTATGGACAGTAGATGATGAAATCCCGAAATTCCTTGCAATTGTACATTGAGAAACTTTATTCTTAAACTGCTGGACTATTTGCCCACACAGTTGTTCACAAAGTGGTGAACCTCGCTCTATCCTTGCTTGTGAACGACTGAGCCTTTTGGGGATGCTCCTTTTATACCCAATCATGACAAAGACCTGTTTCCAATTAACCTGTTCACCTGTGAATGTTCAAAACAGGTTTGTTTTTTAACATTCCTCAACTTTCCCAGTCTTTTGCTGCCCCTGTCCCAGCTTTTTTCAAAATGTTTTGAAGGCATCAAATTCAAAATGAGTGAAGATTTGCAAAACAACGATAAAGTTTAACAGTTTGAACATTAGATATCAAAGTCAAAGTCAAAGTGAACTTTATTGTCATCTCAACCATATACAAGTATACAGATAGACGAAATTGCGAAGCTCAGGGTCCACAGTGTAACAACATGATGTGCAAATAGTAAATTAAAAATAGAATAAAAATTTTTAAATTTATAATTAAAACACAAACAAACAAGACAAGACATTGTGCAAAGATAGGACAAACAAGTAGCAGCAATATTGATGTGTAAGATATGTAATATAATAAGTAAATAAATAATAAATAATAGATATAGATAATACAGAAATTATCAGTGTATGATAATAGTTGTTTAAGACGTGTGTAAACAATGACAGGTCAGAATGTTTCATAAATCCTTAGAGGTCAGTATGAGATTTTCAGTTCTTTGCAGGATAGTGGTTTTCATGTATAAAAGTTCTGTTTTGTAGAGGAGGTTGAGGCCGTGTGGAAGGTCCCAGGGGGCATATCTTGTCTTCGTAGTGTATTCAATTGAATACAGGTTAAAAATTATTTGCAAATCATTGTATTCTGTTTTTATTTATGTTTTACACAACGTCCCAACTTCATTGGAATTGGTTGTTGTAGTTTGAGAGGCAAAAATGGCAAATGTATCTATTCAAAATTAAATCTACAACACAATGAAGTGTGCACAAAGTGAAGAAGACTGAATACTTTCTAAATCCACTGCTCCTAAATCTGTTTATGCATTCAAATCTATAAAAAGATTTTAGAATGAAATGAAATAAGTGGCACTAGTTGTACCTAATGAGGTAGGATGCTATGGTGGCACATTTTCAAACACCCTATTCTTCTTCTTCTTCTTCCATTTCTGTATTGATTATAGTTTTTGTCCCATATAACTAAACGGTCCGCTGATGATCTTTTTCGGTGGTTGTGCCTCACTGCCCCTTGGTTACTCCGCACTCATACCTTTGAGCAGAAACGATTAAAGCATTGGGAGTTTTCTGTCGGGATTGTGACTCTGAGTTTCTTCAAACAGCACAAGTTTTGAAATAAGATAGCAGGAGGAACATGAAGAGGTGTCCGAAGCCCCTTTGAAGTTCATGTGCGTGACCTGCCCCCGCATGGCTGCCACAGTGTCATCAGCTCGCCTAGATGTGTGCTTTCATTTGCTCGTTCTCTCTACCCGGCCGGGCAATTTGTTCAGTCTTACCAGCGGGTGAAGTGAAGCGCAACTCATTAGACGTGGGCTTTTCGACAGAAGTGACTCATGCCTGATCTCTGGCCTGCATTTGCATTTCCCATCAGAGTGACAGTCTGAGGATGATGTCAGCTGGCGCTTTGCGTTAGATCACCACAATCTGTCTTGCATGTTGGTCACTCTCGGGATGTCTTTTTTAATGAGGCATCTTTCTATCGTGCCGTCTCCTAGGTGCAAACAGCCTCTCAGAAGCCTACAGCGATGCCTTTGATTCACGATGTCATCGCTTAACTCTTTCAGGCTTGTTCTGTTATAAGCCATCCACACTGACTGCTGTTTGATGCCCTCTGTCTGGAGACTATGAGCCATGTGCGGATGTTGGTCTAATGGAGCTCACTTAAGCAGTCATCAGGTCCTCCTGTTGTTCACCTCATATCCATGGTTGGGCTTTCCAACCTTTCTGCAGCGGTTCAGTTTGGCTTCATCCCAGTTTTCTGTGGACTTTGTATTCTTTTCCCCTGCTCAATTGGCTCTATTATGGCTGCCTGTAGACGCAATGACCCTATTGGTCCCGCAAACTCAAAACCCAGCCGTCCCAGAAGGAGGCATCTGGCCTGAGCACTAAAAGCCAGACCCTCAAAAGAAGCCTTTATACTAACTCCCATTGCAGGTCTTGTGTGAAAATGCACTCTTTAAGTTACTTATCAAGTTATTTTTCTTTCTCTCATACTTGAACAAATAAAGGGGATGACCCAGTTGGTGTCCTAAAAATTGTTTGCTCTCGAGTCTGTCGTTGCCACCCCTGACCACAGTGTTCAGATAGAACTCTCCAATTGATGAGTGTTGTCTTTAGGGGGCGCCCCAATCTCAGGAATCCTGCGCCTGATCTTCAAGAGGCTTCAGCTGGATTAGTGCTAAATCTAGACAACTCCTTAATGTTTAGAATTTAGGCTTACATACTCTTACAGGCTTTACATACAGGAAATTGAATAAAGTTGGCCCTGCCCCAATCATATTTACTTAAAATGATGTATCAACTGCAAACATTATTAACTATAAAAAAAGGAAAATCAAACACAACAGCTGATCATCTTAAATCAAAACTGAGTAATCCCTCAATGATCTGCATCACCAGATGACAGCAAATATCTAGCATGTATTGTTCTATTCCCAGAACTCTTTTAAATTTTTTTTTTACTTTGATGACCTCTGAGAAAGATGATATATTATACACAGGAGTGAGAAGGAAATCACCTTAAAATTCACTGTACTATTCAGCACGGGCTTTGGGCTTTAAACCACAAGGCCGCTGCTATGGATTCACTGTTTGACTCCCAGCAAAGTACAGCACAGTTCGGCACTACATAAAAGCACAAACACACTTCTCTTCTTCTTTTCTTTCTTTCTCTTCTTTTTTTGCCTTCACTTCTCCTCCAGCAAGCTTCATCCTCTTCCACGTGACTCTGGCTCCCGGAGTAGTGGCTGCTGGCTCCTTTTATAAGGCACCTGGAAGTGCTTCAGGTGCTCAATGACCTAAATATGGCAGCACTTGTGGGTGTGGCTGATGAACTGTCCATAAGGGCTCAGCAGCAGCTGCAGCACCCCCGGGCAGCGCACATGGAAACCAGGTGTAAAGTCATTATAAGCACCGGAGTGGACGCAGTAGCATCCCATCTTGGACAGAGAGTAATGTCTTACTTGGTTGGTTGGCCATAATGGATGGATAACACAAATGGAGAAGCACCCTGGCCATGATAACCAATGCCTCCTATCTCAGTCGGGACACCTGGGCTATAATGGATGGACTGGGACAGTTTATCCACCAAAATGGGAGGTGACAGTGCTTATCTGGTTCGGTCCCAGTTTGGACACCCATAGGGCATCATGGTACCTGTAGTTTGGAAGGGCAATCCTGTCGGGGTCCCTGGGAGATACCAGAGGGGTGCTGCTGAGAAAAGTTCTCCCTACTTTGAGGAGCTTCTCTCTGACCCAGAAGTGCTTCCTATGCCCTGACACCAGAAGTAATCCTAGGTTTTGCATAAAAGGAGATACTTTTCAATATCCAGGCGAGTCAGAGATGGGAGGAACAGGGCAATATTCACCTGGAGAAGGAGAAGGAGAATAAAAAGGAAAACACTGTTATTTTTGATTGTGGTGTTTGGACTTTATACAACAGAAATAGGTATGGTGACTTTTATTTAAACTTGCAATTGTATCTAGCCCAATTGTGTCTGGGATTTGGGGCTCAGTGGTGGCCCCTTGTGGTCACAGCATATATACAGTAAATACATGTGATGAATTTTAATCTTATTAGTCTACATTGACACAGGTGTCTGCCAAATTGCTGATAATGTGTATAATATACACTGATTCCTGTTTATCTGGCAGCTGCAGTTCAAGGAAGATTGTGTTCAGGTAAAAGGTGTTTTTTTTTACAGTTAAAGGAAACTTGCCTGACACTTTTGCACTTATATTTAAATTCTAGACCCACAGTCTAATACTTATCGTGGGATACGCTGTCTTGTAAATATTATGTGAGACTATAAACCACACTTTACAGTGAATGTTGTGGCATACGGCTGGGCCCTTGCCCAGCCGGGACACCTCTACACTGGAAGGACCGTGGAAGGGAGCGTATCCAGAGCATTACCTCTCCCAGAGTGCTATGTGGCAGCGCCATTGGGTTGCAGTGTTGCCTTGGACTCCCACAAGGCTCCATGGGAGCTGGAGTTTGGTGCAGCCCTGTTGGTTTCCATGTGCGCTGCCCGGGGGTGCTGCAGCTGCTGCTGAGCCCTTATGGACAGTTCATCAGCCACACCCACAAGTGCTGCCATATTTAGGTCATTGAGCACCTGAAGCACTTCCAGGTGCCTTATAAAAGGAGCCAGCAGCCACTACTCCGGGAGCCAGAGTCACGTGGAAGAGGATGAAGCTTGCTGGAGGAGAAGTGAAGGCAAAAAAAGAAGAGAAAGAAAGAAAAGAAGAAGAGAAGTGTGTTTGTGCTTTTATGTAGTGCCGAACTGTGCTGTACGCGTGGGAAATGGGGGAAGGTGTTTCCCACAGGAAAAAAGAAAAATAAAAGTGTGTTACACCTGCACTTGTGTCTTTACCTGTCTGTCTCTGGTAGGGTGGCTGGTGCGCCCCCTGGAGGGCTACAATATGTAATTATCTCCAAAGTCTAATGTGTGTGCTTCATCCAATGTAGTCTTTAAACTCTTATCCTTAACTAAACTCCAACCACCACTCTGACTAGAAGTGTTCTCTACCTGGGAAACACAATAGTCGGATGACATAAAAAGCAGATGATGCTGATTACATAAAGGTGAGAGTACTCTCTTAAAAATAAAAGTGCTAAAGTGGTTCTTTAGCAGTAATGCCATATGGGAAGCATTTTTGACTCCCAAAAGAAGGTCCAGAAAAAAGATCCATAACAGGCTCCATACAGTAAAGTGGTAAGAGATTTGTGAAATAGCATTGGCTCATGATTCTAAAAGGATTCTTGCTGCATACAATTACACAAGCTAATTTCAGTCTTTTGTCATCTGTTAGTGTTCTGCTAGGTAGCCTACCAAACATCAAAGATTGCTGCTTTTTTTCTACATATTAGGAAGTTTTTCAAAGCACAAAGAACCAACTTCATGTGCAAAGAACCCTTCTAAGAAGGAAATTGTGCTTAGTCAAACAATGGTTCTACCAGGAACCACACAACCCAGTAAAGACCCATAAAATGCCTTTAAGAACCAGTATTTTGAACACCATGTGTTCCCAAATAATCAGTAGTGCCACTATTCAGGGGGTGGATGTGAAAATTGGGCACCACTACAAGTACTTGGGGGTCCACATCAATGACAGGTTGGACTGATCCCATAACACAGAGGAACTATATAAGAAAGGGCAGAGGAATCTCTTTTTCTGTAGGAGGCAGCATCCCTTTAATGTGGGGAGTGACATCCTTCACATATTTTACTATACAGCTACCTATCTATCTATCTATCTATCTATCTATCTATCTATCTATCTATCTATCTATCTATCTATCTATCTATCTATCTATCTATCTATCTATCTGTCTGTCTGTCTGTCTGTCTGTCGTACAAAGTACAGTGAAATTTCTACTTGTACGTCTAACCCACATGCAATGTATTGCCACTTCTCTGTGCCATGACAAACAATTACGATGCCTCCAATCATCCTTAAGGAGTTTGGTATCCTGCCAGCCCTCCTTGGCCTTGTCCACTCTTTACTTTGAGTGGCATATTGTCTTCAATTTGGTGTCCTGAGGGACTATTTTCTGCTTTTTCAAACGTTGCTAGTCTCTTTCTTTTTTCTTCAGTGTCTGTTGTGCTTCCAAGCATTTAGTTACCCTTCCCTTGACAATGCCTTGCTTTTTTAACTGGCATGCTGATTTTCATCAGGATTTCTTCTCTATCCTGGGATGCCATCTTCTCAGTTACATCTCCTGGCCTACTAGGCAATCCATCACAAGGAAAAAAATGAAAGAGAGTGAGATATGCAGAGAGTTATGATTTACAACCACACTAAAGTACAAAAACTGTGGTGGGTTGGCACCCTGCCCATGATTGGTTCCTGCCTTGTGCCCTGTGTTGGCTGGGGTTGGCTCCAGCAGACCCCCGTGACCCTGTATTCGGATTCAGTGGGTTAGAAAATGGATGGATGGATAAAGTACAAAAATGAGAACAGGTCTCTAAAAAACCACAAGTCAGGCCAGAATTTCACTCAAGTCTGGCTGTTAAGGTAGGCTTCACTACAGAAGGCCTATCCCAGAAATCAACATGCAGGCTTTGGCTTTCACAGGCCCAATATGGGGCACAAGTTTTAAAGATGAATAATACTCAAAAATAATCTAAAAAGAGACAGGAGGAACACGGTCAAACCTTGTGCCCAAAGTTTGTTTATAAATAAGCCCAAGCAAGAAAAAGGAGCAAAAATAGGCAAACAAAACCAACAATATACATCCAATAATGGCACTTTTAAAGACAGCGGAAAATCCATAACAAATAGCAAAAAATTACAAAAAGCAAAGTATAAACCACAATCACAATACCAGAAGATCAGTATAAATTGAAGCTTCTCATTTTATGACCCCAGTTACATCATCAGGTGGTCCTCCACTTAATGCAAGCAAGGTGGATAATTAACACTAAAGCATCAATGATTAACATAATACAGAAAAGCAAAATAATAAATAAAAGCAATCTATATATGAAATGCTAAGATCTGTCATCCTGTCCATCTGCCAATTACTCATGAACTGCTGAGGCTAGAACCTTGATCTTGGTCTTAATCGAAAGCTTATGACCTGATATGTTCTGGAAATTCAAAACAATTTAGTATCAGCAACCTCTGCAGAGTGACCTGTAGTTGTCTTGTTTATTATGGCGAAGTGATTGCAAAACCAAGAAAGAAAAAGAAGAGTGACATCTTATCTTGATGGAAGCCAACTATGTGTCAAAAAACACCAAAATATGAAGGAGAAAAATACTGAGCATCAATCATGGGATACAGAATTTAAGAATGACAATGAACTGAAAGAAGTAAGCAAATTTAGGTAGTGACAGCCTGGTAACAATGACCTGTAGTTGTGTGTTTGTGGCAATGTGATTCAGAAACAAGGCAAGTACAGTAAGTGATGAAGAATGAACAAGGCTAAGAAGACAAGATGTTGAAACACATAGACAAGCAAGAAGTAATTCTGTGTATAAACTCTTTGGTAGTGGCAACGTGATGGCCTTAAAGAGTGCAAAGTTACTTGTAGTTTTATGTTTATAGCAAAGTGATCAAGAAACCAAATGAGAACCACCATAACAACAGAAAGAAAAATAGCAGCATCTGCTGAGGAGTAAGAAAATTGTAGAAGGTGATGAAGTGATGAAGACTGAAAAAGATGACAAGCAAAAAGAAGAAGAGCAATTGAGTAGCACACAAACATGGTGGGTCATAGTAGAGGCAAGACAAAGAGAAGGTTACATAATATAGGAACTCCCAGAGACAAAAATGAATGGTAACAATTGAGATTGTCAAATAATTGATGGTTATGATTATACGAAAGCATTGCTTTTACATCCTTACATTATTGTTTCTGTAGAGAACACATCTTATGAAATTTACATCAGCAATGTAATTAATGTATTTCTTCATGCTGAAAACAAAAAAATGTGAGGCCAAAATAGTTCCACTTGCTCTAGACGAGCCACCAGCATAATAATAAAATATATTATGACTTCTACAGGAACAGAAGGAAGGAACTACTTTGAAAACACAACAAGTATCAACAACTCCTTGTTGTTACCTTGGTATTTATTTGCATTTTACTTTGGGACTGTAAGTCCACTTGTTTCATTAGCTTTAATAAAAACTATAATTTGACATAAAAGGAAAGACAAAATATTCAGAAGAAAGGTAAAATATTACATTGAAGAAAACCCTGGCTAAAACAGAACACTGAGGTGCTTCAGACTTCAGCACCATGGACAGATCTTTCCCAGACATTCTTTGTAATCCTACTGAAATTCAAGCTCACATAACATCACCCTAAGATGATGAAATACATGCAAATGAAACCAAGTCCCCATTTAGCCTATAGTTATGCCTTGTCTTTTTTTAATCTTGACATCAACTGTAGTACTGTGGGGTTTAGCCTTTATCCACTTAGAGCCACAAAAAAGTTAATACACTTGCATTGGCTTATTTGCTTGAAATGTCTGTTTCTGTAGATCTGTCCTGTTGTATTTTTATATTTGTACCTTTTCAAAATAGACAAAAAATGAAAAACATGTTGGCAGAAGTGAAACTGTATGCAACCCCCTCACCTCCATTTCCAAAAAGTTTAATTCTACTAATAAATTGTCTCACATTTTACCAGGACATGTAAAGGTGTATAAAGATGGATTGGAATGACAGATGCCAGTTAATACCTCTTCATCAATCCAGAGCTTTATTTTGACAGCGCCTATTTTGACCAGTGCAGCTCAGAATTAGTCTGCAGCTTGTTCATGGCATGAGGACATGATGTACAGCCAATCGATCACCATTTCTGCCAGTTGGTGTCCCATCTGCTTTCTCCCAGGGTCCCCAGGAGTCTCCAGAGATCTCCAGTGGATGCCATGCTGCTCCATTGATAATGCTTTTACTTCATTGGTTCTCAATGTGCCCTAGGGGGGCACAAAGTAACAAAAAGGGGGCCGCGAAGATGTGAAAAAAAGAAAACAAGAATCAAAAATATGAAAAAAACATGGGTTGAAACTAAAACAAATGAACTTAAACTACATTCTGATACTAGAACAATAAATATAGAGTTAGATAAATGTCGATAAAAGTTAAGTAGGTATAATAAAATATGCATCTATATTTCAAAAAAATGTTAGGGGGGGCGCGATTAAAACTGTTATGAAAACTCGGGTTGCAAATACTTAAAGGTTAAGAAATGCTGTTCTACTTAAAAGCTTTGAGTGCTTTTCAAGAGAAGCTGAAATTGACAGGCCAACATACTATAAAAGGTAGCAGGCATCACTGAGCCCCAATGACCAGACACATTCAAACTCCTTACAACCACAGGTCCAAATAATGCCAATTGTATTACTCATAGACTCATTGGACAGGTAAGCACAGTAACAGAATCAAAGCCACGGTTAATGTACAATTCCTCCACTCTCCTTTCACTTCCCCTAAATCTTCATGCTCTGCTTCCCAACGTTGATTCTCTGGGCAAGGTGGAGCGGCTCTTTTATCTTTGACCCAGGAGTACTTCCAAGGCTAGGACATGGTCCGTCGTAAGTACATCAGACAGGAAGTCCCATAAAGTAGAAACTGCATCTTCCTGCAGCACTCCCTAGCGGCAACCATGAAACCCAGCAGGGCTGCACTCTGGCACTCCAACTTCCATCATGCCCTGTTGGGATCAGAAGTGGACCCCCTAGCATCTACATGTTGTTGTCTCCCTGATTCCTTCCAATGTATTGACCTCCCTGGCAGGTTAGGATTCATGTTCCAGTCAGAAGGCCTGTCCCTCCAATCTCCTTTAGTGTGGCATCCCATCCAGGCAAAGAATCACCCCCTGAGACATCATCAATCCCCTGCAGCACTCACCATATGAAATACATACATTTTGATGAGAAACTCCAACATGAAGCCAGTGAAAATGGGGCCCTGCTCTTCCAGAAATAGTCACCTGAAAGCAGCCGAAGAGTTCATCCACAGCTTAGATTTTGAAAATATTGCTGATGGGGCAAAAAAGTTGCAGCAAGTAGCCAGTCACTATCTTGTTACACAAAATGAGTCTTTCATAATATTGCCAGGTCAGAACGCACCTTCAGGGGAAAATTCATATTTTTATCTTGAGCTCCTGTTGTGTGAGTAGTATTAGTATGAGAAGGCAAATACAAATGAACATTATAGTGTAGAGTCCGGCCCGAGGGCCAGTTGCAGCCTGTGTTCAAATTTCCACCGGCCCGCAGCCTCTGTCATAATATCAATAATATGTGGCCTGCCAGCACTGTTGACCACAGTATAAAATATACGTGTACAAAAAAGCTATTTTATATTTCACCAGAAGATGGCAGTAGACCTGTGGCCACACTCTCGCCGTGTGACCTTTATGTGATCCTTTCTAGTCCATTTCTAAAATGGCAACTGTAACTAATAAAAGGAAGGTTGACATCGAGGGCCACCGCTTCCAGGACAAGTGGAAATTGGGGTATTTTTTTCACTGAAATATGAAACAACTGTGTGACATCTTGCGCATCAAAAGCACTGTTTTTGAGTCAGATCTGGCCTATTTACTGCAGACGAGATCTCAGTATCACCCTTCACATTAGTGCAGGCAAGTTATTTGTTTAGTCTTCTGAGGTGAATAAATTCTAAAATCTCAGTTAATTGATTTTTTTTGTGATGATCAAAACCACAGTCTTTTCAACCCGGGTATCATTTGTTGTTTTGTTTTTCAATTGACAATCAAACCAGGTCTCACAAACCTGACAAATTAAATATTAAAATCAAATTCGGTCCGGCATAACAAATGAGATATTTCATTTTTTGATTTTTGATGGTCAATTGAAAAATGAAAGAATGAGTGATACATGGATTCATATGGCCCTCAATGTTTTGTACTTCTGAATAAGATAACTGTTAGTGTTATTTTCCCGTTCACATGTTCTGAATTTAGAAGTTTACAGTGAGCATTTAATAGTGAATAATATGTGATGTTTCAAATAATACTAGATATGTTTAATCTTCCTGAATGTTTTTCCTCCAGACAGACTTTTTCTTCATTTTATGTGATCTTCAAATATGAAAGACAGAGTGATTTTGGTAAAAACTTGTTTAGATTTATTTGTGTTCTGTGTGAAGAAAAGAAAAGTATGCCATTTGTAATAAAAAATCCATAAAATAGTTCATTTGCATTTAATGTTAATGGTTCAAAGAATGTCAGGCTGAATGGTTGGCCCCCACACATTTTCACCTCACCAAATCTGTCTCTCTTTGCAAAATGTTTGGACACCCCTGGTGTAGAGGAAAGCTGTCAAAGAGATCACACAGATATTCTCAGGAAAACACAGGGCAAATAACAAAATGGCGGGACGCATGGACTTTGGCCAGCTTCTTTTCAAAAGTGTGCTCTCATGGAATATACCGTATATTAAGAAATATAGATCTGAAGTGGGCTTCATAGACAGAACTGATGGACTCACAGAACTTACTGTAGGTAGAGTGGTTAGGCTATGGAGGACAAGACTTTTGTGAGGTGTTTGTGTGAAGCAAATGGAGATCACTAGATATTCTATATCACATGCAGAAGATGGCATTTTGGAATAGAGGAGTTATCAGTTCTGATTAGTTTATGATTTTGAGATCTGAGCAGAAATGTTTATCTTTAAAAATAACTCTTGTAGTATATTTTCTACTCCAGAGAATCAGAGGAAGTCAGATCTGTGCAAGGTGGCCCCAAGGTACAGCAGTCATTGCTGCAGACTTTCCAGCTCTAGGCACATGGATTTGATTCATGGTCTGGCAACTGGCCATGTGGAGTTTGTATAGGCTACCTGTGTCCATTTGGATTTTTCCAGGAACTCCAGGTTTCCATCAACATCTGATTTACAAGTGTATGAGAGAATGGTCTGAGGTGGACTGGCATCTGTCCCATCCACCAAATGTTCCTGTCTTCAGTATAGTTTTTCCTATATCATTTCAGGGAAGAAAATGCTTCAGACACCCTGTGAATGGTGGAAAGGTTTGGGGAGTCTGCATAGTTCAGGATCAGAAAAGGACAACATATGAGGATAAAATATGGAAGAGGTACAAACAGGGTTTTTGAAGGAAAAGCAAAGACAGTTATCTGTATCAGCAACCAGTCCAAAATCTGAGACACCAAGAATTTTCTCCAAATATTCTGCTGCTATTTGGTGCCCTACACATGTAGGCGTGCAGCTTATCTTAAGAAGACTCCAATAGACAAATTTGTCTGCCTGCACTGTTTCACTCCAAGCTCATATTGGACCCTCTGATACAAACTCCAGCTGAACAAACTCCTGACAGGTGGCATGGGCTTTGGACTTTAAACCACAGGGCTGCCATTACACTGTGTGATTCTGAACAGGCCATGTATCCCGCTTCAACTCCAGTTGTAAAAATGTACATGACCAATTTGGCTCAATCCTAACCTTGTATGTCATCTTAAATGAAGGCATCTGCCTAGCATACAATTAAAACAATACATTCCACCTTTCATCTCCTACATGGTAAGGACAAGGTTTTATACCACTATTCAGCTACCACCATAAGCAGGGACCTCATTTACAGCAGAGCTCTGTGCACTGGAAGTGTCACCAGTTTGGGCACAGTAGTATTTCTTGAAAAGAATCCTTATGAAGATTAGCAAAAAGGTTTTTTGGAAGGGGCAGAAGACACTTCCAAAATCTGCTAAAGAGTTAACAGAAGGCATGGATGGCACCTGAGGTCCTGCAGAATTCATGTCCTGACATAGGGGCCTCATGCATAATGCCGTATGAAGAATTCACACTATAACATGGCGTATGGACAAAAACAGAAATGTGCTTATGCGCAAAAAAATCCAGATGCATAAATCTGTGCGTTCGCCAACTTCCACGTTCTTCCACTACATAAATTCTCGTCAGTGTGAAAAATAACGCACATGCACGCACCTGCTGTCCCGCCCTGACTCCTCCCAGAATTACGCTTCTTTGAATATGCAAATCAATATAAATAGCCCTTAAGCTCAGTGTTCTGTGAAAAGGCAATGGCAAAACCACGGTGGGGGTATGGGGGAACAGAAGAATTTCAGCAAATACCAAGTGGAGGCAAAGAAAAACATACTATTTGTTGGTTTAAACAGTGGTATAAACAACAAAAGGATTTTGATTTAGTGACATAGCATGTAAGAGAAACTCAAAAGCTCAAGTTCACAAAGTTGCACAGTGCCTGAAATAAAAAAGAAGTTGCCACATATAAAAGTTGGCGTGAAAAGGCAAGTCATAGCCCACTGTCTGAGTGTCATATGAAAGCTTATTAGGGTACAGAGAAAAAAAAGGTACACAGTGGGAAAAAAACATGAAATGTCAACTTTAATTTTGAAATTTCCACTTTAATCATATAGTTTATTTTAATTAAAGTAGAACATCATAAACTTCATCTTAAAATCATTTAATTTACTAGTTTCTCAAATCCCATCATAACTAAAGTAGCACGTTAAATGCTTTGTTTTGTATTTGATCTTCTATGTGCTCTATGTGTGTGAATCACTACGTACTTCTTAAACAGGCTTTCTCTTCCTCTGACAGGACACAGAATCCATTACATTCGTGATATGACAGCTCTCTGAATAATTTAAATACTGAGATGTATACTTGATATCATTTTCATGATGACAGGAGTTAAAGCAAGTTATTAAACATGGGAACACAGTGGCACAGTGATAGTTCATGCCTCACGCAAGATGTTTGCTGTGCCATGCGCGACTTTCAATGAAATACTTTATTGTAGCAGTACTGTCTTTTTCAAACGTACTAACCTCCAATTCATGTCCTTACTTTTCTTTCTCCAAATACCCAATTGCCACACGATCAGCTCTGTAATAGACGTTAAGCCATCTGTAAGCTTAGAACACAGATTCTTCAAAACATTTAAGGAACACTGAAATATCTTCGTAGTACATGTTTAATTATTCTATCCATCTATCCTTCGAGTATCGCGCCAGTCCCAGCAAGAATACAAAGCGAGGCAGGAGCAATCCGTGAACAGAGCGCCAGCTCCTTGCTAGCACTGTGACACTGTGTTCTCACATGTTTGTTTATTAACAATATGGATTATTTAAATTAAGTTAAAGTTTTATCTGTATAATATAATAAACATATTTTGCTGCATTTCATCTTAAAAATGATATTGTCATCATATGTAAATACGCGCTTTATAAAGTGGCTCAGGTTGTGCAATATTATAATTGTATCGCACGTTTACAGTGAGAAGATTGTACTTATAAGTACAAACAGTTCTACAATGAGCACTTGATGGACTGATTGAGTGCGTTTACAGTTCTTGGGATGAAACTGTTTCTGAACCGCGAGGTCTGTACAGGAAAGGCTCTAAAGCGTTTGTCGTATGAGAGCAGTTGAATAGACAACATGGCTGAGGGAGCGTGTGCTTGAAGCTGTATACCGATAATTCTCTTTCTGATCAGCTGCTGCTGTGATTCCCCACTCAGATACAGTGATATAAATACTCCAAGTGGTGCAGTGAGAGTAATATGGAAAAAGATGATCCGCTGTGTCAACCCCTAACGGGAGCAGCTGAAAGAAGAAGAAGAAGAAGAAGAAGAAGGTCCAGTGAGAGTAACAACGCTAAAGCAGTTATGGTATTTGGAATAGTTTGACCATTCTGTGGACCATTATATTGTTACAGGTTAATTATAATCAGATGCATTAAACTAATAAACAATATGCGGTTAATTTCAGTGTATTTATAAAGCCGAGTCAGGGATGTGGATCTAAAAAAAGAAAGGGAAACCACATTGGAACAGTAGCACTACTTTGACGCTGGGTGCTGCCAGTCTGCAAAACCGAGCTCAGAACTTGTGTACACCAGGACATGAGCTACCGTGGAAATGTGAGTGGCTATACGCCAAGTTTAGGTTTTTATACATGTGAAACGTTCACACGCAACATTTTTGTGTGTACGCACCGTTTATACATGAGGTCCCTGGTCATCATCTGTGTGCAGCCTGAATGAATGTTCCCCAAGTGTCTTATTGATTGGATTTCCTCCGAAATCCCCAAAAAGTGCAAATGAGGCTGATTGATGACTCCAAAGCAGATGAACCTGTTCTGGGTTATTATCTGCCCTGTGGCCACCCCCACAACTCTATATTGGATTAAAAATTTGAAAAATGGATGAAGGATGTGGGGGAAAAAATTATCATAATTTACTAAAGACTTCTGTAAAGTATCATACATCTCTCCAGAAACCATTAGGCCATAAGCTATTATCTGATCATTAGTAGAATCCTTCAGACATTAATACAGTGATCCCTCGCTATATCGCTCTTCGACTTTTGCGGCTTCACTCCATCGCGGATTTTAAATATAAGCATATCTAAATATATATCACGGATTTTTCACTGGTTCGCGGATTTCTGCGGACAATGGGTCTTTTAATTTAAAGTACATGCTTCCTCAGTTTGTTTGCCCAGTTGATTTCATACAAGGGACGCTATTGGTGGGTGGCTTAGAAGCTACCCAATCAGAGCATGTATTACATATTAAATAAACTCTGCCTGACAGAGGGGGTGTGAGCAGAGGGGCTGTTTGCACAGAGGCTGTTTGCTTAGAAGATACGGACGCTCCTCTAAAAAATGCCGCTTTATCGCGGTGCTTCGGCATACTTAAAATCACAAAAGCACGTACTGATTTTTTGATCGTTTGCTTTTCTCTCACGTTCTCTCTCTCTGACATTCTCTGCTCCTGACACACATTCTTTGAAGAGAAGATATGTTTGCATTCTTTTAATTGTGAGAAAGAACTGTCATCTCTGTCTTGTCATGGAGCACAGTTTAAACTTTTGACTAAAGGGTGTTATTTCATGTCTAGAGGGCTCTGATAATGTTAACAGTGTGGGAGAGTTTATAAGGGCTTAAAATATATAAAAATAACAATACAAACATATGGTTTCTACTTCGCGGATTTTCATCTGTCGCGGGGGGTTCTGGAACGCAACCCCCACGGTCGAGGAGGGATTACTGTATCATGATTCACATAAACTTCTGAGATCTGCAGATCAACTAAAACAGACTGGTGATAGCACATTGGCACATCCGCCGAGGTTTTTTACGGTGGCTGGAGTGGCCTGCCACCAAGCCCAAAGTTTTCCCTGTTAGTTGGAGGACCTGCCTGCAGGGCTGGATGCAGATTAACATCATACCTAAAACAGAGCAATTGTAGATTAAGGGCCTTGCTCAAGGGCCCAATGGAGTCAAGTCACTTCTGGCATTTAGAATTGACAGAAATACAGGAGGATGATGAAAAGAAAATATTTTAAAAATTGCCAAAATCATATACAGTATAACATTATAGGGCCATAACAAGAAAGCTTAGAAGTGTTAGTCGCCTTCAAATGACTTGCTTGTTGAGACCATTGTAAGTAACGCCTCAGCAAAGCACCTGTAACTGACCAAAAGGCCAATTCTAAGGGCTAACCAACGTCAACAACCAGAGAAGAAGTTGGATGTCTTCTTGAAGTGATGTGTGCGATGTTGCAGTTGTGGTTCATTCTTCCATTACCCATCCATGTAGTTTAAATGTTCTTAATCCAGCTCAGAGTCATGAGGGGTGACTGCATTGGGATGGGGCACACTGGGAGTTCATCACAGGGCACACTCACCCACACCCTAGGCCAAATATAACATGGCAATGAACCTGAAGAGCTCAATTAGGACAATTTTGGAATGTGGAAGGGAAAATGGAGTAGATGAATAAAAGAAGGCATATGAAGACAGAGAAATTATGAAAAATCCAGATCAGGCAGTAAATCAAACCTAGTCTTCTGGAGCTGTGAGACATCAGTGCCATGCTGCTGTAGACCAGCTTTCAGTGTGGTTTCTTAAAGTAATAAGTGAAACACAAGGATGGGAGAAAGTGAAAAGGGAATGTCCTCACTGAAGGGGCGCACTGGAATACCAGCTTAGCAACAAATTAGAAAACGGGTTATTTGCATCCCTACAAAATGGGGCCTGAAGCTGTTGTGGAAACGTTCATTTTAATACAGCATTTTGCAGGGTGAACTGGAATAGCAGATCACAGGTGGTAGGGCATGCCACCCCAGAACAACATTAGTCACATTGCAGGTGGAACACAAACAGACTGGCTCTCTCAAGAATTCTTAGAAAGCGAAAGAGAGAGATGTGTGTGAGTGTGTGTGTGTGCAAGAAGGCCACAAGATTATCAAAAGGAAATGGAATAAGATCACATAAATAGGGTCCCGATTGTGGGGGTGGGACAGGAAAGAGAAAAGCACATACTGTGCCTGGTCACACTTCTCCCTCCTAATGAAAGTTGAGCTGATTAATTAAAGGTTTAGGCGGCAGGATTTACCCTCCACCACCATGTGACAGCCCATTAGCACAATGCTTTATTCAGCTGAGACACACTTGCTGAGCTGAGAGGGACGCTGGTAGAGTCAAATTCCCAACTATGGCTGACCTCACGCTGGTGTATTGGTACACACGCTTGATGTATTGACTCTCATCTCTAAACCACTAACCCTTTTCCCCTTTACACTTAAAAGGTTAGAATTCCCAGCTGCCAGGGAAATTAATTTCTGGAAATGTCAACCATAACCAAAATGTTTATAATAAATAGAAAAGACCCATCAGAGAGCGCAAATGAGCTGGGGAAGCCACGCACTGCCACCTGCTGCTTGACCCAGAAGTTCGAATCTAACTTTCAGTTCTGTTACAAAGGCATTGAAAGTGTCAGAAGTCCATGAAATTGTACCTGCTTGGTTAACCAGGGAAATGAAATCTTACTCTGCTGTGCACCACAGTCAACATCAATTATCGTCTGTTTACTAGGAATCCAGTGGTTCACCATTTAATAAAAGTTTGGACGAATGCAGGACACATTTTAGGGCAAAGAAGCTACCCCATTACACGATAACTGTGTTTCTGCCTCTCTTTAATCTATGCAGTATTCAATCTGTGGAAGTCATTAGGGATGGTGACCCTAATGTAGCTGCATCCTTTGAACTGTTATTCAACAAATGTAATCTTCCATGAACACAATTTCTCTTCTATACAGAAATTAGAAAGTTTGTCTGATGTGCTAAAGGCTGTTTTGGATTTAACAAAAGGACATACTAGAGAGTGTGGAAGGCAAAGGGGTGTCAAAAAGCCTCAAACCCCAACACAAGCACACCAAGACAGTCCCGAGTTCAAACAAACTGGCATTTTTTTGCACAAATACCTCCAAAAAAATCTTCCAAAGCACAATTTATGTTTCTTCCCACCATCTCTCCTCTCTCCTGCTCATCCTCCTCCCAGCTCCGACTCACCTGGACTAGGCAGTGCAGCCCCTTTAATTGAAGACCCAGGAGTATGTCCAGTGCCAGGGCTTCTCACTGAAGTCCCACATAACAAAGAGCACATCTCCCTGCAGCCCCTTCTTGCAGCACCCATGGACCCCAGAAGGGCTGCACTGCAGGACTACAATTCCCGGCAATGCCTGCTGGTTCCCATTTGGAGCATGGGGGGGAATAAACACCCCTCAGAGACAGTCCCTCCCTGTCCTCCTCTTCCATCCCAGCCAGAGAAGGTGCTACACACATGTCTGGTTGGGACGTCTGTCCATTTGTCTGGGGTTTCCCACTGAGAAAGGAACCATCATCTCCTCTGGCTGGGATGTCTATCCATCCATTAGGGAAGCCTTGTCCAGGTGCCACTTCCTTCCGTCTCTTGGCCGGGATGCCTTTCAGTCCACTCAGGGCCTCCCATCTGGGTAAGGTTATCTTCCCGATTCTTTGTTGGGATGCCCATCCATCTCATGTGCCACCTACAAGAGATATAACAAAGTGCTGAGGACCAGCCGGTACCCCGTTTAATTTGTTTGATTGCAGAAAAGGAAAACAAAAAAGGTTGTAACAAAAAGTGCTGGGGACGTGACACTTTGTACAGGAGGCCTCTCATTTTAGGAAGCACAGCTCATTACTTGCTGCTATCAGGTCCACAAGTGAATACTGACTTCTGGTGTCATGATCATTTAAGTAGCCGTTGAGGTAGAAATAGTGGGAAGAAAAGGTGGGACATGCGGGACCAAGCCGGAAGTGGTATCAGTGGTAGCAAAGCTTCATCCATTAAAGGTGAAAGAGAAGAGGCCATTAGTGATCGTATTTCCCCAGAAGCTGATCTTTATATTCTTTCTTTGGAAATATTGCTAGGATTCTCCCAACTCAATTGCATGCAACAGGATGAAAATCCATACAGTAGCACCAGGGTGTATCAGCACAAATCCAGGAATTTACCCCTTGATGAACATGGGAAACATCAAGAAGGAGATTGCACAAGTAGGTAGCAGCAGAAAGTGTGGTGTACTCCCCTGTCACAGTGCCATCTTACAAAAAGTCGGTCCAACCCTTGTAACTGTCCACTCAGACTCACGTAAGCCAGTTCAGGGTCTTAGAAAGCCAGAGCCTAATCCAACAACATTAGGCAGAAAGCAGAAACTAAGTATGAAGTGCCTGTTCATCATGACCACGTGAAGTGAATGAAGTTTCCAGGTGATCAGTCTACAGGCCCCACTTTGCTCATAAATGAATTTCAAAACTGATAAACCATACTGAGGCACAGCTGGATGTGATCCAAACATGCCCACCATAGATTTCTTTTGATTGTTGTGAGTTGGAGTCACCACAGCTCAAGTCAAGCAGATTTCAAGTTGGCTTTGTCTTTCTATTAAAATAAAAACCCAGGCTGGTTTAAAGTTTGGGTTGAAATGGACACAGGGAAGGAGTTACAGGTTGGATGAACAAAAAAATATCGAAGGATAAACAGTTTGTGTTTTGGCACTGATCAAGAATCATCTTGGGGTGTGAATGGAATATCTATCAGATGTGGGGTGGTTTGGCGGAATATCTAAGAGACACTGCAGCCCTTGGAGTAGTGGTGATGGACAGTTCCTTAATGGCTACTGAACCTGAAGGTGAAAATTCCTCTAATGAGCAATGAAGAGGATGCTAAATGACCAATTACATTAATGAATAATTCTGTTGGTTTAAAGTATTAAGAAAATGTACTTTGCCACCTAATTATTTGCGAAGCTTAATGGTTAAAAAGACGGGAGATGTGCACATCAATATCTTTAAAAAAAACAACTTGATGACCTTAAAGGCCATTTAATGGACAGTGAATGACTTAATACAATTTAAATGGACGTGGAAATGTGCAAAAATTCATTTAGTGAAAAACTGAGCCTCTGGAATATTTAGAAGATGATGGCAATACTGAGATAAGGGAGAATATGAAGCCTCAGCAATATGTCCATTGGAATGAGAGCATGTGGATGTAAAGGGATGCAAAGGCCTGGCTCCCTTCTTTCTCATTACTGTTTTATAGAGCCACACAGGCCTCCAAGACCATTGAAAATGGGAACAGCAGTGGGAGATGGGCAGAGATCTTATTGTTTAACAAGCAAAATAAGTTTGGAAATATAACATGCCACAGCCATCAGCATGACTTGGGCCACTCTTCCCATACAATGCCTGCCTTTAGTCACACCTTTCTCATGTTGTGTGTCACCTATCATGACATGCATATTTTTTGATCCAAGTTGTGCTTGCAGTTGCTTGACAACTGCAATTATCTAACAGTCATCAGATGTTGCCTGTTTGCTGGTGAGTTATGGGAACTTTGGAAGTCTTTTCTGGATTCTGTATGTTAATTATTTTTGGGCTTATTGAAATATTTTGTCACTATGGTATTAGTTGGTATGCTTGTGTTCTTTATAAGCGGTTAGTTTTTTATTCATTCTACATTGCACCAAGCATCAAGATTCAAGAAATAAACGTTATTTCATGTGATGTTTTTATTTTCAAGTGTTTTACTGTTTTTAGTGATAATTTATTATTACAATCATCAGAGTGATCATCATTATAACACTAAATGTTTCTCAGTCTATAGGACATGCATAGTGTAGCTTGTGTGATGTTATGGTGGCCATTTAAAGACAAGACGCATGGTAAACTAAACGGGTTCGAGTTCATGGACTTCTGGCAGGGCTACGAGGAATAGTCCGAGACTTTAACAATATTTTTTCCACCACTTCAAGTTTTGACTAGTCACGTTAACTACTTTACCAATTATTACTTTCTTCTGTTTTGACATTTGCTATGCCTGACCACAGTTTTGGATTGTCCTTAAAACTCTCTGCAGCTCTGACTTTTCAATTCCATATTGATCTGTTTTACAGGAAAAGAAAAATGATAATGACATGTTGCCAGTTTGGATTTTGATGTGTGCAGGTTTTTTGATTTCATGCTCACCTGTACTCACTTTTATGAGATTGAATGGCTGATCTAATTGAAACTTTGTATGTTTTTATTTCTTCATACTATTTATTAATTAATTAACTAATCACCTAATTTATCTTCATTATCATTTCAAAATACAGCTGGCCTCTCACTTATATCCAAGGCCTAAGGCTCAAGAGCAACCATCTTCTGCCCAGGGTTTAGTTGACAATGCCACAACAGACATGAACATGGGGTGAGCAGAACACACAGTGATATAGCAGCAGTAGCGTATCATAACAGGATGTAACCACATCCCTCATTACTGTCTGACCCAAGAAAACTTTCATGTCTTCCACAACATAATGTTGGGCTTGGTGGTGAACACATATCACAACAAGTCAAGCCGAGAAGATTTGATAAACCAAAAAATCCTGGGATGGATTATAACCAGAAACCAAAGGCAGAAATCAAATGACCTTTATTGTTTATTTATTTATTGTTATATTTATTTTATGTATTTTTGTTATTATTTAAATATAATGTTGAATGTTATATTTTTGTTTTTTGTTATATATTTTCTTTATTTAATATGATGTAATGTATTATTTTTTTCTATTTTATATTATGTTAAGTATTTATGTCATACTTTTTTGTTCCCTGTCTTCTTTATTTGGAACCCAAGGAGGCAGGCCCCCTTAATGATACAGCTGGAGCACTGTACCAACTGCTATTAATGGAGATGGAAGTTCTCTTTTCAGCTTTGGCATTGTTTTTGTTACACTTCAGAAGCATCCAACTGGCATGGGACTTTAGGGAAAGGATACCAAGTCTCAAAAATTTCCCACTATAGGGGGAAATCACGAAACCCAGCTTGTAACAAGGGCAGACACAGAGTCATTATGAATAACAAGATTAATTCTTCACAAAAAATGATGCTCTTAACCTGACAAGAAGCTCTTTGCGGAACAAAAGGCAAAAATGAATTGCATGAAAAGGCAATGGCAATCCAAGGTGAGCAAATTTCCAATATGAAATCTAGAGAATGGTCAAGAACAGACCAAAAAAATGTAGTAATCCAGAATAATCACAAAAGCACAGTAGAACACAACACCACTCACCACTCCCTATCACATTCAAGATGAACAACCAGAAACTGTGGGAAACTCTCTCCTTTATAGGGTTGAAGGCAGTCCCTGGTAGTGATAGGAAGGTGGCCCTGCCTCTTGAGGAACCACCCACAAAACACATGGATCATAACAAGAGATACAAAGAAATGGAGAAACTAACAACATTTGCACAAACAAAAGAATAAAAAAAAAAACAAACAACTTAAACAAGAATTTGAACCCCAGCCAGGAACATAACAGTTTCATCTGGTTTCCTTCACTTTACTTTTGTTTTTTGTTTGTGAATTTTCTGGTTTACCCCACTTTGGCCAAGTACAGGCCAGAAAACCTGCTGTTTGAGTGGGGGCTAGGCTGCCTGGGGTGAGGGCTATTCCTGGGGTGCAGACATGTATCTGAGTTACTCTGAGCTGTCTGTGGGTTTGTGGAGGGCTGCCCCCTTTTTGTGTGCTTCATTGTGGCAGGCGTTCACAAATACATGGAGTTAAGTGTCCATTCCTTAGAAAGAGTAGCCAGTCATGGACACTGTAAAGGGAGGGGCCGGAGAGGTGATGGTCTTCCAATCAGGACCCCAGTATTGCTTGCTGCTACACTAAATCAAATGTTGCATCTAAAGTGTGTGCCCAGCATTACAGGAGACATTCATTTTGAAGGACTGAACTGTGAAATGCAGGCAAGGAAGATTGAACATTTCCCACCACTGAGTGAGCTGCTTTCATTTTTCATTTCAGGGGTTCAAGTTGATGGCACTAAATGAACTACACTAAGGGCCTGGCCCAAGCAAGAGAGTTGTCAAAAACAAGGCAGGGCTGCTTTTTTAATTAATGATGTGAATTTCCCCTTGGGATTAATAAAGTATCTATCTATCTATCTATCTATCTATCTATCTATCTATCTATCTATCTATCTATCTATCTATCTTAAATCTAAATTTAAGCAAAGACAGTTTCCCCTTGGGGTATTAATAAAGTGTATCAGCAAAAAATCATATTCTGCTAAACAATGTTTTTTGTGTTAACATCTACCTTATATATTTGTGTTTAAGTTCTCTCACGGATAAGTTGGGGCTTGATTTTACCGTATAATTTCTGGTATTTTATAATGTCGGTTGAATAAATTCAATGCAGAAAACTCACGCTGTTGGTCCAAGAGATTATGATATGCTAACGCCAACCTGAGAGAGTAACCATGGGGTACACTCACTGCCTTTTTTTCTATGTATTGTGCCTACGTAACTGCACGGTAATACCCAAACTATTCCAAAGCAACGTTTGCACTGTTTTGTGCTTTTTGTCTCTCACACCCTCATACACCTTTATCATAAGAGCATCCCTTATCTATGATGGAGCATTCGATCAGAAGAAAATATGAAGCTGGTTTTAAATTAAAAGTCGTTGAAGTGGCAAACAAAATTGGTAACTGCGCTGCTGCAACAAAATTCGATGTGTCTGAGAAACTGGTGCGAGATTGGAGGAGGCAAGAAGATGTAAAAAAAAAAAACCAAGTGTCGTATTTTTGAACGGGCATATAATTTGCGGTATGATTTTATGATTGATTTTTCAGGTTTCAAAACTCGACTTAAACATGAGTATATACAGTATTTTTTTATTTTTAACTGTGCTTACATCTAACATAAAATAAAATTTTCAGTTGCACACCCTTATCAGCTACCTCATAAGTGGTAACACCTAATTTGGTAAAGGTTTAAAGATGTGCCCAGTTCCTCTGTTATTTACAACTAACTTTCAAAAGTCTCCAGTCTCTGCAAAATCATTTTTTCAATTAGACCACCATCGGTTCACCACAAAATGAAAGTTCCTTATGGTGCATTCAACAAATAAAATTGTTCCTGTTGACATCAGTGACAACAAAACTCAACTGTAAAGTAGTGAGGTTATGGAAGTGCAGAGAAGGAGCTCCCCTGAGTGCCTTCTGGAATAGGTGGAAAGTGGAAGAGCAAAAGGATTTCTACCACTTCTCACATTTATGATGAAACATTGACATACTAGAAGAGAAGAACATTGAGAACCCTTGTTACACCACTATAGCAGTGCAGCTTAATGCTCAATAAAACTTCACGCTGCTCATTTAATGACCATCTGAAAAAAAAGTTGGGCAAAGATTATGCCATTTCATTCTGTTTATTAGATGGAAAGGCTCAGTTGAACGGCCCATTGGATAAGACATATAACCATAGACATATGACTATAGCCATCGTATATTTAGTTTTATGTATCAAGACGATTTAAATGGCTTGACAACTCAAATAGCTCAAGAAGTTGATCTTAAGGAGCTGGTTAAAGAATTCGCACACCACAAAGTGCAAAACGTATTCCTGCCATGTCAGTAAAAGGGCAGTTTATAGGCCTACCTGATAAATAATAAGCAATATCACAGTGTAACTAAAAGGAGTCTGCATGGTGCAGAGCTAACTGGTATGTGATCTATGGAGGATGTTGAGTTTAAAAATTGTTTTTCTGCTCTAAATTTAAACAATTCTAATAGAATAGAAACCAAATGAAAACCAAAACGTTGAGGCAACTTGTATCATTTTTGAATAGACTGGACGCTTTAGCTGCTCTGTGGAAAACGTGAATACTCCTTCTCAGTCATACGATTCACGCTCTGTCAGCATCCTGAATGTCTCTCTCATTTAATTATCTTGTCTAGGGTGCCAGAAATCCTGGGGCTGGCTCTGCCTCCACTAAATTCAACTTGGAAACATCATCTAGTTTTGTTTAATTTGATAAGGCAGATTTCTTCTTTTCTCATACTCATTGTTATAGTGGGGCAGCACGGTGGCGCTGCTGCCTCGCAGTTAGGAGACCCGGGTTCGCTTCCCAGGTCCTCCCTGCGTGGAGTTTGCATGTTCTCCCTGTGTCTGCGTGGGTTTCCTCCGGGCGCTCCGGTTTCCTCCCACAATCCAAAGACATGCAGGTTAGGTGGATTGGCGTTACTAAATTGGCCTTGGTGTGTGGGTGTGTTTGTGTGTGTCCTTCAGTGGGTTGGCACCCTGCCCAGGATTGGTTCCTGCCTTGTGCCCTGTGTTGGCTGGGATTGGCTCCAGCAGACCCCCGTGACCCTGTATTCGGATTCAGCGGGTTAGAAAATGGATGGATGGATTGTTATAGTGGAAATCCACAGCAGTGCACCTTTGAAAAGAATTTTAAAAGATAAGCATTCCCATCTAGGATTGGTTCCTAATATTCACCAAAAGCAGCCAGAAAAGACATCATCATTCTGTAACCCTGAAATGAAAAAGTGATTTGCTTATGTGCATACTGGGAATTTCTGAACTGAATTCAAAGAGGAAAATAAGTTTAGGCCAGCGTTTCTCAACCTTTATGTATTTGCGACCCGAGTTTTCATAACAGTTTTAATCGCGCCCCACCTAATATTTTTTTGAAATGTAGATGCATATTTTATTATACTTACTTAACTTTTATCGACATTTATCTAACTCTATATTTATTGTTCTAGTATCAGAATGTAGTTTAAGTTAATTTGTTTTGGTTTCAACAGATGTTTTTTTTCATATTTTTGATTCTTGTTTTCTTTTTTTCACATCTTCGCGCCCCCCTTTATGTTACTTCACGCCCCCCTTGGGGGGCCAACCCCACAGGTTGAGAGCCACTGGTTTAAGCCAACTAGCAATTCAGTTACAGGCTGGAAGTGAAGCCTAGTTTGCAATGAAAGCCATTTGAAAAAGACACAACGGCATTTGAGACTGACAGAGGTGGTCCTTCCACTTCTACATTTAGTGAACTCCAGAAAAAGGCCTCAAGCTACTTCTTCTCAGTGTGGTGCTGCCATCTAGAGGCCAAGGGGACAGTCTAACCACGAGTTCTAGAAGTCTGCTGGGCTGTCCCACCTGGCAGTAGTGCTAATAATAAGATCAAACCAGATGAAGCCAGTTCAGGGTAAGAGGAGCACCAGTGCTTGTCCTGTCAGCATCATCTTTAAGGAAGGAATCAGCTGAGTGTGTCTGTTACCACCCACACTGGGCGAGTGGAAAGGCACCATTTAATCTAACACTCATGCCTGCGGCATGAGAATAAAACTAATAATTTATTAACACATTGAACATTACTGTATAGGGATGTGTTCGATGGAGAAAGTTTCCATAAGTAAGAGATAAAAGAAACATATAGTTTTAAGAGGGAACAAAGTACTAGTGCACGCAAGAGAGATCTATGGTAGGGTGTATTTATTACTCTGTTGGCTTCTCTATTAGAAATTTAAAATGCCAGAATTAGCATAAGCCGCTTTAATATGGGGTGTTCATAAAAAACATAATGATTTGCTTCCTGAGGTAGAGATACATAATAAACCAGAATAGCTTTGACAAATATTTGAAATATTCAAAAGTGCACTTCATTTTAAAGTCTAAATGTTATCAGTTGCAATAGAAATCTGTCATTTTTCACCCTCTGTTAGCGGTCCATGGAGGGCTACATCACTAGTAGAATATCAAAAATAACATCACATTTGTAATCACTGACCTTGAAATAGTATAAAACGATACCCTACATGCTTAGGTTTGTAATTTGCCATTTTTTAACCTTCTGAGAGTGGCTCCTCGAGGGCTAGGACCACTGCTAAAGAGTCACATATCCAAAATATTATCATATTCCTGATCAGCCACCTAAAAACAGCCAAAAGTGACCCTCCACTTGTCTATGTCACCAATCCCCATTTTCTGAAGTTGTGTAAAAAGGACCAAATTTGACCCTTCGTACCCCATTAGGAGCTGATGTGACATAACTTCAGGTCCTTATGATCCTTTTTGCTGAATGTGCCTATTGTTTTATTTTTTATCATAAGGGCCTAAAAGGATGGATTTGGGGTCTAGAGGTCCAAAAACAGGTGGAACCCTAAAAACCTTACCATCTTACACAACTAAACATTAAGATCAGTTAGGTGGAATATCATGGTTTTCTCAAACCCACGGGTCAGGAGGCTCCGGACAAAACAACAACACTTAAGTGATTAGTGAGTAATTCTTATGAGCAGAATAATATAATTTATATAGTGCATATTTCTATGAGCAGAGAAAATGCTTCCCACTTAGCACAGGAGTGAAAAGCTGAACCAAAAGCAGCAAAGCTGTTTTAATTGAGGAGGTATAGTTCATATAGAAATCTTAGGTCAGATGTACAAATGCTTCAAACACAACGCTGGAAATAAAAAGGAAAAATTGAGGGATTCAGTCACCATCAGTGCCCACCAGCTGCAGGGCACACCGACAAGTCACGGTCGATGCTCAGTAAACCACCAGTCATTTCGGACAATTTAACATCTGTGGCAGAGCGACGGGTGCTAAGCAGGCTCCTGTCAATCATGGAGAATCCACTGCATCCACTGAACAGGATCATCTCCAGACAGAAGAGCAGCTTCAGCGACAGACTGCCATCACTGTCCTGCTCCGCTGACAGACTGAGGAGATCGTTCCTCCCCCACACTATGCGACTCTTCAGTTCCACCCGGGGGGGGTAAAAGCTAATATTATACAAAGTTATTGTCTGTTATACCTGCATTTTTATCACTCTTTAATTTAATATTGTTTTTTATCAGTATGCTGCTGTTGGAGTATGTGAATTTCCCCTTGAGATTAATAAAGTATCTATCTATCTATCTATCTATCTATTTTTCTTTCTTTAAGTTGAACTACCAACTTTAGGGTGCCACCAGGCTTCGAGCCCCTTCTTGTAGCAGCAGGATCAAGGCAGAAACACAAAAGGGACCCTCTTAAAGGGGGTACCCGGAGTAGAAAATTGATTGAAGAAGGATGGATGGAAAATATGAAGCATCCCAAGGTGCTTTTGGAAACAAATAAGACTGCATGTGTCACCCTGTTAAGTGTAATGGCATTTCAAAAATGAGTGTAACAGAGGTTCAAACAAGAGTGCAGCACTGACAAACGGACAACACGAGTCATTTGGTAACGCTGAATCACCTTATTGGTAGTGTAGGTGTTTACATATTGGAGGCTTGGGTCACAAGTCAAGTTGGTGTTGTGTTGGAGTCAACTCTTTAATGGACTGGGGGCACAAACATTTTTGAGAGTTTGGTGGTACAATATTGAACGTTTGCTAAACGTTAGATGTGTATGGGGTTAATCAAAACAGAAATGGGTTCAGGCATCTCTTGTTCTGATGGGTGGTCAGCGGAGCCATGTTTGGTCTCAGTGCTGCTGCCCTATAGGACTGTGAGGCAGGTGGCCACTATGCACTCCATGGTGTCGGCTGTAGATTTTAATGAGCAGACGCATTCACTTTCTGAAGGGTCCCTTACAAAGTGAGGATGCTGATGAGCCTCTTTAATGAGTTAGATGTGAGATCCATGACTGATTTGACTACTCACCTTTTCCAAAGCAAAGTCAAAGGACACATGACCCTTTCAACATCTCCACAGTCCATCAATGCCATTAAAAGCCAGATTGTTGTTCTCATGCTATTCTTTGCCAATTTTAACTTCCTTCCTCATCATTGTTGGTAATCGGACCCCCAACTGTTATGTCATTTGAATACTTGGTGATTGGGTTTGTGCCATGCTATGTGATGCAACTGTGCATAAAAAAGGAAACCAGCAGTAAGATGAGCACACATCCCTGTGCCGTGAACATCAGCATAGGACCATTGGACGTGTACACCACAAGCAAAACAATCTGAGGTCAACCAGCCAGGATCATCCTGAGTCCAATTACAGATGGGTGGTCAGTGTGCTCGAGTGAGTGTGTCCGGTAAAAGACTGGTTAGAACCAGCGAAGACACGCCACGGACCCCATAACTCTGAACTGGATTACATGGGTCCAAAAGGATAGAACAGCAGGACCCTCTAAGTTCCATTGTATGGTTTCTTTCATTTCATTTTTGTTAGTATTTTAAAATACTAATTGTCTGATATATTTTCAAATTGCAACGGAGCCTTGTTTGATCATTAACAACTGTGATATATGTTGCACCATGTGAAATTACAACAGACAAATCACTTAAAACTATTAGGGGTTTAAAACTGCAACACCAATACGGACACAGTACAAGTCAGTGCGTTCAAATTCTGAGAATTAATGAATGAGAGGGCTGAGGACTTGTCTCGATGTCCTGCTCCAGAGTACACTTTAACTTGTAAACTCAATCAAATATTTCCAGGAGTGGTCGACGCCATTAGGAGGTCAGACTGAGATGCCTGCCCCTGATCTGTCTGCATCTAAGAGTGGAGATGTAGCAACGGATAAAGTTGCAGCATGCACTTAGAATTCCCAATGACCTTTTTGTTTTGACATTGCCCAGCCGCCACATTAGGATCAAATGTAAATACAAGCAGAGGGTTCTGTTCCCCAATGCTTTTGTGGTATAGAATAGCTTGTAACAGCATTTGTGTATATCACAGCAGGTCAAGGCAGTGTGGCCTACTGATTAGAGTAATGGATAGTAAGCCCCCTAAGCTGACTCCCTGTGTGACACTGAGCAAGGCACTTAACCTGTCAGTTTTTTACAAATACTGCTTACTGCATACTGTTGTTAAGTAAGTCCATTTAAATAAATTCAGCTACTTAAATAAGCAAAAACACAAATACAATGCCACTTTAGTACCTTATGTGGATGCACATTGCTGTCCTCTAGTAGCGAAGGTGTTTTGGTCTACACACCCCAAGGAATTTATGGGTTCAGTTCCAGCATTGACTCCTTGCGTGACTCGGGTGTGACCTGTCCGTCTTTCAATTTTAAAAACACAAATACAATTTAATTTGTAAGTTAAAGCTCTGGGAAAGAGTATCATGTAATGGACTTTTAGCTGTATAGGGTGGTCCATATCTAATTATGCAATTTTCATTTCGCTATGACTTACTGTAGAAAATCACCTGAAAAATCCCAAGCCATCGAGAAGTGTGTGAACTGACGACATGAAGAATCGTCTTCGCGCCGAACTGGAATCATCCCCGCATAAATCAAAGTGGTCCTGACAATTTGGATCTGCATAATTAGATCTGGACCACCCTGTATAATTACAAAGACATTGTCACCCCTTAGAGACAGCTGAATTAATCCCCACCAATGTCTTTGAAGAAGTCATTTAAACTGCCCAGTGGTGTCAAAACTGTAGAAATATAGAATTATCTGTATCATACATTCATGGTTTGTTAGTCGTTTTGGATAAAAACATCAACTTAACAGAAAAGAGCATGCTCCATGATAACCTGTCAGCCATTGACTCAGCTTAACTCTTGTCACAGATGGCTGGGGGGACGACCCGGCCGGGATGCCTTGGAGAGCCCTGGACCTCAGCACTTCCGCCACTCCAGTGTCGGCGGGAGATTACCGGGAAGCACCTGGAGCACATCAGGATGTGGATAAAAGGGGCCGCCTCCCTTCATTTTGGGCTGGAGTCGGGAGAGAAGGAAGGACAAGGTCTGGCAGGAGACGTGGAGGCGGCCTGAAGAGTGAAGGCATTGTGTGGTGTTGGCCAGGACTTTGGGGACTCTAGGGGTTTGTGAGCACTGAATTGTAAATAATAGAATGTATAATAAACGTGTGTGGGGTGGTTCAAACGTGTCTGCCTGTCTGTGTCCGGGTCATAGTCCACACTCTTTAGTTTAGCAGCACTCTATGGCCCTCTAGTGGCTACAAACCCATCCTTTGACTATCAAACCCTCTTACAACAAGACAAGAGCCAACCCCCAGCTCAAATGTACTCTCATCACAAACAAAGATTGTTTTATTAAAAGATCAAACTCACAATACTGAACTATGAATTAAAATATATGTAAAAAAGAACTGTAACAGAGAAACTTTAACTGGAAATATTTTAAACAACCCAAATTCAAACTGGGAGTTTCACGGAATGCCATAAAACGTCAAAACTGATTAACCATTTGCCATCAAAACAAACTCGGTTATTGCTTTTCAAACACACCAGATTGAAGTGTATAAATATTTAACAAACTCCTGTGTTAAAATATTTACAATTTTTAAATGATGATATTCCAGACTACTAAATTCTTGACTTGAACGTTGTATTTTTTACATTATCCTTTTGGAATCCTAAAAAAAGAATGGTAGACATATTTCTAGAATGTGAAAGAAAACAACAACCTAATTTTTTAGCCGGTGGTAATTAGTATTAGCAAAGGCCTCAGCCTGGGAAAAAGAGCACAATTTGTGATGCAATAATCTTCATCATCATCTGTATTCTTAATGTGCATAGAAAATAATCTTTTAAGTACATTTCCTACTTTTGCTACTATTGTTTTTACTATGTTTAATTTTTTTTTTATTTTGCTTCATTGCAATATTACATTTATATTGTTTCAGTCCAAGATATGGTGGTTATTGCATCTAGTGTGGTTGATTGCCATTTTCCCACTGGGGTTAGCAGCTGAGAAAGGACGCCTTTAATAGAAAGCAGCATAGTGAGTGGGCACCTGCTTTGGCAAGTGGCACAAGTGTTGAGTGACAACAAGGTCTGAAGGAAACTGTTCAGCTTGCTTATGCCAAGTTTGTAAGTCTTGAAGCAGCTGTCCACGTGTGGGTAATCCATACTCATGAGGCACTATAAAGCAGATGCACAGAAAAATCATTTTGTTTAAAGCAGCTTTCCACAAATACTAAAACTTGTACATATGTTTCACTATAATGCAGATGTAGGATCAAACAGGTTTGATTATGTTATGTTATGTTATGTTATGTTATGTTATGTTATGTTATGTTATGTTATGTTATGTTATGTTATGTTATGTTATGTTGATCAGGACTCTACACATTGATATAGAGAAGCCAGGCTGCAGAACAAAATATAAACATTGAGACATTTAGTATTTTAGTACAGGACAAGTTGATCATATGGGGTTGGGGTTTATCTTTTGAATGAGAACTTCAGAATAAATGAAATCATCTACATGTCCTGCTTCAATACCATTAAAAAGTTGCGTCATTTTCTATTCTGCTTAATCCAAATCAGGGTTGTTAGAGCCTACACCAGCTAGCGTAATGTGCAAGGCAGGGACACACACACCCACACTATGACTAATTTAGTGTTGCCAGCTCACCTAACCTGTTTTACATCAGTGGAAGGTAACTGGAGCCCCCAGAGGAAACCCATGCAGACATGGGGAGAACATGTAAAGTCCATGCTGGCAGAATCAAACCCAGGTATACTTACTGCGAGGCAGCAGTGCTGCCATTGTGCCACCTCTCATACGAAAGGATCTCAAAATGATCTTTAACTGAGTGAAATGTTAGCTGAGACCTACTTTAGGCCAGGCATAAAATTCTATACTACCTCCACAATCTTTTTAGACCAGAGTGGACTGGAAAAGGTGTGCTAGGGATGGCTTCTGATAGTAGTGTTTGGCATTTGTCAGCATAGAAGATAATGATAAGGGGGCTCTTTGGGCTATTTTCCCAAACACACTTTAATAGTAAACCACCTCATTTTAGACAACTGCCTCTGGCAAAATGACTGTCATCATCTTCTACAGAGTCCTTTGTCTATAAAGATGCACATCCAGTAGTTCAAGGCCTACAATAATCAGTTAATTCAATAATCATCCCACCATTATGCACTTTAATTGATGAGTTTGTTTGATATGGTTCATAAGAAACACTGAAATATCAAATTGGGAACTTTAGAATGCCCCCCACCATCCCTTCTTTCCCAAACCCACTTAGCTTCACCAGCATTCCCTCTGTTCTCTTCTTAATTTCAGCTAAGACACTGACTTAGACAGACAAGGGGAAACGCATAGAGTCCAGGCAGCTGCAATTAAAATGGTAAAGAAGAAAAATAATCCCCATTCTTCTTGCACCATTTTTGATTTGTCCCACTTGAGGGAGCCAAATCTTTATAAATAACATTGTAGGAATATAGTATCCATCTTCCCTATTCCAGTAACTACTACAACATTTTGTAGCAATCAAGTCAAAACAAAGCTGGCTTAGTACATAGTACAGCTGCCTCCTTGGTTCAGCTTCCCTGGTTCAGCTCTTGTGTCTGGACATTGTTAATGTGGAGTTTTGCCTGCATGGGTTCCCCTCTGGGCACTCCAGGATTCCTCCCCCATCACTAAACAGATGCCAGTTAGGCTCCAAGTAATCCTGTATATATTCATGAATACAGGAGATAATTATACTATACAGGAGCAGTAGAAGAGTGAAATGCTTAAGCCCTTCACCTATGCATCTGCATGTGAGTTGATGGCTGCCGCTGAATTGTTCGGTTGTCGCTTTCAAGTGTACCGAAATGGCCAAATATTTAACACCTTTCAACAACAGCCAATGCCTCTTAAACACCTTAGATTGACAGGTGACAATTTCAGTAGTGGACACTTTGATGTTTATGAATGTTTAAACTCTCAAAAGCTGGATGTGAAGTTATCAATGAAACCGGTTGTATACTTACAACGGTTGACAGATGCCGAATGCCACTTCAACACAAGTCCTACAAATACTGTCATAATTTAAACAAACCATGAAACTCAAACCGATTATGACAGCAGCAATCCAAGCTGTGAGATTTGAAACAAGATTACTGTTCACATGGCCAACTGTACGCTGCATGCTCAAGAGTAAGCTCGGCACACAACTTGGTCATTTTACAACCGGAGGGCCAAACTCACAATGTGGTATACAAAGAGATGCTTAACAAATAATTATTGGTATATTTTCCCTCAGTTTAAAATGGTTTAATTTTCTTCTTAATAAAAATTTTAAGGCAGTCCTCCACAAGATATATATATATACATAACCACAAACCATATATATATATATATATATATATATATATACATAACCTCAACCAAAACCGGATGTGCTGTCATCTAAGGCCGGAATCAGATTGGTTTTTCCATATTTGGCCAGCAGAGATAACAGAAGCAGGTTTGGCACACTCTGGCACCCCCTGGCCTGGTGGGTAATTACCTCCACTTGGTCCACTCAGCTTCCTTCTAATCACACGTTTGTGAATATATATATATATATATATATATATATATATATATATATATATATATATATATATATATATATATATATATATATTTATATATATATTTATGTATATATATATCAATGTGCCCCTTGGTGGACAAGTGCCAGGTTCAGAGACCTTGTGCTGATAAGATAGGCTACAGCATCTCCACAACCCTGTACTGGATTAAACATGTCTGAGAATGAGATGACAAAACAGTGGTGGCAATGACAGATTTATATCTTGCAACAAACCACTAGGAACTTCTGAGCATGTTTGACAGGGTTCTTAAAATAACTTTATTCATTAGAATATAAAAGAATAATTATGTAGAAATGTTCATTTTTTTTTTACCCATTTGCTTAAACACCTTATTTCTATATAGACATGCTGTAGTACTAGGGTGTTGTACCATGTTAGTCATTATGAATGTAGTGAGAACTCAAGCAAAATAACACCTTTTATTGGCTAACTAAAAAGATTACAATATGCAAGCTGTCGAGGTCCCTTCTTCAGGCAAGATGTACACATACAATAATACACATACTCTATTGCCCTCCTCAGTTCACTGATGGTGATAAATACTGTATAGTATTTTCACATACTACACAATAAACAATAAACACTAACATCAAAGTCCAACATAGTCTATTACAGCTGAAGAATGGTAAATGGCCTGTATTTGATATAGCGCCTAACTAGAGTTCAAGAACCCCCCTAGGCGCTTTACAACACAACAGTCATTCACCCATTCACACACACATTCATACGCTGGTGATGATAAGCTACTATGTAGCCACAGCTGCCCTGGGGCACACTGACAGAAGTGAGGCTGCCGAACACACTGGCGCCACCAATCCTTCCGACCACCACCAGCAGGCAAGGTAGGTTAAGTGTCTTGCCCAAGGACACAACAGCTGCACTCTCATGCCGGAAGCCAGGATCGAACCTGCGACCCTCCGATTGCTGGACAACCCGCTCTACCGACTGAGCTACTGCTGCCCCCCGAAGATGATAATGGGGAGTTGAATAAAAAACCCTGTGAATAGCTCACTGAAAGAAATGGAAAGTTTTGTCCTAAAAGGTTCCTGTTGCAGCTTGGAGATGTGATGTGATTGGGAGTGCTCCCCAGACAAAGAAGGAGCCAAGCAAGAAGAAGTGTGTGTGATGAGCGGAAACAAAGACAGATGCTCGTAATCTTCTCAGTGTCTTTTTGGCTCTTTTTTAAAGAGCCTGCTTGATCAATCTTCTTACCCAGCAACCCCTACGTCCTCCAAATCTTTACAATAGCGTAATACAGCCGGGGCTGCTGGGAGTTATAGGCTATTTTGAGTATACTCTGATGTGACAATTATATTCAGTTTATTCGTGTTTAGCACTCTTTGCTGAGTGCAGGCACAGAGTGCTGTGACAAATTCACAGATAGATACAAATGCAAACTTTACAAATTTACAAAAGGAGTACACATAAAGGTATACATCTGTTTAAATAGAAAGGAAACAACACTGATTAACATAAATGGAGCCTAACATTTGCTGTTCATGAATTAATTGTTAAACTATGGCTAGGTGACAATGGGGAACCACTCATCATTTGGAGTTTTGATGCTACTGTTAGAAAACACCATCTCACACATCACTATAGAATCTCCCACAAATGTTCATCCTATAAGATTTCATTACCGTCAGCATGGAAATCATCACAGGATGAACGCGATACATTTGTTTCATATGCGGTTTTAAAAGTACAATATGTAGAGAAATGTTCCCTAAATTGCCACGAGACTATGCAATAAAGCTAACAAATAGATAATATAAATTAAGCATCAACATTTCTTTGTATTTATTAGCATTTACCTTGGGAATCTGTGGACCTAAACCACATCACCACCATGTATGAATCAGGCATTCAGGCCTGTGTACATCTATAGCTGTGAGTCACATGAATACCCATTGGCTTACTGACAACCAAATTAAGGATGACTGATCTCTACTATTGCAAAAAACTTTGGCTATCATGGATAGTTCTGTCGGATTCTACCTTATAATGTGAAATAGTCACAATTAATATTCTTAAACCAATTTGTTCTTTAACCAGATTTCAATTAATTCAAAATGTTGCTGCAAGAATTATTACAATAGCAAAACAGTATGAAAAAATAATTCCAGTTCTCAAGTCCTCATTTCAAAAATCTTTTTTAACATAAAAAGCTTTAAATTGTCAAGGCCCTACTTATCTGAACTTATCATTACTTACTAATCTGAGCACACATTCAGCTCTCAAGATGATACAGATTGAGAAGTTGAGCTTTTAGTTACAGAGCCCCAAACCTGTGGAATGTCTAGGCTGAAGACTTTCTACTTCAGGTTAGTGTACCATGACTAGAGCTGCTGATAAGCTCGGCATGTTGCATCTCTGTGGTTAGTCATTAGTACAACAATATAAGTAATATAATATTAATAAAATGTTACTAGGGGATATTCTGTTTATCTACTTGGTATCTTCATGAGGCACTTGGTGCCACTGCTCTACCACCAAGCTGTTTACCTGCCATGGAAAAGTCATCTCAGATAAAGAAGCACTCAAATTATCGGTTAGAAGGGTCCTGTCATCAAATTGGCCAGCCCAGTACTGACTCAGATGTAGAATGGCCAATGGGGGAGACAGCTTGTTGGCTGAGGTCTCCAGGACTCTGACAGGGTCTGACTTGTCTCTGACTCCTTCTCTACAATCTGGCAGTGGTTCTACAATTAGCTGTTAGACAGTGTCACACACGTGTGCATGGGAAGCAGCTGAAGGGCTTAGGAAATATTGTTTATACATCTGCCCAGGGGGGGGCGGGGTGCACTGACGCTCTTTCTGAGTTCTCTACAGGTCTTACCCGGGAAATCCCACCAGGAACCGCCATTTCCAGGAAGGACACATCACTTCCGGTTCCGGCCCCAAGAATGAGGTCACTTCGGTTCCGCCCCAAGGATGATGTCACTTCCAGTTCCGGCCCAGAGGACGACATCATTTCCGCCCTCTGCACTATAAAGCTCACTGCCTTGGCTTAGGCAGGCAGTTCTGTTTTGGACTCTGTTGTGTAAACAACTATTGCAATGCCTCAAAGACTTTTGCAGCGGAAACCGTAATAAACGGGTGGCTGCCCCAAACCTTTCCGCGTCTCTGGTCTCCACTTATTACAGTGGCGTAGTCGGCAGGATGGTGTCCCGATGAACCGGGACACGAACTATCATGGAACCAGGTGGGTGAGTACCGGGCCGAGTTTCAGGGCGGGGAGTGCGCCAGAGGGTCAGGAAGGGCGGTGCAGGCTCTGCTCCATGAGCATAACTCGGTGGGGACCACCCATCTCGTGGAGAACGTAGAGGGGACCCACAGGCGTGGGCTGGCTTCTGGGGAACACACACGAGTGGCTCAGTATGCTCTCCTTGGCAGGAAAGCCGAGCTGCCCATCGGGACCAAGGTCCCAGTTAGCGATGGGTTGTCCCCAGGCCGGCAGGTGAAGAAATCATAAACTGGGAGTTTAACCCAAGCAAAGGGCTGTCAGAGCAGGCTATGGCTCTCTGGCAACAGGTGGGTGAGTGGCTACGCCATTCGAGTTAACCCCTTACAAATAGTGCAGCAAGTGGCCTGTTTTCTGCTGCTGAAAATACTACCCCAGGAATTTGCCCAGCCGCCTGGGGCGAATTCCATTCTATGGACGAGCTGCTGCAGCTCTTGCAAACCCAGAGGCCGGCTGTGAAACCTGGGAGGGCAGAACAGCCGCTCTGTGGACTACCGGGAGCTATGTCCCACTAAAGCAGTCCCTTCCACGCATTCCAGAGCTTGTTCCGAAGTCGCCGGGCCGTCTGGCTTGCGACCTGTCAGGGAACAAGGCGGACCGTAGGGGACAATGGCGGGGTTGTTTGTGTGCCCTTAGCAATCCCCTGGCGGATAAACATACGGGGGAGCTTCTTATTAATGGACATAAGATAACAGCGCTGTTCGATTCCGGCAGTAACGTGTCTGTCGTTGCTCGCCGCTTTATTCTACCGCAACAGTGGATTAAAAGAAGACCAGTCTAAAATGTATACGGAGATATCCGCTCGCATACAATACCGCCCGGTGTTACATATGTCTGGAGGAACCCTTCGACAGCTTACCGTGGCGGTGCATCCGGATCCTCCGTTTCCGTAATCCTCGGGCGAGACTGGTCTGATAGTAACGGGGTAGTTTAGTAAGCATTCCCCGAAAAACTTATGGCCTCGTTATAGATGACAACGATTCATCTCAAGTTGCTTCCACACCGTGTAATCAGCCGACAGGGAGTGGGGCGGTAGGCCAAGAGAGTGACGAAGACACTCCCGGACCGTCGCGGGCTACTACGTCATCCACTAGCGCCCGGCAGCGAGGAGGAATCTCCGCCCTTGAGGTCAGACCGACCCGCTCTCTGAGTTGCACTTTCAGTTTAGAGCGACGCCGCTTCTTTCAAGAGAGAACAGTGGAATGGCGACTCTCTGAAACACATAAAGAATGCAGTGGTTCTCGTTAATGGCCAACGCACGCATTTGCCCATGCCACAGGGACCTCACTTTGTCGTTGATAATGACTTGTTGTATCGGGTCGCTGAACATGAGGGGAAGGTCCGGAAGTTGTTGCTAATCCCGCGGACCTACCGGCGGCAGGTTTGCGAGTTAGCACACTCCCACCTTCTTGGAGGCCATCTCGGCTCCGATAAAACATTAGAGCGAATTAAGCTCCGTTTTTTCTGGCCGGGGATTAATGAGGAGGTTCGCGCTTTGCTTTCCTGTCCGGAATGTCAACTGCGGCAAATTCCTAGGAGGACCGTGCTCCTCTGGTTCCCCTTCCCCTTATTGATGTTCCCTTTGATAGGATTGGGGTTGACATAGTAGGACCCCTAGAACCCTCAGCCGAGGATATAAATATATACTCGTCCTCGTGGATTATGCTACCCGATTCCCTGAAGCCGTTCCGTTGCCGGCTACCACAAAAATATTGCACGGGAACTAGTAGGAGTCTTTTCAGAGTAGGCATTCCTAGAGAAGTCCTGACGGACCAAGGAACGCCTTTTACCTCGGAAACGTTCAAGGAGACTGCCAAGTTACTGAAAATAAAGCATTTAAAGACCTGGTGTATCATCCTCAAACCGATGGCCTGGTGGAGAGATTTAATCAAACTCTCAAGCAAATGCTACGTAAGGTAGTCAGCAAGGATGGGAGGGATTGGGACCAACTCCTCCCCCTTGTCCTCTTTGCATATCGGGAAGTTCCTCAAGCCTCTACGGGGTTCTCTCCATTTGAATTACTGTACGGAAGACAACCCCGGGGTTTATTGGATATTTTAAAAGAGGGCTGGGAAGGGGAGGCACAGCCCTCCACTAATATTTTGGAATATATCGCCCAATTGCGCGTAGATTTGATGCAATAAGACCGATTCTAAAAGTCATATAGAGAGGCGCAATCAGCACAGGCCCGCCTTTATGACCGTGTACGACTCTCCGGGAGTTCCAACCGGGGATCGCGTCATGGTATTGGTACCAACTTCTCACTCTAAACTGCTCGCCCATTGGCTAGGCCCCTCTGAAATTAAGGAAAGGAAGGGATTGGTTGACTATTTGGTGAAACAGCCCAATCGCCGACCAGCTGAGCGAATATATCATGTAAACCTGCTGAAACCGTGGAAGGAGAGGGCCCGATCCCTCCTCCGGACAGCCCTGCTCTCTCTTGGAAGTAAGTTCCCTTAATTTCGGCGAGCAGCTATCCCCAGGCAGAAACAAGACTCAAGCAGCTATCCGCTCTGTCCCAGAGGTGGTAAGTGAAAACCGGTCGGACCTCTCTGATTGCGCATGACATATTGACTGACCGGGGTGATCGTCCGTGGCGACCCTACAGACTCCGGAGGCAAAGAAAGTAGAAGTGGAACTGGAAATCAAGCGAATGCTGGCACTAGGAGTAATCGAGGAAAGTAGTAGTCCCTGGTCCAGTCCCATCGCCTTGATTGCTAAGCCTGACGGCAGTTGGAGGTTTTGCAATGACTTCCGTCGGCTTAACCAAGTTTCCAATTGATGCTTATCCCATGCCTCGCGTGGATGACCTCCTCGAGACTGGGACCAGCCAAATTCTTGACTACACTTGACATGACAAAGGGGTACTGGCAGGTTCCTTTAACGGAGTCCGAAGGAAAAACGCGTTTAGCACTCCTAGCGGACACTGGCAGTATCGTGTCCTTCCATTCGGGTTACGGGCCTGCGACTTTTCAGCGTCTGGTGGACAAAGTGCTCCGGCCCCATAACTCGTTCTGTGCTGCCTATCTGGATGGCGTGTCATCTATTCCAGCACCTGGAAGGAACACATACAGCAGGTCACAGCAGTATTACGGACACTGGGAGAGGCCGGGCTCCGAATCAACCCCAAGAAATGTTTCTTTGGATTGAGGGAAGCCAAATATTTGGGCTACCTAGTGGGCGGGGTACTGTGAGGCCACAGTGTTCCAAGTTGCAAGCCATAATGGCCTGGCCCGTCCAAAACCAAGCGGCAAGTCCAATCCTTTCTCGGTTTGGCGGGTACTACCGCCGGTTTGTGCCTCGCTTCTCCGAGAGCGGCGCCTTGACCGACTTGACAAAGAAAAGAGCTCCTAATACGGTGGTATGGTCTGATAAAGCGGGGGCTGCATTCAGTGACTTAAAAAGGGCTCTGACTTCAGCACCTATCTTGATCTCCCCTAACTTCTCTCTCCCTTTTATCCTCCAGGCGGACGCCGGACACAGGCTTGGGTGCGTGTTGAGCCAAAGCGTCGGCGGTGTTGAACACCCGTTATGTACCTGAGCGGAAACTGTTGGACAGGGAGACCAGGTACGCGGCGGTGGAGAAAGAGGCTCTGGCGATCAAATGGGCAGTAACGCAGCTGCGGTACTACCTCTTGGGTCGCGTGTTCACTCTGGTGACGGATCATGCACCTCTGAAGTGGATGGCCCTTCACAGGGAGTCGAATCCACGGGTCACGAGGTGGTTTCTTGACCTGCAGCAGTACAAGTATACGCTCGTTCATCGACAGGGGTCTCTTCATGCCAACGCCGATGCCCTCTCCCGGGCCCACGACCTCTCGGTGCAGGTCGCCCAACCCGACGGGTCTGGGCTGAGGGGGGAGTCTTGTCACACACGTGTGCATGGGAAGCAGCTGAAGGGCTTAGGAAATATTGTTTATACATCTGCCCGGGGGGGGCGGGTGCACTGACGCTCTTTCTGAGTTCTCTACAGGTCTTACCCGGGAAATCCCACCAGGAACCGCCATTTCCAGGAAGGACACATCACTTCCGGTTCCGGCCCCAAGAATGAGGTCACTTCGGTTCCGGCCCCAAGGATGATGTCACTTCCAGTTCCGCCCAGAGGGCGACATCATTTCCGCCCTCTGCTATAAAGCTCACTGCCTTGCTTAGGCAGGCAGTTCTGTTTTGGACTCTGTTGTGTAAACTACTATTGCAATGCCTCAACGACTTTTGCAGCCGGGAAACCGTAATAAACGGGTGGCTGCCCCAAACCTTTCCGCGTCTCTGGTCTCCACTTATTACAACAGATAGTGTTGTTTTTCATTTGTGTTAAATAGTTTCTACTTTATGTTTGATGTATTGAACACTGTGGTGGGATGGCACCCTGCCCAGGGTTTGTTTCCTGCCTTGTGCCCTGTTTTGGCTGGGATTGGCTCCAGCAGACCTCCGTGACCCTGTAGTTAGGATATAGCAGGTTTGGTAATGGATGGATGGATGGATGGATGTATTGAACAAATCTATATCCTCATATCTGATAGCTCTGTATTTAGTGAGTGGTATAATCTATTCTTACGTTTTGCATTGAGAGTTGTCATGATGTTCTGCGCCTGCACTTGGTGAGGAGCTCTGTGCAAAAACAAAGTAGTTTGTCCTCTTGTAGTGTATATCTGAGGTGGCAATGATAGATCAGCCATCTAGCTCTGTGAAGAGGATTACTTGTATTCTGTTTTGTGTGTTGTATTTACCACATTTTTGATACCCATTACACACCCAATCTACCTGGAAGGGGGTCTCTTTCTGAATTGCTCTTCCCAAAATGCTTTCCTTTTTTCCTTTCAAGGTTTTTTGGAGGGTTATGGAGTTTTTTCTTCTCTTCTCAGGGAGTCAAAGCTGGGGAGGACTGTCAAAATCATGGCTGGTTAAAGACTATTGAGGCACTGGTAATGTGAGTTTGGGGGGCATCCAAGAAATAAATTGCCATTGTTGTTGAGATGGAATCTTCTGGACTAGAATATATTGTATATTGAGGGGAAAAGTGGTACAGTGGTTAGTGCAGCTGCTTTATTAATCTGCCATCCTGTACTCAATTGCCATACCTGGTTGTTACACAAGAAGAGCTTTAATGTTCTTCCAGTGTCTGCACACGGGTTTTCTACAAAATGTGTTCTAGCCTGAGTGTGAGGGAATAATAAAATGCAATGGTAAATTATCCAGGTCTTTTACTTGTGTCCAGTGTTGCCAGAATAAACTCCAACCACTGTGACCCTGTCATGGATTAAGCAGGTTTGGGAATGACTGGTTGACTGACACATATTAGCTAAGGAATACATGTGTAAAGCTGATTTGCATTTTCTAGTAAGCAATATAAAGTTCTGTATTTTAATATATTCTTGTTTAAACCGGCACTGGAGAGTGCGAGCCTGCTGCCAGGAAGAATTTCACGGTACTCTCTGCATGAGACAATACAACTACTGCTGATACTAGATCAGGTCCAAAACCAAATTTGCATAGTAAACAGAAATTCCCGTTCTATTTTATCAAAAGCTTGTACCTCATCCAGGGACAGCAAGCCTTTGGGTTTCAATGGTACTGTAGGGGGTAATAAACACCCATGTCTAACTCTGGATAATTTCCTTTTATTAGTGGAGTATAAGGACCAGGGGTCTCATACATAAAACTCTCCATGGATTCAAGCATGAAAATATGCATATGCCAAAAACCAGGAAAATGCTTATATACAAAAATAAAATCTGATGCATAAAACTTGGTGTATACACATTGTCTTGTAAATGTGTACACAGTATGTGAACGTGCCTCGAATCCTGCCCAGTTGCCACCCTGACACAACCACACAAAGGCTTTGCTGATCAGCCTCGTAATATCCAATTAGAACGCGGCAGACCTTCATTGGCTGATAGAGTCACCTCCCACCTAACACATCCAGACACCACCAACTGCATCTGAAGAGTGGACACTTATGGTGAGCTCTGCACTGCATTGAAGGGCCTTTCCTCTGTACTCTGAGTTAGGGAAAGGCGTAAGGCACCATCACCTTAGCGGGTAGCCACTATCTATACTAATAAAAGGCAAAGCCCTCACTCAGTCACTCACTCACTCATCACTAATTCTCCAACTTCCCGTGTAGGTAGAAGGCTGAAAAAGGCTTATTCCTTACAGCTTACTTACAAAAGTTAAGCAGGTTTCATTTCGAAATTCTACACGTAATGGTCATAACGATCGATAACGGTCGGCAACGTCTGCCATGTTGAACTTTCTTATTTATGGCCCCATCTTCACGAAATTTGGTAGGCGGCTTCCCTGCGCTAACCGAAACCAATGTACGTACTTATTTTGATGGTATGACGCCACTGTCGGCCGCCATATTGAACTTTCCAACGTCACTAATTCTCCAATTTCCCGTGTAGGTAGAAGGCTGACCCCATCTTCCCGAAATTTTGTAGGTGGCTTCCCTGCGCTAACCAAAACCGATGTACGTACTTATTTCGGTGGTATGATGCCACTGTCAGCCGCCATATTGAACTTTCCAACGTCATTAATTCTCCAACTTCCCGAGTAGGTAGGAGGCTGAAATTTGGCAGGCTCATTCCTTACAGCTTACTTATAAAGGTTAAGCAGGTTTCATTTCGAAATTCTATGCATAACGGTCAACATCGTACGCCATGTTGAACTTTCTTATTTATGGCCCAATCTTCACGAAATTTGGTAGGCGGCTTCCCTGAGCTAACAGAAACCAATGTACATACTTATTTCGGTGGTATGATGCCACTGTCGGCCGCCATATTGAACTTTTCAACAGTCTTTGTTACTTATGGGCCCATCTTCAAGAAATTTGGTACGCGGGTTCCCAACGCTAACTGAATCCTACTTACGTACATATATATGTCCATAGCCTGCAGCTCAGTCACCGTGTGAGGTGGTGTTGGGTCCCCCATCCCAACGCCTCCCACGTTGTTGGCTGCCTGCCTATATAAGGCCATCCATCGCTCCAGTCTCTACATTACCTTCCTTGCTTCGCCACGGGATTCACGTCTCCCTGCTGATAACTACAGCCTTTTTATTTAATCCACGTCTCCGCTGTTTTATTGTTCGTTTATTACGATTATAGTTAGTGTGTAGATATTTTAGACTTACTTTACTTTGTTCAGGTGCACATTTCCTTTATCATTCCAACCGTACCCCCATTAACATGTCTTTCAAGGTGATCACCATCAATCAAAGAACTGTTACTTACCAAGTGGTTTCCATGCCCGGAGATGGCACCTACCTTTTCTATTCTCCTTGTTAAATATTGCACGGACATATCAGGCTCACTCTTGATATCTGGAGGAACATTGTGTCTTATGTATTGAATGACTGGGACAGGTTCAAGGTGTGGACTGATGACGGTACAGGAGATAATTATAACAACAACAACATTTATTTATATAGCACATTTTCATACAAAAAAATGTAGCTCAAAGTGCTTTACATAATGAAGAATAGAAAAATAAGAGACACAGTAAGAAAAGAAAATAAGTCAACATTAATTAACATAGAATAAGAGTAAGGTCCAATGGCCAGGGTGGACAGAAAAAAAAAAACTCCAGACGGCCGGAGAAAAAAAATAAAATAAATAAATTTAAATAAATAAATAAATAAAATAAATTTTAATAAAATAAAATTATACTACACAGGAGCAGTATAAGAGTGAAATGCTTAAGCCCTTCACCTATGGTTCTGCATGTGAGTTGCTGGCTGCCGCTGAATTGTTCGGTTGTCGCTTTCAAGTGTACCGAAAAGGCCAAATATTTTACACCTTTCAACAACCGCCAATGCCTCTTAAACATCTTAGATTGACAGGTGACAATTTGAGTAGTGGACAATTTGATGTTTATGAATGTTTAAACTCTCAAAAGCTGGATGTGAAGTTATCGATGAAACTGGTTGTATACTTACAAGGCTTGACAGATGCCGTATGTTTCTTCAACACAAGTCCTACAAATACTGTCGCAATTGAAACAAACCATGAAACTCAAACCGATTTTGACAGCAGAAATCCAAGCTGTGGGATTTAAAACAAGATTACTGTTCACATGGCCAACTGTACGTTGCATGCTCAAGAGTAAGCTCAGTGCACAGCTTGCTCATATTAAAACCAGAGGGCCGAACTCACAATGTGGTATACAAAGAGATCCTTAACAAATAATTATTGGTATATTTTCCCTCAGTTTAAAAAGGTTTAATTTTCTTCTTAATAGAAATTTTAAGGCAGTACTTCGCCGCTGCGAATCGCAGGTATTTTGCTAGTCACATATAAAGCCATGATTGTTGTTACAATGAACAGTACAGGCCGTATAGGAAACTGAGGGTTCAGCCAGCTACCTTACCAAAAGCCTGCCATCAACAATAGCACCATCGACAAGTCGCCACCAAGCCAAAGTGTTTATCAGTTTCATCTTAGCATCACAGATGACTTGTGCGGTAATGGGATGTCACTGCTTACAGCGACAAGCGAGTGCACAAAACAATCACAACAAATAAAAGTGGCAGCATCATAACACCTTAGATCAGCAGTTTTCAAACATTTCCAGGCCAGCACCCCGAGATGTTTCCTTAAAACCCCAGCATTGTAGCCGTGTGTGTGTGTATTTGCATGTAGACAGAATTTTTAGAGAAGTAGAGAAGAAAAGCCAGCATTTCATTTGCAAGCAGACAGCAGGTTATCTGTGTGCTGCTTACTGACCCGAAGGCCCTCAGTTTACGGTCAGTTTCACTGTGTGAGGACATGAAATGCAGAGGGATGGGACCCTGATGTTATGATTCATTTGAAAAATGTAATTGTCTGTTAAACATTGCAATTTAAGATCTAATATTTTGTTTAATGTCTTTGTCTTTACTTTGTCTTTTGTTTTATTTATTGCAATGTCATTTTGTTTTTCTTACAGTGACGCTGTTTTGATTTTGTTATTCCTTTCTTTGTATTTATTTTTTTATTTAATAGATTTATTTTGTAGACTAGACTTTTCTTGTCCTCATTTCTTTTATTATTTAGATTCATTTTTACTACTGCTTTTGAGTTTTGGATTCATTTAAACCGTGTGATATTTTTTATTGTCTTGTTTTATTATTGCAAAACCTTTTCATTCGCCACTACTTTCTTTGCATTGGGACAATGCCACATGACCACAATCACCACCATCAGTGATGTCATCAACCTTCTGATATAAGTATGGCATTGATTGACTGGATGAAATTCTGTTGAAAAGAATTTTAATGTAGGTTAGCTTTCAAAGAGGTTATCAGTTGGTTTTATTTCAGTTTTGAGAAGTGCTTTATTCCTAACAATCCATGTTTCTTTTTTTTTATTCTTAACAATTCCATGTCTTCCAATCTAAGATGTTATGGTGTTTGTGCTTTTCCCAGTTTACACCAAGCTTGGCTCTGACGAGCCTCTTGTCAAGTGCACCAAAACCGTCAGGCTTCTCTAAAATGCCCACAACTGCCACCATTCCTTTTCTTACCTATTTTTAATTTGTTTTTCTTTTCTTGAAAGTTTTTTCTCTGATTTCTGGCAAAGCAATATGAGTAATATTCTTTGCATAAAAATGTGCTATAAAAATAAAAATGCCATTGTTGTGTCGTTACTAGATAGATAGATAGATAGATAGATAGATAGATAGATAGATAGATAGATAGATAGATAGATAGATACTTTATTAATCCCAAACAGAAATTCACATGATGCGGCAAACCTGTAGTGTGACTGGTTCAATAGCGTAAGAGTCGGCTTCACGGATTTCTCATTGTCCAAGATTGCGGATACTTAAAAAAAATTCTGAGATTGTGAGTTAGAAGGAGAATTTGGGGCTACGGCGTTTGCTTTGTATTTACTGGATTTTGAGTTTGGCTCATCATCTTGGCTTAGAAGCACTGTTGTTTGACTTCATGGTTTTGACCTTTCACTTTGTTTATCACGTAAAGTTTTAGTCCCTTCTCCTGATCCTTTTCCATAATATTATTCTTGATTTGCCAAGTGTAGTAAAATATGAGAGCAAAAACTCACCTGTGATATAGGATTTTTGATGTTTTTAACATTTCCTGTAGCACAAAACTATAATATATTCACTGTCAAATGTGAAATCTGTTAAAGAAGTGGTTCTGGAGGAAGTGCCCTGTAGAATTTTAGAAACAGACAAGGAGATTGTGACAGAATAACAGTCGAGAGAAATACAGTAGGACAGAACATGGAGACTCAAGCTAAGAACTATTTTGCAAAACCCAATATACAAAGTTTAAATGAAGCTGAGAAAACAAAACCCTAACACTGCAGCCTTGTTGGACTCTCATTTTACTTTCCTTCATAACTAAAGAGATTAGTAAAAACAAGCGAGCAAAAATGCCTGACAAATGTAAGCTGACATATTTATGTTATATTTTGAGCTCTTTGCGGCAAGTCAGGTTATTTTCAGTTTTAAGCAAATATTTGAACATGAACTTAAACGTTATTGCCAGGCACCATAGTTGCTAGGAATTTCTATTGGTGTTATATACATATACATATACATACATATAGCAAGGTAAATACAATTAAACAACACAACTTGCAATGCATGGCACCCTCACCACATTATATACTGTACAGTAATAGTGAAAACGTATATTGATCACAAACACAAATATATGAAACAATATAATAAAGCAGAATTAAACTCCTGTCCAACAAAAAATCATTACAAAATAATCACAAAAGTAACATAATTTAGTTAGGAGAGAAGAACTTCAGGAGAAAACACTGTGTTTGACTGTAGTGACTTCAGTAATAAAGAACCCATTTGCACTTCTAGAAGTTTAGTGACCAGTAATATTCTCTCAATGGTAATAACTGAAAGAGATGTTTACCTAGGTGAGTGCAATGTAGTCTTTAATCCCACTTCCGGAACATTCCCTGACCTCAAAGCAGTCTTGTGTCTGGCCTACAATATTCTCTTCTGTCAGAACTTTTATGTTTCGAGTGAGCAGATGCATCGCCATACCAAACTCTTATGGAGAATATGAGGAAGGTTGCAATGGCAGCTCTATAAACCTGTACCAACACTTGTTGGAGCAGGTTAAACTTTGTGAGATGCCCAAGACAAAACATCAACTGCTGAGCTTTTCTGGTAAGACGAGTTATGCTTTCCTCCCAGTTCAGACTGTGAGTGATAATTGTGCCTAGGAATTTAATGACACCACCCTGTTGACAGTGAAAGCATTGATAACAAAGGGAGTAGGAGGAGAGGAGTGTCTGCTAAAATCCATGAACATGTCCACTGTTTTCAAGGAATTCAGGTTAAGATTGTTGGGGATGTACCAGCTGGCCAGCCAATCCAACTCCCTCAGATATTTATAAGATGGGTCATGGAGGTACAGTTATCTGTGCACAGAGAGAAAAGGAGAGGAGGCAGAATTCAGCTCTGAAGAGACCCTGTGCTCAGGGTCAGAGGCTCTGACTGATAACTGCCCATCTCCTCTCTATGAAGTCCATTACTTAGAAAGTCAGAGATCCAGAGATACCCATGTGGCATACTCTGCTCTACATTCATACACAGAAGTTTGTATGGAGAAGCTCTGGTATGATTTTATCAAATGCACAACAGAACCCCACAAATAAGATCCTGGCATAGTGGGCAGCCATCTTCACTGCATTCTCAACTGACATATTGCCATCATCAGCAAGCTGTAGTGCATCAAGGAGAGAATTTGTGACAGATTTGAGATACTGAAGAATGAGATATTCACATGTCTTCATAATTACAAAGGTTAGTGCCATTGGCCTGTAACCATTTAGATGGAATGCATGTTTCTGCATGGCCATAGACATGATTGTGGATTCATTGATGCAGACAGGGTGTTCACATTTTGCCAAAGACTGAGTGAACATTTTTTAAATGAAAAAGCTAAATGACCAGCACAACATCTTAGTGTATTCATTGTTGAGTTGATTTCTCCCTTTTTTTTTTTTGGTACTATTACTACATCACAATTTTTTGTCCACATTCTCCTCATCAAGTCCTTCCGTGAAAACCATAAATCCAAAGAGGACTGTTTCATTTATGTTAGGTAGATTGCCTAGAGGGGACTGGGCGGTCTCATGGCCTGGAATCCCTGCAGATTTTATTTTTTTCTCCGGCCGTCTGGAGTTTTTTTTTTTGGTTTTTCTGCCCCCCCTGGCCATTGGACCTTACTCTTATTCTATGTTAATTAATGTTGACTTGTTTTATTTTCTTACTATGTCTCTTATTTTTCTATTCTTTATTATGTAAAGCACTTTGACCTACATTCTTTTGTATGAAAATGTGCTATATAAATAAATGTTGTTGTTGTTATTGAAGAAGTTTTGTTGTAGAAATGGCACAAGTTGCTGGTCACGTAACTGACAGCAGAATTGCATATGACATCAAGATTGCAACGGATTCTTAATATGGCCTTGCGGTAACTTCAGCATCCAAGTTTCTGGATATTTAAAAAACTTTCAACAAGCATCTCTACTAATTAATTAATCTGGTCAGAACTTTTGCTTTTGGTTTATGTTTGCTTTGTGTATTTTGTTCAGACACTAACATCTTTAGTCTTCCTTTAGTTCAGACCTTGCCAGTTAGATAGATAGATAGATAGATAGATAGATAGATAGATAGATAGATAGATAGATAGAAGTATTACAATTAACTGCAACAGCAATCCCTCTCAAACATCCCTAAGAATTACAAAACAAAAAACTTCTTATTTGGCTAAACATAAGAGAGCAGTCACAGTGAGGCATTATGTAGGAGTATTGATGTTGGTGTAAAGGAGCCACTGTAGTGTTTGTTGACACACTTCTGCTGAAAAATTCATTGGCTGAAAGTCCTCAGTGTTAGTTTGTCACAGAGAGAGACTGTGTAGTATTGTTCATAATGGCGCTCAGTTTTATTTTAATCCCGTCCTTTGCTATGACCTCCAGGAGTCCAGAGTGCATCCCATAACTGAGTTAACCCCTTAAATTACTGATAATTATTGACTCAGTGGGCCTCTCTTGAAGTGATGTTACCATCACAGACTCACAGAAGATGTGAAGGATGTCACTTCCCATATTATAGGAATACAATCTCTAAAGAAAAAAGAGCCTGCTCTGCCCTTATTGACTACCCTTGATCTTGTCCTCTGAATTCCATTAATTCCTAGTCCTCATTATAAAACAAAATAGTGAGCTTTTCAATCTACTTGCAACAATTTATTGTGGCAAGATGATCCGCTCTATGCCACTGCCAGTCACATGGTCATAGACAGAATGGCTACAGCCATGAAAAACAACACAAAATGGTGATATCTGCAAAACCAGGAACAATGTTGCCAAAAAATTTACATAAAGAATATCCAAATCCAAAAGAACAACACTATGAAAATGGACAAAACCCACATAATGGCTAGAACAAGTCAGATGATGAATGTGAATTTTTAATTGTATTTTAACATACCATTTGATAGTGGAGTAGGAGTAGAGCTGATTTTCAGAATTGATAGGATAGAAACACAAACATCCTTTAGCCAGACAGCAGAAAGCAAATTTCTGCCAAGTGTTCATCTCTTGCAACCCACACACCAACTTTTTTTTTTTTACTGTGTGTCATTTTCTAGTGTAGTAAAGAAGAAACAAAAGTATCCACGCAAGGAGTAGTGTAGGGATGTGTGCAGCAACATCTACTAAACTGCCACTGAAGTGCATCTGCTCGTGATTTTGGAAGGCTCAGTGCCATCAGAGTTAGTCAACAGTCATTTATTATAAGAAAAGAAATGGAATGAGCTTACATAGACTAAGATGAAGGAGCCACTGAAGGGAGTTGGAATAAATAGCAGGGGAATGATTTGTCTGTTAACTTAACAATGAATCATTCTGGCTCTCTATAAACATCTTCTAGTTCATTTCACTAGGGTCTTAAAACAAGATGAAAACAACTCCTCCACCCCACCTATTAGAATGTCTGATTGTAGTCACTGGCGGTGTGTTTGCACACCATTTGAACAATGCAAATATAAATCCTGCAATAAACAGAGGTGATCTTTATTAAGATGGCGCCAATATTTTTGGTCATCTATCTGTTTTCCTTTAGATGTTAGTAAGAGTATGTACATTCCTTTATTGTTCAAAGGTTTGACTTCGAAGATATTCATTCCCTGCTTTAGCTAAATATTTTAAAGGTGACATATAACAAAGATCGGCATTAGGAACACATAATGTCTGTTTTGGATCATTCATTGACAATTATGTGTTTCTTAATAAGTAGTGTCTTTAAAAGTTTAAATGTTCTGGAGAACTGGCATATCTCTGTCACTAAAACATCCACTGTTTTGTTCAAAATTTAAAAAAGAAACTCCCTTCAAAATTTAGGAAAATGCTAGTTTTAATTAAAGGCTTGATCAAAGCAGAAAGTTGCATCTTCAGAGGCTCACGTAACCTTAACACAGTGTACTACAGGGGTAGCTATCCATGGTCCTGAGTGTTTTCTTCACACCACTTTCTTACTGTAATTAGACACGCATCTGTCTGTTTACTGAACTTCTTTTGTAGTTACGTGGCTTGTTCCTACTTATTCTCATTCTGCTACACCAGAAACTCTTTCCAGTGTGCATTTTAGTGGTTGGAGAAAATTAACAAAATAATTTCAGGAGCATAGATTTGTAACCCTTGTTAGTTCCAACATTTGTTCTATTTTTCAGTTCTAAGTTTCTATTCAATTACTTTGTGACAACACCCACACAGGTGCAAAGGAGATCAAGTTAGCTGCTTTTGCTTTATTGTTAATTGGCTTCTGATTTAAAAAAAAAAAATTAACAAGAAGACAATCAACTAAACAAAAATAAAGAAAAACAAATCTTGCTTCCTAAAAAGGGTGATAACAATGAGCATCTTTCTGAATGAAAATAAATAAGTGTAACTGGTATTATTTCCAATGTTTGAGACTAATGTCAATTAACGTTTGAAAGATGACCTCAAATTAAGAAAATGTTTGTTACTGCAAAATCTGACACCACTATTACACTCTTGGGATGCTTTCATCTGTCCTGTCAGGCAGTGTGTTATAGAGTGTATGGCTCTGGACTTTACACCACAGCACTCCCAGTTTAGTTCTAGCTGCAATGCACTGACCCAAGAAGCCACTTGACGCTCCTGTAAATAAAAATTCAAAAATATCAGTAAGCAGTGGTACTCTGAAGGAGTAATCATAAAGGTCTTCAAGTGGTGTTCGCTGAAGAAAGATTTTATATTAAATTAAAGTACTGCATTGAGCATACAGCGTACCTCTAAAAACCCTGGCTAAGTACAGTAGAGAACTGCCACTTTAATCATCGTCTCACTTGATTAGATTAGATTAGATTAGATAAACTTTATTAATCCCAAGGGGAAATTTTGACGAATGCAGTAGCAGAAACTAACAGCACAAGTAATACAAACAATCAGCAGATAGATAGATAGATAGATAGATAGATAGATAGATAGATAGATAGATAGATAGATAGATAGATAGATAGATAGATTTATTTTGTGCAGAAATTGCAAAATGAAATTGAAGGGTATGAGCATTTAGGTTGAGATGTTGGGATGAAGCATTGAATTTCCTGATAGCAGTGGCCAAAAAAGACCCCCAGAGGCACTTCTTAGCACACCATTGTGGAATGAGCCTGTGGCTAAAGGTACTACAAGAGAGTTTCCCCTGGAGGGGATGTTGGGGATTTTCATGATAGCATTTGATTTTGCCACCATTCCCTTCCCCAACAACTGCTTCTTGTGTGTCCAGGTTTAACCCTGTGATGAAGTAGGCTTTCCTAATAAATTTATTCTGGAATTATGTGTCTTTTACACTCAAGTTGCTTCCCCAGGAGACTACAGTGTAGAACAATGCCCTGACTACTATGGACTGGTAGAACATCTCCAACAGCTTGTGGCATGCATCAAAGGACCCATGTCTTTTTCTGGAGGTCCAGTCTGTTCTGGCCATTCTTGTACAGCACCAGTGTGTTGTCAGACCAGTCTAGTTTGTTTTTTTGTGTGACCCCGATAAATACTTGTAGCTCTGAACCACTTCTATGCTCCTCCACTGAATGATGACAGGTCTCAGATGCTCCTTAGCATGTCAGAAGTCCACCACCAGCTGTTTTCTCTTTCTGGTGATGAGATGATGATGTTGCACTACAAGACAATGTCCTCCTCAAGTCTCTTGTACTCCAACTTGATTCAATTAATAATAAGGCCTATGACGGTCGGGACATCTGAGAATTTCTGTAGTTTGCAAGCACTGGTTTTATACTGGAAGTTTGTTGTGTTGAGGTTCACCCAACATATTAAAATAAACAATAGTTTAAATGGCAACTGTTATTGCACTGTGTTAGTGCACTGTGTTAGTGCACTGATGACACTGAAAATCACTGTAATAAATATGAGACAGGGAAAACAGGAAATCACACTCAATTGGAAATTTTTAAAGGAGCCGCTGTTAATGGTTCCCTTGCTTTCACTTATTATACTGTGACATTATCTTCATTCTGTAGGTAAGAGCCATCTCTAGGTGCTAACAGAGCCCTTAACCTGTAACTGTCATATCTTTCAATTGTGATCACCAAGTTCTAAAATCTTTAGCACAAGTCTGTATTTTTATCCTTTTTTTTTGGATTGTATCCCATGGTATACTGACTTTACTCCTATCACTGGGTGGAGTCAAGCCCTCTATTTGTAGCCAGATGTGAATTGCCTGGGCTTCTCCGATTCTCCAAGTGATGGCACCAGAATCAGCCTTTCCTAGACCTCACTGCGTGTGGCTTCCAGCCAAATGTTTCCTTCATCCTCTGAGGTGTGGTTGTCCTATCCCAAGAAGGTGGAGCTTCTGGTTTTGGGCCTGTCTGACAGGAAGAGGCAGGTCCAGCTGGACAGAAACCCTGGAAGTGATGTCAGTGGAGAGAGAGGCATTAGGACACAGCGCCAACCCTTAGCGTGCTGGGAGAACTGCATTCACTAGGGCCCTTCGGCTGTCCCCTATGCATGCTTATAACAATATATACTCAAATGCTGGAAATGAAACAGTGTACTGTACTTTATATGTCAGTTCAGTTTCAAAGAGATTTAACCATGTGGACCACTAGGGATTGTTGCATCACCCTAAACCTCAGACACAACAGCACAGACACAGTTCTGGGTGCAAATAAATAGATACAGAGTTATTGCCACAAATACCTTATACAGGTTTGTTTCTTCACACAGTCAATGCAGAGGTTCAGAGGCTGTACTCCAAGCCTCACACGGATGTCGATGCTTCTCACCTTACTATTACTAAATGAATATACTATTTAGAGAGTAAAAGTGTCTGCAGGGGTTTCAAGGCCAAAAAGACCACCCAGCCCTGTGATATCCCGTGTATAGGAAAGTGGCCCCAACCGCTCTGGACATCTGATAGTTCATGAACCGAAATTGAAGGGTGAATGGTGCAAGTTTATTTACAAGAGTGCTGTACAACAAAAATGCAGTAGTGTCAGGTGGGCTTTGAGACACAGTCCTTCAACACTGACACTTCTGAAATAAATAAAAACAATCACAAAGGAAAAAATAGTGTATTTACAAAAACAGTGCACTCCTACAAAAACTACACACACACTCCAATAATGAAGGTTGTCTTCTTTTATCCCTGGCTCAAGATTTCCAGCAGGAAAGAAAAATGCACAAAAACAAGTGTGTGTATATACAAAAATAATTGCTGCAAACCCAAAATCAGAAACTATCCCAACCCCAAATAAGTATATATGCCTCCACCAAAACGATCACTAGGATATATATCACTCTATATACAAAAGCCGCCAAAATCACAATTGCTCCTACAAAATATGACCGGCAAGATTGTCCTGCCAATATGTCACCCCGTCTACCTCGCGCACCTATCCAGGTAGACGCTAGCGCGTTCACGCCACGCGCCGCGACACGCCCCGGGCAACTATGTATTTAAAACCGAACTCCTGCGGGTCGCGCGCGTATAAACCCTCCGGGACGGCCAACAGATATGCTGACCTCAAGCACACCCGTTGCTGACTCACCAGTAAGTAAAACCATTTTTTGTAACGTTATGGAACCCCGATCTCTGACTCAATCAAATGCCGGCTTTCTCTTTTAGGCGCGCCGCAATTTCAACCGCCTGCACTTGTCAGTCTGCGAGGACACCGGCGTGTAAAAATGAACACATGCGGAGGAGCCCGTACTGGTGGCCATTATACCGGCTCCTCGTGTGTTCAGAGACACCGCGTCTCACAGCGTTCACCCGCTAGACGGCCCCGCGTTCCCGCGACAGCGCCCTCAACACACAAACGATAAGTGCTCTCCCTTACAACCATATAAATGTCACTGCTTTGATTTCAAGGCTGCTTCAACTTAAATTTGGTAATGCGCGACAAGCCCCCACTGGGCATTCTACCTAACATAAAAGTTTCAAAATCAGTCTTCTTTGCTTTCATGCATTACATGATGAAGTTGGTCTCAGGGAAGGCTGAGATGCTTGCCTTTATTCCGTCATTTCAGGGGGTTTCTGGGTGCCTTGATTAGGTGGTGCGGGGCATAGATCACCGCCACAGAAGAACCGGAAAAGACAGCAGAGAATAGTAGAGATTAGTAAACATTCGTACCTTCTTTGGATCAAAATGTGTTGAACCTGAAGCTGAAGAGGGCATTCTACAGATTTTGTAAGTAGCCAATCACTGGTTTCTGTGTATTAAAATATACGGATTACTGCCAGGACTGTTCCAGTACCTCGTATATGTTTCTTTTTCTTGGGAGTTTTATTTTTCCTTCTGCACCTCAGGCCCTGCCTTTGTTTTTTTTACAGGATTTTGTTTTGTCCTGGCGTGTTTCTCACAATTGTGCCTTGGATTCACAGAAGTCAATTTTCACCTCAAATCAGGGTTGTCAGATATTGAGGTCACTAAGGCTGCATTTACTCAAGAAGCCTATAAAAACACATGTGTGTTGTGACATTCGTCTCTTGAGTAGATCCTTGTCTTTATTGCTAGGTTTGGATTTTTGGCTTTAATCTTTATTTGGGTGTTTAAGATTTTTATTTTTCAATATTTTTTTTTGGGTTTGTTAAGTGAGAATTTTAATTTTCATTAATTCTTTCTTCATGTTTTTGTATAAATGGTTTAAGAGACCGGACAAACAACTATAAAGAGTTGGGGAACATCCCAATGCAACATTGAAAGCAAAAATATGCAACAAAATACACACTTTATTTGCAGGCATGAGTTATCAACATGAACTGAACTAAGATGGTGGATTTTCCAGCTTTGAGGACGTCTAGCAGGAAGAGGTGGGTCCTGGCAGACGGACACCGGAACTGACATCATTGGGGGTAAAGACATCAATCTTCTGGTCTGCAGGAGGAGGAAGTAAGGAAATATCTACACAGTGCCAGCCCTTGGAGAAGCAGGGTATTACTAGAGCCCTTAAGTTGTTCCATATGTGGATGTGTGTGACAGTGGATAATTATCATTTGCTGTCATTTTTATTTGTTTAAACTGTTATACAAATGTCACTTCTTTTGTTTCCATACTGTCCTTTTAAACTACTTTGATTATTGCTTTATTATGTTAATTAATTATTTAGTTAATATATTTATTATATTAAATATTGGCAGATCTTAATTTTGGGTCGGCTTTTAGAATTTTAACCTTCCCAACTTGGAAATCCATAGGAAATTCTGGGTTCCTCACATTTCTGTTCTATATGCATATTTCTTGTCTCATTATGAGTTCAACATGGATGCTAAAAGTCATTCAGTCACCTATTTAGAAATCGTACTTTCACAGACTTTCTAATACTAGAGAACAATACACTTTCAGAGATTCATTCATGCCTAGTCCCCTTCACATGAGCCAGCAGGAGGTTTCCTGAAGGTGACTTGAGTCCGATCGGTCTGTCACCATTTAAGAAAGCAGATAAAGTTCCTGGAGTGGCATTATTCATAAAGAAGAACTGAAGTGTGACAGTGCGTGATTATGGCTAATAATTATGGGCCAGCATGAATTCATTCTTCATGAACATTTAGATGAGCAAGAACAAGATCTCTGCATGGTGGGTGCCCTGGGTTTTGAATACTGAAATAAAACATCATGGCATCCAGTGCTCCATGAGGAATTTTGAAGTAATGCATTTGGACGAAGGAATTTAAGAAGTGCTTCATAACTGGGGATGACATCTTAATACATTAATGTGACTCAGAGTCCAAAAAAAGTCAAAACAATAAACATATTTAAAAAAAAAAATTGAAAACAGATAAATAAATGAATGAATAAAGAAATAACGACAGTACAAAATACAGCTTGGTAAGCAATAAACAATGCTGCATTATTAAGTCCACCAACCAATGAACACTTTGAAGCTTCAACCAGCGTGAAAGTTCCAACAGCTTGGCCAACTTGCCTTGGCTAGAACGACTCTGCTCTTGCAGTTTGCTGCTTTGTCAGTTTGTAATAAATTGTTTTGGTGCTTCCAATGACTTATTAAACTTGTGTATAATGTATCATGGCACTTTATAATGTCAATGTGCATTAGCCAAGTTAGCTTGTTGAGGTGTTTGGTTCATTCTTTCACAACGATATGGATCCACATAGCTTGTTAGGCTCAACTTGTGTAAAAAGTGTTGCTTTGTGTCCTGATTCGATCCCTTTTCCTTTTTCTCCTTACTTTTGCACACATGCTTTTGCTTTCAAAAAATGTTGCAGTTTCAAGCAGTTTGCTACTTCTACTGCTGTTCATCAATGCAAACAAACCAATACAGCTCTCTAAAGATGTCGCTGATGTTCACACACCACAATCCAATGTGATGTGAAATATCACTTATTCCCCATTGAACAGTGTTATAATATTAAGTTTAATGTCACTGTCTCTTTGCACACTGTTATGGATTCATTCACACAGGCAGCCCAAAGTATGGTACACAGTGGCTAGGCTGCATTTAGAAGCCATTAGCCTAGCAGTTTGGAGAATGAGACAAACTGCAGTGTGAGCATTGTGGTATTCTTGTTGGAGGTGGTATTTCAGCTTTTACTGTCCTTGTTTGGAGACCAGAGAAGACCAGCACATGAAGCAGACAGTATATAAGGCTTGAACTGCTGCCAAACCCTTGGAAGCCTATGGATGGATGATGTCATCTGTCCGGAAAAAACCTTTCAGCGCAGTGAAGAAAATGGCAGACTCTATAGATCAAGATCATACCTTGATATTGTCTTCCGTTCGTCTGTTATTTCGCGTAAAACCGTCATTAAAGAAAGCTAAGTATAATTCTCTCATGTGATTCTTTGTTTGTACCACTGTAATCACTATGGGAGGGATATCGCCTTTTAATATTATATCTCTATATTTTAGGTTACTTAAAATGCCGCAATTTAAAAGAACTTATTCCAACAAGGGAGCTTTTGCTTCTAAAGGAAACAAACAGAATACAGTCTGGAATCATTTTCTATAACTAAGGCAGGAGAGCACCAGAAAGGATGTCATATTGAGCCCATAAATTTGCAGTTTTTACTTATTTTTTGTATTTTTGGTTAAATATTTTTGTTGATTGAAAATATGGTGCATCACTAGTTGAACTTATTGCCTTCTTCATCACGTTTAATGTAGTGTAATATTTGATAGTGGAGATGGTAGCTGAGACCCTTAGGTAACAGTGCACAACAGGACTATTTAAGATTCCTATGGCCACCACCACAGGGTAGTGTATGTATGCCATTTGCTCTTTTCACTTTCCTAATCTTGACCATTTAGTTTTGGCTCCTTCTGCTTTTTGGAATTTTGGATTAGTTTCTGGGATTTAGTATTCAAATTTTTTAGTTTTAGCTTTGACTTTTATTTAAAGGTGTTTTGTATTTTGTTTTTGGTCTCCTTACCACTTTTGGTAACAGTTTGTTTCTTTTTGTACTTATTATTTTTATTTTTCTAATAATTAGCCTTTCATTTTTCAATTGGATTTCCCACCTTATCCTTTAAAAGCTGAAAAATATATTGTATTTAATCTTTCTTTAATACATTAAATAATGAATACTTTGGTATTAGTCAGGGTTTTTTGACACTTTTCTCTTCCCAGTTGTGGCAACTCCTAATTAACAAGCCAAATACTCAAATCCTATACAGAAATTCTAAAAAAACAAAGAGAAAAGGTCAAAGCAAAATTTTATAACTGAAAATAATTAAATTCTAAACTCAAAACAATTAAATCTGAAATTCCAATTCACAAAATACATTTATCATTGAACTAGTAAAGGTCAATAATCCTAAGCATTGTGCTTCCTTTTATTTATGGTCCGATACTTTTCATCTTTACAACTTCAAAAGTTCATACTTAATTATGTTTTTGAAGAATATTTTTGTTCAAGCTTTAATAATTCTATTTTTTTGTTCTGAAATTATCACAATGTCATTATGTGATCTCTTTGTTTTGATACACCAACTCGCTGCTGGCAGGTATATACCTGAAAGTTGCAATCCATGACCTCACTAGCACCACAAAGCAAAGGTAGTTGTCATAGAATTCTCATTGTCCAAAATTGTGAATACATCAAAATGTTGCTGAGAGTGTGTGTTAGTTGGAGACTTGAGTCCTACAAGTTTTGCTTTGAGTTTAAAGGATTCTGTATCTGTTAAGTTGGTAAGGCAGGATCAAGCATGAATCAAATGTGTACCAAAAGAAAATTCTCAGTCCAATAAAGTTCATTTTAAAAAACGTTTAATGAAAATTCAAAGTAAACAGTTCACACAAGAATAGTAAAAAAAAGTTTTTACACACATAGAATAAAACGCAAAAAGGAAAAAATGTTTCTCCCTTAAACTTACCTTTTTCTTGTTAAACTTCAGTTGTTTTCTAAACTTAAGAATGAGGTATTTGTCTATGCTTTACTTAATACATTCAGCACGTTCTATCCTATATAAATATATACTATACTAATATACAATACATTATAATTTGTTACTAGCCCTCGCCTATTCTGGATTTCTTCTCAGTATTCAAATGTGGTACTTGGTGCCACTGCCCACCTGCCAAGTTGTTTTGCCTGACTAAGGTAAAATCATCTCTGATGGAGGATCGCAGGAATCATGGGAAAGAGGGGTCCTTTCATCGGATTGGCTGTCTCAGCACTGACTCAGCTGTGGAATGGCCAATAGGGGGAGGCAGCTTGATTGCTGAGGTCTCCAGGGGCCTCATGTATAAATGGTGCATATGCACATAAATGTTGCGTAAGCCCGTTTCTACGCTCAAATCTTTATGCATAAAACCTAAACTTGGCGTAAAGCTACGCACATTTTCACAATAGCTAAATGCTTGGCGTACGCAAGTTCTCCACTCAGTTTTGCAAACTGGCAGCACCCAGCGTCAAAGCAGTGCTACTGTTCCTGTGTGGTTTCCCTTTCTTTTTTAGATCTACATTCCTGATGCGGCTTTATAAAAACACTGAAATTAACTGCATATTATTTATTAGTTTAATGCATCTGATTGTAATTAACCTGCAACAATATAATGGTCCACAGAATGGTCTGGAACTGTTCTAAGTACAATAGTTGCTTTAGCGTTGTTACTCTCCTTCTTCTTCTTTCAGCTGCTCCCGTTAGAGGTTGCCACAGCGGATCATCTTTTTCCATATTACTCTCACTGCACTACTCAGAGTATTTATATCACTGTATCTGAGTGTGAATCACAGCTCTACAGAAGTTGATCAGAAAGAGAATTATTGGTATACAGCATCAAGCACACGCTGCCTCAGCCATGCTGTCTATTGAACTGCTCTCATACGACAAACGCTTCAGAGTCTTTCCTGTACTGACCTCACAGTTCAGAAACAGTTTCATCACAAGAACTATAAATGCACTCAGTCCATCAAGTGCTCCTTGTAGAACTGTTTGTACTTATAAGTACAATCATCTCACTGTAAACTTGCAATACTGTTATAATATTGCAAAACCTGAGCCACTTTATAAAGCGTGTATTTACATATGATGACAATATCATTTTTAAGATGAAATGCAGCAAAATATGTTTATTATATTATAAAGATAAAACTTTAACTTCATTTAAATAATCAATATTGTTAATAATTAAACATGTGAGGACACGGTGCCACAGCACTAGCAAAGAGCTGGCACTCCGTTCACGGATTGTTCCTGCCTCACAATGTATTCTTGCTGGGGCTGGCACAACACTGGAAGGATAGATGGATAGAATAATTAAACATGTACTACAAAGATATTCCAATGTTCCTTAAAAGTTTTGAAGAATCAGCGTTCTAAGCTTACAGATGGCTTAATGTTTATTACATAGCTGATTGTGTGGCGATTGGTTGCTTGGAGAAAGAAAAGGAAGGGCAGGAATTGGAGGCTAGTGCATTTGAAAGAGACAGAACTGCTGCAATAAATTATTTCATTGAAGGTATGCGCACGGCGCAGCAAGCATCTTGCAGGAGGCAGGAACAATCTCTGGACAGGGCACCAGTTTGTCAGTATCACTGTGCCACTGTGTTCCCATGTTTACTAACATAGTCTATTTCCTATCATCATGAAAATGATATCAAGTATATATCTCAGTATTTTAATTATTCAGAGAGCTGTAATATCACGAATTTAATGGATTCTGTGTCCTGTCGGAGGAAGAGAATGCCCGTTTGTGTGTGATTCACGCACATAGAAGAACACATACAAAACAAAGCATTTAACATGCTACCTTAGTTACGATGGTATTTGAGAAACTAGTATACTAGTAAACTAGTAAATTTCAAGATTAAAGTTCACATGTTGAGCTTTGTTCCCATTGTGTCCCTGTTTTTTTTTTTTTCTTTTCTCTGTACCCTAATAAGCTTTCATATGACACTCAGACAATGGGCTATGACTCGCCTTTTCACGGCGACTTTGATATCTGACAATTTCTTTTTATTTCGGGCACAGTGCAACTTTGTGAACTTGAGTTTCCGACTTTCTCCGACACTCTATGTCACTCGATCAACTTCCTTTTTTTGTTTATACCGCTGTTTAAACCAACAAATAGTACATTTTTCCTTGCCTCCACTTGGTATTCACTGAAATTCTTCTATTTTCCCTCATGCTTTTGCCATTGCCTTTTCACAGAACGCTGAGCTTAAGGGCTATTTATATTGATTTGCATATTCAAAGAGGAAGTAGTTGGGGAGTCGCGGCAGGTGCGTAGACGTTCGTTACTTTTCACTCTGACCGGGATTTATGTAGTGGAAGAATGTGGAAGTTGGTGCACGCACAGACTAATATAAGTCCTAAATTCTACTCAGTTTAAAGAAGACAAGGCACAATCTAATGCATTTTTTGAAGCATTACAGATACCACAGCTACAGTAGATACTCTCAATGCAGAGAAATTGGATAAATCTCTGACACTCTCAGAAATTCTAGATGATATAAACTCACTTCTGAGTGGGAAAGCAGCAGGCCCTAATGGCTACCATGCCAAATTTTATAAATAAAATTCAATTAAGTTAGCGCCCCTTTTAATTAGCAACATTTACAGAAGCCAGAGACACTACAATTCAACTTCAAACTTTTCCCTAAGCATTAATTACCATCTTTCCTAAGAAAAATAAGGACTTCTTACAATGTGCATCATACAGACCAATCTCACTTCTGAATTATGATGTTAAGATTACAAAGTTCTAGTTAAAAGGATTGAGAAAGTGCTTCCTTTGGTAATATCACAAGACTAAACTGGATTTATTAATGGCAGACACTTGGCTTCCAATCTTCAATGCCTATTTAATGTAGTATATTCACCCACAAAGTCTAACACCCAGGAGGTCTTACTATCGTTGGATTAAAAAAAGCATTTAATATGGTTGAATGGGACTGTCTTTTCACTACATTACACAAATTTGGGTTTGGGCTGAACATATGTGCATTGATCAAACTACTGTGTATCAGTTCAGAAGCTTCAATTTGTATTAACAACATTGTTTCAGACTACTTCAAACTAGAATGTGGTACTAGACAAGGATGCACCCAGTCACCACTGCTATTTGCAATCACCATTGAGCCATTGGCAGTTCACTTTCGAAATGCTTCTGAGATAAAGGGGATTATCAGAGAAGGACTTGAACAGAAAATATTACTATATGCAGATGGTACTATATATATATATATATATATATATATATATATATATATATATATATATATATCTCAGATCCACACAATATTAGATTGAACACCTTCCCTTTTAGCATTGCAGATCAATTTAAATACCTAGGGGAAAACATCACAAGTAAACATAAAGCTTTTTTCCAAAATAATTTTGTTCTTTGTATGGAACAACTTAAGCAAGATTTGCATATATGGTCTACCCTCCACCTCACTTTTGCAGGAAGAATTAACACTGTCAAGATTAAAATTCTTCTTAAGCTTCTTTTTATATTTCAAAGCATCCCCATATACATTTTGTTGAAAAGGCAATATAGGATTTATGTGTTGTTTCCCTTTAATTAGTTGTCGTCCACCTTGAATTGTTATTGTATTGGTCTGTGCTGAGTTGGAACTTGGCCAATCACAAGGTTTCACTTTGAACCTTATAGATTAGTTTGGTGGCATCTTAACAGTAGAGTAGAAGCTTCATTTGTTAAATGTGAAAGTCTCCATAATTATATATATAAAGTAAGTGGAATTTAATTGTCCATAAAGTATATTGTTTATGTGTTTAAGTTTGTAATTTGGGTATATATAATATTTTAGTACAGTTTCTAAAATATAGACATTTTGAGGAAGCTAAAGCACAGTTGAACAGAACGCTATTTGGAGTTACACACATATTGTTAATTATATAATTACAGTTTCCTCATTTATAATATGTATATATGTTAAGAATAATTTACTTATTTAAGTTGAGTAAATACTTTAAGGTTTAATGTTTTAGCAGTTTCCTAATGTTGATGTTATCTTGAGTGTAGTACGCCATCTAGAGGATAAATACTCTGTTAATAACTAATGTTAACATTGACACATTTAAGAGTAAGAAAATGTGATAGCTAATTTATGTTTATTATTTTATTTAGACCATACCTTAACATTTATATAACTTTGGAAGAAATTAATAAATAGAATTTGGATATCTTCATCCATTCTCTGATAAGATGTGTGTAGTGGTTGTAATTTAATTCTGAACCAACTTAATGCTTCACTGCACATTAACAAATCATTTTTTAAGAAATTAGACTCAATTATAATCTCATTTATTTGGAATTCAAAACATCCACACATCCAAAGGGCGATCCTACAAAGACTTAAGGCAGAAGGTGGCATGGTACTACCTAACCTTCAATTTTATTACTGGGAAGCAAATATACAAGCTATAAAAACCTGGGGCCTCACGCACAGAAAAATCTAGATGCAGGAATCTGTGCGTACTCCAACTTCCACGTTCTTCCGCTCCATAAATCCTGGTCAGCGTGAAAAGTAATGCTCGTGCACGTGCCTTCTGTCCCGCCCCCAACTCCTCCCAGAATTACACCACTATGATTTATGCAAATCAATATAAATTGCCCTTAAGCTCAGCCTTCTGTGAAAAGACAATGGGAAAAGCACGGGGGGAAATATAAGAATTTCAGCGAATACCAAGTGGAGGCAAAGGAAGAGCATACTATTTGTTGATTTAAATAGTGGTATAATCAACAAAAGAAAGTTGATCGAGTGACATAGCGTGTCGGAGAAACTCGAAAGCTCACGTTCACAAAGTTGCACAGTGCCAAAATAAAACAGAAGTCACATATCAAAGTCGCAGTGAAAAGGTGAGTTGTAGCCCACATTCTGAGCTTATTAGGGTACAGACAAAAAAAAAAATAGGCACACAGTGGGAAAAAAGCATGAAATGTCAACTTTAATCTTGAAATTTCCACTTTAATCACATAGGTTATTTTGTCATTAAAGTAGAACATCATAAACTTCATCCTAAAATCGTTTAATTTAGCAGTTTCTCAAATCCCATCGTAACTAAAGTAACATGTTAAATGCTTTGTTATGTATTTGATCTTCTATGTGCTCTATGTGTGTGAATCACTACGTGCTTCCGTTCTTTCTCTTTCTCCGACAGGACACAGAATCCATTACATTCGTGATATTACAGCTCTCTGAATAATTAAAATACTGAGATGTATACGTGGTATAATTTTCATGATGATTGGAATGAAAGCATGTTATTAAACATGGAAACACAATGGTTCAGTGATTGTTCATGTCTCACACAAGATGCTGCTGTGCCATGCGCGACCTTCGATGAAATAATTTATTGTAGCAGTACTGTCTTTTTCAAACGTACTAAACTTCAATTTCTGTCCTTACTTTTCTTTCCCCAAATACCCAGTTGCCACACAATCAGCTCTGTAATAGACGTTAAGCCATCTGTAAGCTTACAACAATGATTCTTCAAAACTTTTAAGGAACATTGAAATATCTTCATAATACGTGTTTAATTATTCTATCCATCTATCCTTCCAGTGTCGCGTCAGCCTCAGCAAATATACAGCGTGAGGCAGGAACAATACGTGAACTTGCTAGCGCTGCAGCCCCATGTCCTCACATGTTTAATTATTACCAATACAGATTATTTAAATGAAGTTAAAGTTTTATCTGTATAATATAATCAACGTATTTTGCTGCATTTCATCTTACAAATGATATCGTCATCATATGTAAATACGCGCTTTATAAAGTGGGGCAGGTTGTGCAATATTATAACTGTAGTGCAAGTTTACAGTGGGGTGATTGTACTTATAAGTACGTGCGTTTATAGTTCTTGGGATGAAACTGTTTCTGAACCGCGAGGTCCATACAGGAAAGGCTTTGAAATGTTTTGCCGTGGCTGAGGCAGCGTGTGCTTGATGCTGTAATACTGATAATTCTCTTTCTGATCAGCTGCTGCTCTGATTCACACTCAGATACAGTGATATAAATACTCTGAGTGGTGCAGTGAGAGTAATATGGAAAAAGATGATCCGCTGTGGCAACCCTTAAAGGGAGCAGCTGAAAGAAGAAGAAGATGGTGCAGTGAGAGTAACAACGCTAAAGCAGTTATGGTATTTGGAATACTATGGGTGTTCCCTGGACCATTATATTGTTACAAGTTAATTGCAATCAGATGCATTACACTAATAAACAATATGCGGTTAGTTTCAGTGTATTTATAAAGCCGTGTCAGGAAAATAAAGAGTAACCACACAGGAACTGTAGCACTGCTTTGACGCTGGGTGCCGCCAGTCTGCAAAACTGAGTGGAGAACTTGCGTACGACAAGGCATGAGGTACCGTGGAAAAGTGCGTGGCTTTACGCCAAGTGTAGGTTTTATACATCGCGATTTGAACGTGGAAACGTTCTTACGCAACACTTCTGTGCGTACGCATCGTTTATGCATGAGGCCCCTGGTCACTGATACAAATAGATGAACACACACAAGCTTGGTCTACAATAGAAAAAAAATTCTGCAGTACTTCTTCATATTTCTTGCTTTGTGCCCCAGTAAATACAAGTTATGTCAATTTACTAACAACCCAATTGTGCTTCATTCACTCAGAATATGGAACCAATGTAGGAAGCACTTCAAGTTAGAGAATATTTTATCTGTGGCACCTCTAAATGATAACCACCTTTTTTCCACCCTCTCAAACTTGTATAGTTTTTAAAGTTTGGAAAATATATGGGACATGTGGCATTAAATCACTTAGAGATTTGTACACAGATAATATCGTTACATCCTATGAACAATTCCACTCCAAATGTAGCTTCCCATCAACACAATTTTTCCATTATCTCCAAATTAGAAACTTTGCTAAACAAAATCTGCCCAGTTTTCCTCACCTCCCACCTACTTCTATTCTGGAAGAAATATTAATCAGTCTTGAGGACTCGGACAGCATTTCTGTAATATGTAATATAAAAACATTTTGAACTTTCAAAGATCCCAGAGTACAGTGGGAAAAGGATCTGATACTCACCATTTTAGAAAAGGAGTCGAAGGCAGCCATGCACAGAATTCACTCTAGCTCCATATGCGGAAAGCATACAATTATTCGTTTTGAAATCTTTAATCAAGCACATCTCTCTCATTTAAAATTGTCCAAAATGTTTACAGGTCAAGATCCAACCTGCGAATGTTGCAATCGAGCTCCAGACTCATTGGGTCACATGTTTTGGGCATGCACTAAATTAACATCAATCTGGACCAAAATCTTTAAACGCCTTTCAGACAGCCTTGGTGTCACAATCCCTCCTAACCCATTAACAGCTGTGTTTGGTGTAGTCCCTGATGGGCTTCGAGTGGAGAAGGACAAACAAACTGTAATTGCCTTTACTTCACTATTAGCACGTAGGCTTACCCTTGCTCAACTGGAAGAATCCTAACTCTCCTCTTTTAAGCTAGTGGCTAACTGTTGTTATATACTATTTGAAATTAAAAAAAAAAAAAAAATTCTCACTTTGGGGAAAAGGATTCTCTCAACCCCTTTTTTTAACTCTTTAAGTTTTACTCTGGCTGTTGGCCTTCCACTCTTTATCATGAGTGGGGGTTGAATTGAATTTAGTTTTCTGAAGTTTGACTTGCTTGTATGGATTGTTACTTGCTTTTAATAACTTCCATAAAATGAAAAAAGAACTCATTAGAAAAGCAATTGTCTTACATAAAAAAATTAAAAAATGCACTCCCACACAAAAATCTATCAATTAAAATCCCAAAATTCAATATTAAGAATAGGGGAATGAAGACATGTCACCTTTAGTTGTTTTTTCCCAATAAGAGTAAAGTACTTAACAATTTATGACTGAGCAAATTGTGATATTTTAGAGGTATTTGCCAAGAGTAAAGATTGAGAACCCCTGGCCTATGGTATCACCCAACATTTAATCACATATGTATCAGTGGTCTACTGTATTTATTTTGATTACTAGGTCTACTATTACATAAAATCATACTGTGTGACTGCTATTAGCATTAACCAAGAATCCAGGATCAGGCTCTACTTTGCACCATTGGGTGTGTATTACGGGGGACCCTGACCATTGGCACAATGTTTTGAGGGACCTCAACTTTAAAAAGTTTGGGAATCCCTGTCCTAGTCAATTGCAGCAGAACACTAAGATTCTAATCTAGCAGATACATCTTTAAAGAATTTCAAAAGACCTGATCTTTTTATAGTATGTTTTTAAAATTGTTACAGCACCTTCGAGCCTTGATGTACCCTTTTTGGCTCAACAATAATTTGAAAATAATATGTAATTACACAAAAGAAAGATAAGATAAGCCTTGACCTCAGTGGCAACTTAAATTTTTATTTTGTCTTTTCAGCCTGAGAAACCTAAGAAATTTGACAAATGAGAGCAGACCATTCAGTCCGTTAAGCCTGTTTGTACAGCTAATAGCGAAGCTGTCCCAATATTTCATCCAGATTCTTATTAAGGTGTTGCCAATGTTTCTTCTTCAACTACATGTCTTGGTAGTTTTTTCCGGATTTACACAACTCTTTGTGTAAAGAAGTACTTCATGGCTTCAGTTTTAAATGCACTTACCCTTATTTTCCAACTGATGTTCTCGAGTGCGTGAATAACCCTTAAGCTGAAAGAATGATGCTGCATGTGCTTTATCAATGCCTTTGAGGATTACGAATACCTGTATTAGTTCCCCGTGCAGTCTCCTCTGCTCGAGACTAAACAGGTTTGATTGTCTACGTCTGTCACAGTAGGACATGTCCTTAAGTCCCGGGAGCATAACACACGTTGATTTATATTCAACAGTTTTTACCATATAACCTGGCATATTGTTTGTTTTTTAAAGTCTCTGTGCAAACCTTGCAGACAGCGTTCAGTTATAGTGTTTTAGTTGAGACAGATGTGAAAAGAATAAAGCCAAGTTTGAATACAATACTTGGATGTGGTCTTTGGCAAACAGGAGCACTGAGTCAATAAAAATGGTTGTGTTTCCTTAGAATGTAAAACTTGTGGCTGGAGAAATTTCTCATAGTTCAAGAAGGATGCATATCCAGACATGAAAAACATGGTTTCTACACAAGACTTGTAGAGGATGCCACGTGTGCTGTTATTCCGTGGGCGGTTTGCTGCCTCTTTGGGTGCATTGCAGGGAAGAAGAATGCTGTAAATACACCTTTAAGGGGGAGGTCATAACTCAGTCAGGGAGGTTGAGGTTAAAAACTCAAAAAACGGAAAAGAAGGGGAGAAAGAGAGACATCTTGTGGTGGAGCAAAGAGAAGAGACGAGGTAGCGCCAAGTAAAGGATCTGCTGGAAAAAGTTCTGTTTTTTGAAGACTCGGCGATACAAGGGAGACGTGTCTCTAAAGACAGACTTTTTTTTTTTTCCTTTGATTTCTCTGAGGAATACTTAGACCGGTAGGATTTCATTTTGTTGATATCGGCTTGATGGCCGTTGTATTCCAGTAGGGTTTCTCTTTGCCCTGCACAATAAGGACAGTAAACCCATTTGGACAAACTGGTTTCTTTATTTATGTATTAATGAACATCGCGCACTTAAACCAAGAAGGGGGGTTTCGATTGTTATGTATTTGTTTGCTTGGTTTTTTTTTTTTTTAATGTAAAATATATATGTGTTATTCTTTTGCTTCTTCTTTTTTGTGATATGGCTTGCTGTTAATGCTGAGTTGGGACTTGTGATGAGGGGTCAATAAAAGGACGAGCGTTAGACACGTTGCCCGATAGATTTTCGATATTGAACTGCTTTACACCAGCGGTTTTTTAATCGTGCGGTAACCCGGGGTTTAGTTGTTCTCCCGGGGAAGCGGTACAGACTTACTGTAAAACTCAAAACTATTTCCCAAGCAGCTGCTTCTATACCCATCCTTTTCCCTCTCTCTCTCTCTATTTGTCGTTCTGTCTCCAGATCCTGGCCTGTCTTCCTCCTGGGAAATGAGTATCCATCTTCTCTCATTCTAACTCCAGATTCAATAAGCTTCTGTCCATAATGCTTAAACAACGTCCAGGATCACTTCAGTACACACGTTGTTATCAGTTCTGGGGTCAGTCCCAGCTAGCCATTGGTTTTCTTGTGCTTTCTGCAGCATGTACGTGTCTAGGTACCCCACCACACTGGCTCTTAGAAGAACAGCACAGCCCCACAAGTTTAGTTTTGAGATCTTGGGCCTTCTAGCTACCAAGATGTATTGCCACCTCTGACATGTCCTTCCTGGCCTCAGTCTCTCTTCATCTAAAAGACCAGCACCTCCTGCCATGTAGAGTCCTGGGCACAGTGGGGAGTAATGCAAGTTTTTACCCAGGCCATCTCTCTGCCACTCTCCCTTGTGCTGGACACACAGCACGCATACAGTGTACTACGTGCTGGTGGTCCTGTGTCTGTACATCGGTAAGTACTGGGCCGCCCTATGGCTGAAGTGGCTCTCTTTGTCACACAGGTCTGCTACCGCAGGTGTTAGGTCGGCCCTGGGATACCCACGCCGCAGGTGTACTTGCTGCTTTCCTGCTGGTCACCATCTCAGAAATGTGACATCTGCCTTTTACAGATCTGTATTCTAAATGTAGAAAAACAGAATGAGATGTAAAGAAAATGTTTTTGAGATCCAAATATAGATAACAGAAGAGAATTTATAATGAAAAATAATTCATTCAGTATTCACCAATCTGAAACAATTATTCAAGGCTACCTACAGAAGCTATTTTAAATTTAAAACCTCAAGGCACAAACATAACATCATTAATGCGTAAACAGGAAAAATGAGGGGCTAGAGCTACTGAAGACATCAAACGTAATAAAATACGAAGGAGGAAAGAATTGTTGCTGGCGACTTTATTGCATTATTGGTGGTTATGAGGAAAAGGAGCTGAAAAAGACATCATGATTGTTATGAAATATGATTAGAGGACAGCAGTCAACAGATCACATTTAAAAGGACTGAGGAAAGATAAATATGGAGGGAAAAGCAGAGGAGAGGGGACTTCATGGGTAGCTTTCAGGAAGACAAAATGGAGATTTCTAAACTACTGCAATGGACTAGGCATCCTGCTTTTGAGCCCAATGCTGTCAAGTGTCAGGGAATATTGACAACAGTACCCACAGTTCATCCAGGTACCATTTATTTGAAACACATATGTGAGTGCACAAGTCACCACAGCAAATGTCTGCCCCTCTGAAAGCATTCTTATAACAGAAGAAGCCAGTAGCAAAATACACTGTAATTATAAGGCCTTAACCTTCAGTATAAGTAAATACATGATGTAAAAACATACCTGTCTGGTAAAAAAAAAGTCTGGAGGACAAGTGCATAGTGACCTTGCAAATGGAGAAACAGATGACTCAGAAACATACAAATCAAAACTTTACCTTAATGTATTGCTTGTATTATTATTTTTCTTCTTGGCATAACTGCCAGGCCTTTCTATTTGTAGTTATTTATAAGCTTATATTAATAAAAAAAATACATTTATACTTATGACTGCATGGCTAGGAACAGGTCTAACATCATTTTGAAATTTGCAGATGACACAACAGTGCAGGGTCTTCTTTCCAATGGTGATGAAACTAAATACAGAGACAAAATCAGAGCCCTGACCCACAGATGCCAGGAAAACTGTCTCAACATCAGTGTGGCCACAGACCATTGAGATAATAGTGGACTTCAGGAACCAAGCAACAAAGACTCCCCTATCACCATTAATGGAACTATTGTGGAATGGGTGAGCAGTTTTGAGTTCCTCGGCATGCTCATCAACGAAGACCCAACGTGGACTGCTCACACTAAAGACGTAGTGAAGAAGGCACAGAAATACCTGTTATCTCAGACTGTTGATGAGGTTTGGTATGACACTGTGCTGGTTATTATATACCTGCGCCATTGAAAGCATCCTGGATCCTGCATCATTGTCTTGTATGGGAACTTCACTGCCCTCAATCTCAAAGCCTTGCAGAGGGTAGTGCATTGTACCTAACAAATCATTACAGGTGTGGTTCCTAACCTATAAGTCATAGGTGTCTGGCGATGTGTAAAGAAAGCCCTGAAAATCATCAGTGTCCCCAGAAGTGAACTGTTCACATCATTATCTACTGTAAAATGGTGCTCCAGACCACAAGAATCGGATACATCTTATTTCTTATGATGCTGAGCTCTAAGTGTTTGCTTATGTAATGTGTTTATTTTTTCACAATACACTCTTTAAAATAAAGGTGCCTGAGAGGTTCTTCAGAGCAATGCCTTAGGGCAGGGGTGTCCAAACTGGGGACCACATACAGAGAAATAAATGAAGGGATGGGCCACCCATTTGAGGTGAGATATATTGCATCACTTCATGTGTATTAAGCTAGCAAAATCAATCAAATATACAGTAGGTAAATTATGCTTCATAATTGAATATGCTTAAAGAAAAAACAGCATCACCACTCTCCATTAATGGGTTTTCATTTATTGTATTATAAAATAGATAGATAGATACTTTACAAAGTGGTCTTATCACATGCAATTGAGTAAAAATCAAAAGCACAAGCTTTATGTGACACTTGATGATTTAAATTAGCTGACAAATCTTCAATTTGCCACACGACTGTGTTTCTGGACAAGCAAACGTTGTGGAATTCCTACATTTTCTCCAAGAACATTATTCCTGCGACTTCAGTGAGGCACTATTTTTTGAAGTCACCATCTGAGAAAGGTTTCCCATGACGGGCAATGAGTTGTGCTACCTCGTAACTGGCTAATGTGGTATTTTCTTGTGTTTTGTTAGAATGGAAAAAATCCTGTTATTGAGCTAGCAGACTAGCTGCCATTTCCTTAACTTTCTGTTCTCACTCGGCACCAGTGTAGGACATGTAGGTTGGATGTTTGGTTTGGTAGTGTCGACACACATTATACTCTTTCATCACTGCAATAGTTTCTTTGCAAATCAGATAGATACACTTGCCCTTGACCTCTAGGAAGAAATATTCATTTTCCCACTGTGTTTGAAATTTTCTGTACCCTCTTGCTATTATGCATTTCTTTGGTTCTGCCATTTTTGGTCACCCATAGCAAAAATTGTTCTTTGGTTGTGCTTGTTTGTGAAGATGCTGCCTTGATCAAGACAGTAGCTCCGCTTTGTGTTAAACCTAAAAAGTACAATGCAGTTGAGAATAAGTTTCGTGTGTGGGCCATATTTCATTATATTTTTAGAATTAGCTGCGGGTCATTAAAAATGGACCAGGGGCCGCAGTTTGGACACCCCTGCCTTAGGGGAACCATTTTTAGAACCATCCATATGAAGACCCCAAACAAAACATTTATTTAATAATAATAATAATACATTTTATTTATATAGCACCTTTCCCATGCTCAAGGCACTTCACAGAGTTTAAGAAAGAATGGTAGGATATACAGTATATAGCATTGTACTAAACCAGATAAATAAATAAAGAAGAGTAAGATAGTAAATTCAGAGGAAAAGCCTAACAGACAACATAATTGATGATCTACCACACGCACACAGGTTACATGAGCATCTTGACAGAGAGGAAAACCGAGAGAAGGGTAATAAAGTCAGGTAGAGCTGAAAGCCTTCCTGAACAGATGAGCTTTGAGTTGTTTTTTAAAAGAATTCATGGAGTCAGCAGATCTGATTAATTTTGGTAGGTCATTCCAGAGTCGGTGCTATACAGCTGAAGGCCCTGTCACCCATGGAGTGTAGATTAGTGTGGGGCACAACAAGATTGCCAGAATCAGAGGACTGTAGTTGGCGGGCAGGCACATAGTGATGGAGAAGGTCACTGATGTAGTTTGGCGCGAGGTTATTTAAGGCTTTGTAGGTTATTAGTAGGATTTTATATTCGATTCTGTAAGACACAAGGGAGCCAGTGAAGACAGAGCAGGATGGGTGTGATGTGCTCGCTGCTGCTGGTTCGAGTAAGGACTCTTGCAGCTGAGTTTTGAATAAGCTGGAGCTGTGATATAAGATTAGAAGGGGCACCTGCCAGCAGCGAGTTACAATAATCGATGTGGAATGTGATAAAAGCATGGACAAGTTTCTCAGCATCAGAAAAGGAGAGAAAAGAGCGAACACGGGATATGTTACAGAGGTGAAAGTAAGAATGTTTCTTAATGTGATTTATGTGGGCTAAATAAGAAAGGGAGGAATCAAAAATGACACCAAGATCCATAACAGGCTCCATACAGTAAACAACCGTGAATGGATGGTAACAGATTTGTGAAATACCAATGGCTCGTGATGTTTTAAAGGACTCATACTGCATGTGACCAGTAACACAGGCCCGGTTTTCTTAATCTTTTGAGTGTCCAGCAGACTGCCATACATGAAAGATTTTGTTTTGGTTTCTGCATATTAGGATGTTCTTCAAATCACACTTCAACTTCATATGCAAAGAGTGAAATGGTTCTTTGTGAATCAATGGAGCCCCCGAGGAACCACACAACCCAGTAAAGAACAATAAAATGCCATTAAAGAACGATTCTTTTTAAGAGTGTACTGTATGTGACTGTATTGATATTTAAATGTGTTTGTAATGCATCTGCTCTGTTATAGTTGAGGAGTTCGGAAACAGGTTTTGCACTCATCTGTACATTTCTGTTAAGTGATGTGACAAGTGACATGACTTGACTTCACAGTACTCCACACAAGCCATGTGCCAGCCCCCTTGACCTAGAGGTGGACTATGGAGGGTTATAAAATGGACAGATTAGTGATTTTACAGAAAATGTTCTTTCAGTAATTCTATCAATCTGCATTTTATAATGATATTTACATATGGGCGGAGTGGTGGCTCTGAGGCTAGGGATCTGCACTGGCAATCGGAAGTTTGCCAGTTTGAATCCCATAAATGCCAAAAGGGACTCTGCTCTGTTGGACCCTTGAGCAATGCCCTTAACCTGCAATTGCTCGGCCCTGGGTATGACATTAACCTTCATCCAGCCCTGCATTTAGGCCCTCCTACCTGCAGGGAAAAATCTTGGGGTATATGGCAGAATTGACACTCCAGCCACCAAAGAAACCTCACACTGTTCCCACTCCATCTGAGCTAGTGCGGTGCTGAGGTGTCACCCGTTGCATGGCTGCACTCGGGTGCTAATCTGGATCCTGAGCTGGTTTGGCGTGTGGTCGGTGTGGCAATGTGCTGTATCAGTGCGTGCTCCTAACCTCTATTCACAGTATCCACCATAACAAGGAACTCTATAGAACAACAGAACTGCAACACACTTTTCAATTCTTTCTTTCCCTATTCCTTTGTCCCCTCAAGCCCTTCTCCTCTCAGACCTTTTTTCTCTTTCCATTTCACTCTCCCAAAAGAGGCTTTTAATGACTGCAACAATTACAGCTCAGTTGCTTTTAGCATCTTACTGGAAATCTCCTGGCCTCATCTCTCCTGCAATCCGGAAGTCTTCATATCACAATGTTACCCTTCCTGAACTTTCTGCATCTCGGATCAGCGACCCTTTGGGCTCCGTTATCCACAATTGGCTTCACACTGTTCAGATAGTAAAGAGCTGGTTACAGGTTGCTCCATGAGGCAGTTTCTCCTGTCCACTCTTCCTCATTTTTTTCTTTTTTTTTTTCTCTTACTTAGCCTTGCACTCCAATATGGGAGGTGTGTGTGTGCACTAGCATACCTGCTGACTCTTTTTTTTCTTCTTATTGTGTTTCTGTTTATGTAGCAATCTCAGGTGGGGTGGGATGGTGTAATCAGAAAATAAGTTTAATGTCACTGTGCTCTGTACAAAAATAATTTTATAAATCCACTCACATATACAGGTCAGGCCGAAGTTAGCACACAGGGGCTCTCAGTATTTAGAATTGCTGGGCCAAGCATAGGACAAGATAGACAAAGACAGTTGGAGGAATGTATAGTCAGCCAAAAGACACGTGTATACTATTTTATCCTCTGTTAAAAGTCAGCACAAAATCTTCTTTCCCTGTTTGGAAATTAACTATTTGCCGACGTGGGGGCCTGCATGTGGAGGAACCAGTATAAAAGACTTGGACATCAGCCAAAAACTTTAACTCTTTCAGGGCTGATGTCGACTTTTGTCATAATTCAGGGGTGGAGGACGGTAATCAGCTGTAAACTGCGACAAAACTCGTCCTTATGTTTTAGTTCAAATCTCTTTGCTAGAAGGAAAATTACATAGCTTTGTTGATTTCACTTCGATTCCCTATGCGTGCAGGAGTAGTGAAGAGCAAACAACCTCTACAATGGCATCGCCATCTGGTGAGAGACCAAAGCAAATGTGCAAAGCAAAATACTCAATGGATGTTTTACGTAATTTCGTTGAACAGGACTCTGACTTGTCGGACTCTGAGTTTGATGCAAGTGATCTGGAGATGGATATCGAAAATGAAAGTGAGGTACTGGCATCAGCTGATCAGTCCCCAGCTGATTGTGGTGCTGAACACGTTCGTGTAGCTGATGTGCCTAAAGCAGTGTTTTCCTGGGAGGTCCACCTCTTATGATGACAAGAAGTACAAACCATATTGTGTCACTCTGAGACCTCCACCGCCACCCACCTGATGTGTGAAGACAGCCACGCTTTCTCCCCTCTGTGCATTCTTGCTGACCATCGAGGTGCACCCTGCTTAGCCACTGCTGCCAGAGATGCCGAACATGTGTCAACAGCAGCCGCAGCACATAGCAACAGACGTTTGACTTGCTTTTCAGAAAACAATATTCAGCCCTCAAAGAGTTAAAGCCGATGGACAGTTTGGTGATAACGTCATCTGTCCTGAAAATCCTTTCAGCACAGTGACGAAGATGACAAACTATACACAAAGTGTTGTCATGGCTTCCTCGTCTGTTATGCCGCGTAAATCGGCATTAAAGAAAGCTAAGTTATTTTCTCTTATGTGATTTTTACTGCTGTATCACTATAGGAGGGATATCGCCTTTTTCACATTATATCTATATAGTTTTGGGTTACTTAAAATGCCGCAGTTACAAAAGAACTTATTCCAACTAGGGGAGCTATCGCCCCCTAAAAGGAACAGATGGGGGGGAGGACATTGGTGGTGGACCAAAATTAAGTTATTTCATCTAATTCTTCCATGTGAAGCCTGTAAACCATGAGGAGTGATTGACATCATTGATGTTAGGTGGAATGCCCAGTGGGCAGTGGGCTTGGAGGTCTCGTGGCCTCGGTAACCCTGCAGATTTTTTTTTCTCCAGCCCCCTGGAGTTTTTTGTTTTTTTTTTTGTTTTCTGTCCTGGCCACTGGACCTTACTTTACTTTACTTTACTTTTTACTTAGTATTGCCTAATCTTATTTTTATTTTTTCTTTCTTCATCTTGTAAAGCACTTTGAGCTACATAATTTGTATGAAAATGTGGTATATAAATAAATGTTGTTGTTGTTATTGTTGATTTCTTTTTACTGTGTTCCTTTTCATTTTATCAATAAAACTTTGATCACAAATAAAGAACTACAATATAGCATCAGAATGAAAAGAGTTAGTACTCAAATAACACACGTTTACTTCTTATATACATCTGTGGATGCACTCCTTTGTCAGTGGTTGCAGTGACTACAACAGTTTTTATTTGTCACTCCAACCCAGCATTCATCAGGCATTTTGACCCTGGCATGTCAGCAGTGATATCCAATCACTGCTCAACTCTGCTTGGCCTCTAACTTCTCTGCTGCCCTTTCCATCTTTCAACTTTCTATCTTCTTCTCCCCTCCCAGTCAACCCAACTGCTGTCATTTATTCTCCACATTGACTGTGCAGGGAACTCACTGCATTCAATGTGGTGGACAAGAAGGACTTTAGGGACCTACAAAACTTGACATGATGTTATTGTAGAGAAACAAGCCCTTTTTGCACTTGCTGGTTGGCGTGTTGATGAGTTTTCCAATGACAGAATCACAAAACAAGAGCTTTTATAGCGTCTCTCTATGTTCAAATTTGGAATACAACCTTCCTTGACTGATTTTACCCACCATTATCACTGATGAAACAAAGGCGAGAATTTGATAAAAGCCATCAAAAAAGACCAACATGAACTAGCTTTTGTGATACAGCACTAATGTTTGTAGCCTTTCTTTCAAATCTGAGGAGTACATACAGTTTAGATTGATGCTGTGCCGAGGATTTTTAGCTGGAACAACTTTGGTGTCTTACAGACTCAGGTATCAACATTTGAAAGGGTAAATCATAGTCTTGGCATCTGTGCTGATGAAAAACACCACAGCAGGTCCCTTTTCAATTGACCATGACAGCAATGGCACCTGATCCAGGTCAGTACATACAACTTATCATAACTGCGATGAGATCAAATAATTTTTTTTATGACTAACAATATGAACTATGAGTTTTAAACCACATCTGTTCACATGAATTATTGCAGGAACGTAATAATTTGTAGACAATAAACATTATAAAACAATACAAAGATAAATGATCACTAAGTAAGCATAGATCAAATATGGTTTAGTTACAAGATCACAGCTAATTTGTGTATTATATTGATTATTATTACTTTAGGTGTTCCTAACACGGTGTACTTACTATGTAATTACCTGCATACTTACAGAGTAACTAGTGTCACACACGTGCGCATAGGAGACGGTTTGCAGGCTCAACTGTAAGTTGTTTCTCCAACAAACCAGCAGTTGGCACCTTCTGCAGTCCATCAGAAGAACCCACCTCCCATCAGGCTGATGACATCATGTCCAGTTCATCCCCAAGATCCCTCCTCTTCCTGTTCCTCAATTATAAATCCGCCATTTTTGCTAACACACTCAGTTCTGTTTTGGACTCCATTCTGTAAAGATCGTTATTAATCCATCACATTCTTCAAGTATACAGGGACGCTATCCCCAAACCATTATGTTTGTTGTTGTCTCTTATTACACTATGTGTTATTATATTGTACTTACTGTGTAATGCAGTGGAACCCTATACTTAAGTGCTCAATTGTAATTGTTATTTCACAATTTATATACGTACTTATAAAAATTATGTAATAAAATTTACAACTGAGTACTTAATAATAGCATTTAACTATATTACACAGTAAGTACAAGGTAATAACACCTAGTTACTCTGTAATTATGCAGGTAATTACTGTACATAGTAACTACAGCGTAATCATTGACACCTAAGCTAAAGTGATTCCAGAACTGCGCAGTTTAACTCAATATTCAATAGCAGGTGCTAGTTGCAGTTTTGTTAGACTATTCAATATCTAACAGGACGTCTATTATTATTAGACTAAACCATCTAACTGCACTTTGTGATCACTGAAGTCTACTCATGACACACCCATCTTCATCATTTCCAGAAGTCTAAATAATAGCAGTCAATTTATTAAGTAAAAATGTTAGACAACTACAGCTGTCTTAGAAAAGAAGATGTCAAAGAACTAAGTGTATGTTTCACTAACATTAAATGTCATCACAGTTTACTACTAAGGTACAAGCCAAGCGTGCCACTTACACCCAATTTACTGACACTGTTAGGTGTTTGATGGACAGGAGTCACTGGTGACAGCCAGTACCACAGATCTGGGACGAGGCTGGAGGGAGGATAAGGACATTAAATTGGAGCCCTCAGGAAGGTCGTGGTGTCAGTTAATGTCGGGATGTTGGGAAGGCGAGTGTCTGTGGAGGCTGTGCTCAAGAGTGGAATTGCTTGGGGAAACAGTATGAGCGATTTAAGCACATGTGTGCTGCTTTCTTTATGGTGTCTCCTGAGGCTGGATCAGTGGGAGATGCTGCTGCTTTGGTTCAATAAAGAGAGCCCTTTACAGGTCTAAGCCCAGGTCTGCTTTGTGTCCCAGTGTTTCTGTTTGTCCTTTCATCCCATGCAAGACACTGCAGGGTTATATTAGCTACTGCAGTGGTTCTCAACCTGTGAGGTGGGCCCCCCTTGAGGGGCTTGAAGATGTGAAAAAAAGAAAACGAGAATCAAAATTATGAAAAAAACATCTGTTGAAACCAAAACAAATTAACTTAAACTATATTCTGATACTAGAACAATAAATAAATATGTCAATAAAAGTTAAGTATAATAAAATATGCATCTACATTTCAAAAAAATGTTGTGGGGGGGCGCGATTAAAACTGTTATGAAAAGTCGGGTCGCAAATACTTAAAAGTTGAGAAACGCTGCACTACTGCTTATTATGTATGTATTCATGTTTATGGTATTTAATATTGCTTGTTTTTTGTGTGTGATGATTCACGTTGTGGCTGCAGAGTGTATTGTGCACTTTTTTAAAGTTTGAGTGAGGTGTGACATATTTGAGTTGTTAATATGAAAGGTAAGGGATTTGTGCATTATTGACTTGCGTGCAACCAAACTCACACCCCTCCTAATAATAATAATAATAATAATAATAATAATTCTTTACATTTATATAGCACTTTTTTTACCACTCAAAATGTTTTACATAGTGAGTGGGGGGCCACTTCAACCACCAATAATGTGTAGCATCCCCCTGGATGATGCAATGGCAGCCATTTTTGCCATTTTCTATCTATCTATCTATTATATCTCATTCAAAGGATGACGGCATTTTTACAGCACAGTGTCTCAATCACTGCACTGGGGCATTGGGACTCACATACAGACCACGGGGTAGGTGCCCCCTTCTGGCTTAGATAACACCACTTACCAGCAGCAACCCAAGCTTTTCCTGGTGGGTCTACCATCCAAGTACTGGTCTGCCTTGAACATACTTAGCTTCATGAATGACCTGCTCTGACATGATAGTGACACGGACCCTCTTCATAACATCAGTGTCTCAAGCCTGCAGCATAGGGCACAAGATAAGAAACAGCCATGGGCAGGATGCCAGTCTATCACTTATTTACTGACCATACACACATTTTTGGGGATGTTGGAGAAAAACAGTGTGACCAGTAGGGAGCATTGATTGCAGCACCCCAAACCCCAGACATGGACACAAGTCCTGGTTTAAATAAAAGGTTTATTTGCACAAATACCTTACAGAAAGGCTTCAAAAGTGGCATAAACACACATATTCTTCCCCTTTCTTTTTGAGACTTGTTCTTCTTCCACCTGACTTCAACATGAGGTCAAGCAGCTTCTTTTATGTTGGACCGAGGACTGCCGTAGCACTGAATGATGGAAGCCCCACAAAACAGAGAGTTCTTCTCTCTGCAGCACCCTTTGGTGGTACTCAAGGACCTCAACAGGTTTGTCCCTCAAAACTACAAATCCCATGGATCCCTAAGGGTGTCCTTAATGTGGCCATTCCAGATGGGCACTGCCATCTATACTACTGCGGAACGAACTGCTCTTGACTGACAACTTCCCCCAGTCCCTTCATTAATCTTCCACCCCAACTGGGAAATAATCTAGCACCAACCTGGATTGGTCATGACTCCATATATAGTGTCCATCCAGTATGGCCTCCCATCTGGGCCAGGACTTGATGGAGTGCCAGTCCGTCCCTTAGGGTACTTACAACAGGTATTGGGAGAATGTGCAAGCTCTGCAAGGACAATGACACTGGATCTTTAAGGTACCACACTGGATTTGGTAAAATACCTAAATTAAGATATCTGAAAGACTAATTGCTTCTCTGTGAGATTGTGAATGAACATGACAAGATCCTTCATGAGAATCCTGCCTTATTGTGAACACCATCACTCCTCACTCAGAATAATACAGTAAGAACTCCACCATCTCCAACAAATTCTTACTTCTCATCCTCCTGTAAGCCCCCTGTGAGATTTCAACCTGAACTGTATCCATGGCCAGTGCCACCATTAAGGTGAATTGGGCATTTGCCCTGGGTGCACATCATAAAACCAAGTCACACGAGTTAACTACAGAACAGTTGTTTGGCGCATTAATAAGCTTTGCCTCGGGTGCAAAATAACCTAGCACTGGCACTGAGTGTATCATATAGCACAAATAAAAGGTGCAAGCAATATTATTTAGAGGAGCCTGAAAACAGTCTGATGTTGGGAAGAGAAAATGCTAAACTGTGAAAATGGATGAATCTGGAGCTATAGTGGCAGAGAAGAACACCAAGCATTGGCATGTTGGGGATTAGTGAACCTTCAGCCTTGTAGTTTACAGTCATGTATTTTAAACACTGTTAAGATAGTTAAAACATAAAATAAAAATGAAAGATGGTGACACTGTGAGTTTCACCAGTGAAAGGAACTAACAAGAAACCCCCTCTGAGGTGTGTGTGCCACCATGTGTGAGGCGAGTGCTGCACTATAGAATGTCACTGTTCCCTGGGCATTGGGGAGAGCTGGTGGTATTTTTGTCAAACTTATTTTGGTTTGGTGTTAATGTGTTACCAGATCATACAGACAAAGTGACTGCTGGACCAAAGGTGTGTATTTCTTTTTTCTGTTCTTCATCTTTTTTTTTTTTTTGTAAAACAATAAAAACCACCAATTAACATACACAACATTATCACTCTGAAATCCACATTAGCAGTGTACTCAAGAAAAAAAAAAACTTCAAACCACTCTAAAATAAAATGTGATAAATGTAAATTAAAAATTCATAAGTGTTGCCAAAACACTGCAAAGCATAAATGTATTTATAAGAAGAGGGCTGGGGTGGAGAAAACGCCACATCTGCAAAGAAACAAAAAACATCAAATATGCCATGAAAATTCACCTTACAGTTACATTTTGTATTCATTACAAACAAAAAGCTATTAAAAATCCGGGGTATTCATCATTTAGACAATTAAAACTTTTTTTTTCACTTTGAATAAACCACATGATGTTCTGAATTATGTAAAACTTGTAATGCCGATTTAAAAAGTGTCATAAAAAACCCACCAGCTTTTCATTAAACCGTCAGTTTGAATGTTAAGGTAAAACTGATCCCAATTATGCACCAAGTCTATCATTCTCTATTCTCTATTTCACTTTTTAGTCAAATTCTGGTTCAGAAAGAAAAGTTGAGAGAAACAAACTGTCCAAACATTAAGTCCAAAGGAAACGTGCATTTTTGGAAAATCTCCCACTGGCAGGTTTAACACCCAGCCGTGAGGTTTGTGTATGCAGTGGTCACATTCGTCCCTTTTTCCCTCTCAGGTTTCAGAGATTGCCAACTCTAAAAGACATAAGTGTGCTGGACTGGACTGCATAATGATGCCAGTTCAGTCCCTGGCACTGATTCATTGTGTGACTCTGAGCAGATCCCTTAAATCATATACAGCGTCTGTAAAAAGTTTTCACATTTTATTATTGTGCAGCATTGAATGACGGGTGATTTAATTTCACTTTTTAGCCATTTTTCAACAGAAAAAGAGTCTTTGATACAAAAGTTAAAACAGATCTTGGCAAAGTGGTCTAAATTAATATAAACCACAAATCACTTAAGTATTCACCCCTTCAAGTCACTGTTTAGTAGATGAAATGTTAGCAGCCATGAATCTGCATGCACAGGTCTCTATAAGCGTTATATATCTGGACTCTGCACTCTTTCCCCATTCTTCTGTATAAAAACTGCTCAAGCTCTGTCAGGTTGCATAAGGATCGTGAGTAAAAAGCCTTTTTCAAGTTCAGTTATACATTCTGAATTGTATTGAGATCTGGACTCCAACTCAGACACTTCTGGACATTTACTGTTGTTTTTAAGCCTTTGCTGTGGCACTTTGACTTAATGCTTTGGGCCGTTGTCTGGCCGGAAAACAAATCTTCACATAAGGAGTTGTTTTCTTGCAGACTGTGGCGGGTTTTCTTCCAGGATTTTCCTGTATTTGCTGCAATCCTTTGACCCTAAACCCTCGCAAGCCTTACAGGACCAGCTGAAAAGAAGCCTCCACCTCAATATATTGCTGGCACCACAGTGCTTCACAGTGGGGATGGTGTGTTTTGATAATGGGCAGCATTCACACATAGTGTTTAGTCTGTTAGCCAACAAGCTCAGCTTTGATCTCATCAGATCACAGAACCTTCTTCCAGCTGACTTCAGAGTCTCTCATGTGTCTACTGGCAAACTCTAGTAGATATGTCATGTGTGTTTTTATTTTTAAAAGCAGCTTTCTTTATGCAGCTCTTCCATAAAGTTGTGAATGGTAAAGCACTCGGGCAGCACTTGTTGTATGCTGTGACAGATAGGGGGCGCTATCACTCCCTTGAACCCTCAGACTTGACTCTAGACACCAGGTAAATATATGACTTTTTATTATTAAGCAGTGCACAAAGCACCCTCCTCTCCACAATACTCATAAATAAAAATATAATTCTCAATAATCAGTTCCTCCACTCTCCCAGACGCATTGCCACCCTTCCACCCAGCTCAGCTCGATGCTCTGGTGTTCCTTATAAAGTCTTTTATAGTCCCTGACCCGGAAGTGTTTCCCATCTTTCAGTCCATGATTCCTTATCACTTCCGGATCAGATAAAAAGTCCTTTTCTTCACCCCGGAAGCACGTCATTCCTCTTGTCCATGTGACTCGGACGTACTTCCAGGGCGTAGGGCAAATAATAGTCCCTGGGTCTCCCTGCAGAGACCCCTGGTGGTCCCGATGTTAACCATGTACAGGAAAACTCCATAGTTCATGATGCCCTGCTGGAATTCGTGGCATCTCCATGTCACAGGAAGTGCTCCCTCTGGTGGCCTGGGTGTATTTGGCCGGGATGAATGGCCGACCATAGTCCACAATGCACAGTTTCTCCAGTCTCATCCAGTATAGCTGGTAACTCCTTCGGCCTTTCCATAGGTCTCTTGGTGGCCTCTTCCACTAGTCTTCTTCTTTCACAATCACTCAGGTTTTGGGGATGGCCCACTCTAGGCAGTTTTTAAATACCCAAAAGATATTCAGGTTTTTTTTTTCCCCCCCCCCCCAAAATTGTTTTTAACACCCCCGGTAGGTGCTTTAGCCCTTAGGGGGTTGGCCACCATATATTTTTTGGGCCCCCGCCCCAAACCTTTTTTTACTTAAAAAATTTTTCATAACATTTAAAATCCGGGGCATGCCCCCGTGCCAGGGGTTTTTTTTTTTTCCCCTTTTCCCCCTTTTTTTTGGGGTTTCCTCCGGGCCCTTTTCCCCCCCGAAATTTTGGTTAATGCAGGTTTCCCCAAACGCGGGGGTTTTGGGTTTTCCCAGCTGGTTGGCCCCCAATTTTTTTCCCTTTCCCTGTGTTTTCGGGATTTTGTAACAGGCCTTTTTGGTGGGGGTGGAGGGAATTTTGGGAAATTTTTAAATTGAAAGTTTTAATATTTGGAAATTTCCTTTAAGGGTTCCCTTTTTCAAAAGTCTTTTTTAAAAGGGGTTTAAAACCCCAAAAAACCCCCAGGTTTTTTAAAAATAAATGAAAAAGTTGGGGGAAAATTTTTCACTTATAAAGGCAATTTTCCACTTTTTATTTTTGTTTTGGGGGGAAAACCAAAGACTCTGACCCGGGGGGTTTAAACAGTTGGAAACGGTTTTTTAAATTTTGTACCCACGTTAAACTTGGGCTTTTGTTAGACGCGGGGGGTTTTGGGTTGCGTTCTTTTTTTCCCCTTGGCCTGGCCCCCCTTTCTCCCTTGTGTCATTTTTTTCCCCCCAAAAGGGCCCTTTTGGGGCCCACGGGCCAAACGCCTTTTTTTCCGCCCTTTGGACCCGTTTTTTTGGTTTTTTTCTTAAATTTTGGGAAAATTTGGGCCCCAATTTTTTTAATTTTATTTTTTTTTTTTGTTCCCCAACCCCCAAAATGTCCCCCCCCCCCAAAAAAAGCCCCCCCAACGTTTTATAAAAAATTGAAATTCAGGTTTTAAAACCGGGCCCGCAATTTTAAAAATCATATTAAAATTTTTTTTGGTAATGAGTGGTAAAAATTTTTTAAAATTTTGGGCCCAAAAAAAAAAAGTATTTGGGATAAAAATTTGGGGGATTTTTAAAAATCACCCTTGGGGGGGTTTTTTTAAAGTTTGGTTTTGGGCTTTTTTTTGCAGAGGAGGGAAATAAAAATTAAACCCCCCCCCCAAAAATTTCCTTTCCGCTTTTAAACCCTTTCCTAAATCCATTAAACCCCGGGATTTTTCTTTTTTTTCTCGTGCTCCCGGGGGAAAATTCTTTTTTCCCCCCCAAAATCCCTTTCCAAAAACCCATATTTGGGACTTTCAACTTTAGGGATTTTAAAATTTAAGTTAACCATTCCTTTTTCATGTTTTTAAAAGCAAATGTTTAAAGTTATTCATTTTAATTTTTGGATGGGTTTTTGGTAAAAAAAAATAACGGGCCCAAAAAAGGGGGAAAAAAAGGCCTTTTTGGGTTTTAAATGGGGGTTTAAGGAAAGAAAAAGGGGAAAAACCTTTTTTTAAAAAGGGGAATTAAATTCTTTTTAAAATTTTAAAAAAATTTTAAAAAATTAAACTTTAAAAGGGTTTCCCTGGGCCCTGAACCAAAACCCCCTTTTTTAATGTTTTCCCCAAAAAACAAGGGCACTTTGGAGGGTAAAAGATTTTGGGAAAACCCCCTTATTTTTTTCCCAAAAGGCCCGGGATGGTATTTTGGGGGGGGGTTTTTCCCCCAAAATTTTTCAATTTCTGTTTTTAAAAAAATTGTTTTTTAAGGTTTTTTTAAAAAAAAATTTTAAACCCAAATTTTTTTAAAAAAATTAAAAAAATTTAGTTTTTTTTTAAAAACCAAGGGTTTAAAGGGGGGAAAGGTTTGGTTTTTGGTTCTTTTTTTGGGGGCTTAAAAATTTTTCCAGTTTTTTCATTTTTTCATTTCCACCTTTTGTTTTGGCAACTTAAGAAAAATTTTTAACCATGTTCCCCTTCTGCAACCTCCCAATTAAAGATTTTTATCCTTTTGACTTCTTGTCTGCCCCACATATACCCTACTGTTGGCCAACTCTGTTCTGGATACTCTGCTCCCATCTGACTATGGTTCTGTGTGCTGCACTCTTCATTTTTACCAAAAAACTTTTCACTTCAAGCATCGTTGTTCCTTAAGTGTGATTTCCTTGTGCCTGGGGATATGAACGGAAATGTTAGTGAATTTACTAGTTCAAGCCTTTTCTCCAATCCCTGGTGCCCTTTAAAACAGGTCTCCATTAGACACATGCCAAGTTTGCAGGTTCACTATTCAGGAGGTCGGGCAGTGTTTTCTTTCATCATGTCCATTTACAGTATCTCTTTTTTATATCCATTTTGACATAAAAATGACAGTTACAGGCTACAAAATTACAACTTGTAGAGTTTCCTGTTTTGCAATTCTTTTTCATATCTGTTAAGAGCATACTTCCTCATTTTAGCTCATTTTGGATATGTTTTCTACTTTAACAAGAGATCAAGCACTACAGAATGTATAAAGTACTAATTGCAAAGTAGGAAACTTCACACAAAGATTAATTATTCAGTACAATGCATTTTAGGAAATATAACAAACTCCATGTTTTTTTGTCAGTCATCATAGCTTCTAGCAGGATATTTAGCACAGATGAAGACCCTTTGACCCTGTCCGTTAAATCTTTCACTATCACTTAAGCTTGGCATCAATTATCACCAAGAACATCTTACTGAATCACCCAATGCAGGTGCAGTCATCACTGATATAACATTTTGGGACGTTCCGACTGCCCCTCTCCATCTAATGGCAGAGAGAAGCACCAACATCAGACCCACCAAAGTTACACCATCTTTCAAAATGCTATCAAAAGGATAAAGACAGTTAATGACATTGTGAAGGAATATCCTGTAATTTAGATCAGAAAATAGGACCAGATCTCCAACAGTGTGAAGAGACAGATTAGTAATCATGAGACAAGCAAAGATCAAAAGCAAAAAGACCAAAATAAATAGAAAGTCCAACATGTGAAGATTCAAAATCAGAAAATATTAAAACTGCCTTTGGTTTCTTATGCCCAACTACCACTACTGTAAACTTTATATTTCAAATTGAGATCCAAAGTAAGGATATTAATCTTGCATTCATGTCCTATTGGAATATTCGTAGCTCCGACTTGTGATTCTTTCATTCACACCAATTGCTGGTTGAACTATTCAGAGAAAGAAACATTTGCTATTTGCTTGTTACTTGGTCTGCAAGAAATCAATGAAACTTTACTTCAAATGCAATTGTACCACAAAAAGTCATTTTTGGCAAACCGGATTATATTTTTCATTCTACACAACTGACTAAAGTGAAAGGTCAGCATGGCATTCCAGCTCAGAGAATTAGGGTAGCTATGTTTTCTCTGAATTGTCAAACTTTTGGCCCAGAGTTCATAGGGTGTTCACGTGAAAATTCGGACTAGGATTTACCGTCTGTCCGAAAACATGTGAGCACAACATACAACATGCATGCTGCCACATCACATGACATGAATCGCACATGACCTTTACTGAGCCAGTAGCTGTAAACGATGAGCACAAAACAGTGAAATGGAGAAAACAATGTAGCGAAGCAGGTCTCATAAACGCTGCTCTTTAATGTGCTCAGCCATCTCTCACTTTCTCTATCTCTCTCTCACACACACACACATAGCCTTTTCCCAGACTCTTTTTATGGCCAACTCATCCAGATTGTTCTGATCCATTTGATGGTCTGTTAATGCCTTAGCAGCATCTCTCTAAGGTCAATGTGGCTTCAACAGAATTTTCATGGCAAAATTACCACTGCTCTTTACTTCCGTTTCTATAACTCATGTTCGGTGACGTTTCCAATTCCTGAAACATTGTAGACAAAAACCCTGAGAAAACTCCACTATAGTATGGATAATAAAGAGAACTATTTGGTAGAAACCAATTATGTCTGATGTGAAAGCATGTGAATACAGTACATTAGAGGCACAAAGCCGATGGAAAACAGATACATCCACAGTGGTGCGACTCCTTTGTTAAGGAAGCAATTCACATTCCAAGGTGCTGAGGGTCACGTACAAAAATGTTGCTACCTAATATTAGCAGTACAGAGAATTCTACTTTTGATTTCTAAACTGAAATTGAGTACCAAAGTTGAGACATAGACACAACAAACTTAAGAAGATAATTATGGTTTTTGCAGCACCCATTCTTAACATCATCAACAGATTCTTAATGGAGAGGCAAAACACATGAGGTATTAAAAGAGGCAATCATTACCGGTACATGTTTATTGAGCCTATCAGATATGGATTTAAATCTGCTTCATAAGTATACAGTGCAGCTTCAGCCGCATGTGAAGCATGTGAACTTACTTAAAACATTTCAGTCTTCCCCACCAGTCACAGCACTTGTCTTTCCAAAGACATCCTCATGTTCTCTGATAGAGTTATTGTGCTGTTCAATTTCATTGAAGCTTTTGACACTATTGACCAGACATAAACTTGGAAATGAAGCTGGACTCTCTGGCACTGTGCTTGCCTCATTGCCTCATACATATCAAATATGAATATAAATGATACAATTATACCCGATTGGTATGATCTGTTTTTAGGTGTGGTGTCTTACAGGACTCTGTACGTGGACCATTACTAAGAATTTTATTATTCTAGATAGATAGATAGATAGATAGATAGATAGATAGATAGATACTTTATTAATCCCAAGGGGAAATTCACATAATCCAGCAGCAGTATACTGATACAAAGAAACAATATTAAATTAAATAATAATAAAAATGAAAAGAATTCAAATAAAATTAATGTTGGCATTTACTCCCCCGGGTGGAATTGAAGAGTCGCATAGCGTGGGGGAGGAACGATCTCCTCAGTCTGTCAGTGGAACAGGACAGTGACAAAAGTCTGTCACTGAAGCTACTCCTCTGCCTGGAGATGACACTGTTCAGTGGATGCAGTGGATTCTTTATGATTGACAGGAGTTTGCTTAGTGCCCGTCGCTCTGCCACAGATGTTACACTGTCCAACTTTAATCCTACAATGGAGCCTGCCTTCTTAACAAGTTTGTCCAGGTGTGAGGCGTCTTTCATCTTTATGCTGCCACCCCAGCACACCACCGCGTAGAAGAGGGCACTCGCCACAACCGTCTGGTAGAACATCTGCAGCATCTTACTAAATACATAATTCTAAATACATAACAACAGAGTTAAAGAATAACTTACAAATATTGTGGTTCCATAGTTTTGTTCATTCATTTCTACTTTGATTTTGATGTATTCAAACAAATCTGCATCCTTACATGTGATAGTTCTGTATGGCATTTTAACGAACACCAAATGGTAAAGACAGAGACACACACCGAAAGGAAGTTAAGCTCACTAACAACAAGTAATTTACAGCAGTCATCTAGCAGAATGAAACTGGCACAAGCCCTGTAAAAATAACAGTCACTTCGCTAGGCAGGCTGTTCCACTCTCGCAGTGTTCCCGATCGTCGTCCAGCGTCTCGTGTCGTGTCCCTTTCCCCAGTTACCCTTGTTATTATCTGCAAAGTTGTGTAAATAATGTCATTGGAGTCTCCGCCTGCCTTCTTCGACTTCAAAGGTATAACGAGAAACCTATGAATGCCCTGCTGTCAATCACCTGTCCAGAACCCGCCCATCTTTAGAGTGACAAGCACTCTGTTGCATTTTTAACAAACTGTGGGTTTCATCCATGAAACATTTGTAAATTAACGAGCACATTTGCGCATAAAAGGCAAATTTAATGAAACCACACCACAGGCACAGAGAAAAAGAGAAAAACGTCATTGTTTTTTACATTCGTTTATTTACAAAACAAAAACAAGAATACGGTGTTGTGATGTAAGATTTTGCATATAACTTGATAAATGTTTTGTATGTCTTTATTTATAATTTAGGCAAAGCAATGTAATTTAGTGGTACCTTGGTGAGAGGCATTCTTGTTTATCCCCCCCATGTTTACGACTTTTCTTTGTAATTTTACGACAGGATTTGGGGGATGTGTCTTAAACCAGTTTGATGAGTGTTTCTTTGCTAAAGTCTTTTCTCCCATCCCCCACACAAAGCCAGGTTAGTGTAATATATGGTCTTGGGGGGGCAGGAGATAAGATGTTCTATTTCACCCATTGGTCTGAGATATGGCTGTTTGGAATTGGCTTGTCTCAGAGGCCTTCAAGTACCATGATATCCTATTCGCTGTAGGGAGTTGGACAGAAAACCTATAAATCTGCTTGCTCAACCACATTCTCTCTCTCTCACCAACATATGATGGAAGAAGCATCTCTCTTGCTAACCTGTGAGGATGAAGACAACACATTGAAGAGCACAGCTCAGCAGCCATATTGAACAGACATGTGGCTGAAAGCTGAGCACCAATGATGCCTTAACTAGAGACATTTTAAGTAACTACAAGTTTATCAGGTTGTATGGTTGCCAATATTCAAATGTACTTTGCATTTTGTTATTATTTATGAATATTATCAGTAATACATTATTTTATGTGTAACTTAACTCCTGCTTGTCTTTTTACTACATCTAATTGCCTGAGGTTATAGATATAGAAGGGAAGGTGGGGATAAGTTATATACAGTGGTAAGTCTGTGAGATTAGGCATTCTAAGGCTACATATTAATAATACAATAGGGGAAAGTAGAGCAATATATATTACTCTACCAAGATAAAACATACGGAAAATCTGATTTGTAATTACTTTTGAAACATTACTTCTGTCGCGAAGTTTCCAATGTCGTTAAGTATAACTTCTAGAGCAGGGGTTCTTAACCTGAGGTCCGTGGACCCCTAGGGCGTCCATGGATGGGTTTCAGGAGGTCCGTGAGGGTCAGATAAAAATTAACATTTGTATTCACTATACACTATACTGTTGATTTAGAGCAGATGTGGTAGTAGTGGTAGATTTGTTTTAATTTGCACAAGAGGCTTGTATTTCATAATTATAAAGAGTGGCCATTACTTTTTGCATAAACAAGTGTTTTTTTAGATTGTTTACTTTAAAGTTTACTAATACTGTAGCGTCCCAACCAGGTTGAAGGCCTTTTGGAGTGACTGTTGGGTCCGATTGAGGGAGAGCGGAGTACAGCGCGGAGGACTGACAGCGGGGGTATGATTGACGTGGAAAGGGGTGGGGCTACCCGGGACAGGAGGAGGGTGGAGAGGTTGATTGGAGAAGGGGCTACAAGGTTGTGTTGTGAGGTTACAAAGTCAGTGTTTTTCTTTTTCTGTTTTTGCTTTTCTTTAACGGTGTATCTCAGGACCACACATATGAGAGAAATATAGGAGACTGTATATAGTTCAAAGTCAAAGACGTTCATTTTTTTTCTGTTACAACCCTGTGTTTTTTTCTTCTTTATTGTTCAAGTAAACTGTTTTGTGAGCTTTACTTCATCCATCTGTTTTTTTCTGACGCGGAGGTCACTACAATACTTTGTGAACGTCATATATGTATGAGACAATCAAATCTTGATAAATAAAGTACATTATATTAATTGCATGCATAGTTGTGTTTATGTGAATATTTCTGGGGAAGGGGTCCATAGCTTTCGTCAGATTCTTAAAGGGGTCCGTGACTCAAAAAAGGCTAAGAATCACTGATCTAAAAGGCCATCACTATTGAGCTTAGTTCTTCACAAGAACTATCTGGGTCAAGGAGTGAAGTTATAACCCATGACTTACCCTAAAATCTTACGCCACACTCACAAACCAACAGTAAAATTGTGATTTTTTTCTTAAAACCCTGAAGAGGTTCATAAATACCAATCGATCGTAAATCAGGCACGTGTATTTTGCCAGTTCATTGTCATAATCCACTCCCATCAATGCCCCAAATTTTACCATATAAGGATGTACTGCGACAAGTGCACAGGATCTGCCAAAATATCAAAAAAAACTCCAAAGAAGCGGAGATCGAGGCACTTTTAACAGAACTTAACAAATGTGAGGTCGATTACAGCCCTCGCTGTTGCCTGTGCATTCTTATAAACTCAATCCTGTGGTGTGTATGGGTTGTTTAGACATCTCATGAGCCTGTCTTCAATGGTTAAGCCCTGTGTCCTATGGGTATAAACAGCTTACTCATACTGTAAGTTGCATGCTGATAGAATGGAAGGACTTTCTATTCATATATGCAAACGCATCATTTGATGGAGCTTTGACGAGTACAGGTGTGCAGTCTGTGGAACCACTGACATTGGTGGGTGGGCCAGCTCGTAAAACCCTCGACTAACTTCCACTTGCCTTTCCCAAATGCGAGAACTGGATATAATCCCACATTAGTGTTAATATGCCGTTAAGTACTGCAGGTAGTTATGCAGCTCATAGATGGCAGAGAAATCCCAGACCTGCATGCAGTCTCCATCTGAAATGTCTCTGTAGCCAAAAAGCTAAGTATCGACAGGAGATATGGATATACAGGTATGGCACGGCTTCTTCTTGTTGCTGTTTTCAAAACAGAATCCATAATGGTGGATAAATGAAGCAGAATGGGTCTGAGTAGGGTAATCAACCACTCATCACTCTCTGCCAACACATCAGCGCGATCCTGGAATCTACAGTGTCTCCTCAGTGAGCCCTGATGGGCCAAATCATGCAGGAGTGCGAGATCAGCCACTGCTACGTTCAATCAAATCAGGTTCAAATCAATGCCCGTTTATAGGAAAATAAACTCAATTATGTACAGAGCTGTGAGATGTGTTTACTGAAAAACAAAGCAAGGCCCCTTTGTTGTTGAATACTCATCAGGCTAAGCAGCTAATTTTACAGCGATTTCGTTGAAGGATGTGATATCTTGTAATTTATAATTCACATATTTATACAGCATTTATTTAATTTTATTCATTTAAATGTGTTATTTTGCACAAATGACATTCATAGATCATGCTTTTTATTATTTACACATGCACTACGCTTGGTCCTAAGCATGTGTAAGATTCGTTTGTTTTTACAAAACCTTGATCAACACCAGATTTTCCCTCTATGAACGCTTTACGAACAAATTCATTCTGCTCACGTTTTGTGAATGAGAGCCACTGGAAGGGGGTCTCTCTCTGAATTGCCATTCCCAAGATTTCTTCTATTTTTTTCCCTAAAAGTTTTTTGTTTTTCTTCTCTTCTTAGGGAGTTAGTCAAGGCTTTCTTAAAAAAAGGTCTTTTTTAAAGCTCATTGAGGCATTCCTTGTGTGATTTTATACAATACAAGAAATAAATTGGTGTTGTTAGTGCAAGAACTAGAGAAAGCCAAACTGCTACTCCCATCCATGGAAGGTGACATCAGAGACCTAGGAGCCTGCAGATTAAACAGTAAGTGATGAGTATTTTTATTATGCTGTCCAGTGCACACTTTTGATGTAGAGATCAGATGGTAGGGGTCTGACAGTTGGTCAACCTTATCAGATCTATGAGTTTTTCTCTTATAGCTAACTATTTACCCCCAGTGGTTTACTGTGTGTTTTTAATGACAAAAAAATTGCATGTCTGCGGACCACCCTTCTGGTTCATCTGAAGTATGTAATATTGCCCTGGGTCGAGAGGGGGTGCTGACACTAATTTTATCCTTTCTTGTTCCCTCAACTGACAACCACTTCTGGTGGAAGGCAGGGCCATCTTAACAGCATCATAAGCCTCTGGTCAAAGTAGTGCACTGGGGCCCCTGTTTTGATAACAAAACAGAAGCATACATAGGCATCAGAAACACCACGGGCCCCTATGCTCCTGGGGCCTTCCACCAGTGCCCATACTTTAAGATGACCCTGCCAGGAGGAGATCTTCAGCATTTCACCAAGCCTAGCACAGAGCAGAGTTCCTTCCTAACTGCCTTTCTGTTACTTAGCCTGACAGCAATCTTGTTTCGGAAGCTTTTTTCTGTTTGTATGCATAGCGAATCTAATTTCCATTGAGTTAATATCAAATATTTTGTTTGAAATTAAACAGAGATAACCATGCTGGTGCCCCAACATTTTCCAGTCTGGTCATTTTCTGCATGAAGTTTGCGCTTTCTCCCTGTGTCTATGTGGGTTTTCCTCCCATGTTTCCCAAAGACATGCCTGTTAAGTCTGTTGGTCTTCCTAAACTGGCCAAATGTGAGTGTGGATATGTGTGAACCCTGCAATAGAATGGCACACCATCTGGGTCTGGTTCCTGATGTTACTGGAAAAATCTCTGAAGAAATTGTGCGTATGAATTGAGTTCATTTGGCTTGAGAAAGTTACATAGATATACAGTGAATATATAGATGTAGCATGGTGTAATAATGTACCATTCGTGCATTATAGCTGTAAATACATGGAAGCATTCTAAGCCTTTCTTCAGTAAAGAATGCCACTGAACTAAATATTTCTATTGTGTCTTCATTTAATTGTTTGAATCAGTTAGAATGCTGGATGAGTAGTAAGTAATTCTCTTTTAATAGACAGTGAAACAGACAATGTCAAGATGCTGTCACCTTTTAATTCAGAGTACCCTGACATCAGTTTTTTTCTAAATCACATGAAACATGAGCATTGTCTTTCACATTACAGTATCTGTTACTGTACAGCCCAAGAACTGCTTCTCTCATGTAAGAGATACACAGAAAACTAAGGTGCTTACTTATTATGCTGGATGCAATGAAGTGAATTCCTGCATTTACAGTATTTCCAGCAGTGATGACTACTGTGCACATTATTCACAGGCTACTAAAATCATTGCATTTCTAACTTTCAGATAATTTAAAATGCTGCCACAAGGAACATTGCTACCTCGTCTTATGAGGATTCAGCTCTCCACAAACTAACAGTGCATGTGAAAAAGAAGGAAAATGAAGAAGAACATTTTTAAATTTTTCTTCTTGTACGGCAAAAATAAGTATAATATGCTCTCCTCTTGTACTCTTGCTGTGTCTCGCTCACCACAATGCATGTTGCTTTACGAAAGAGTGGGACATACTCCTTCAATGTTCTCACATTGGATCTTCTCATACGTAGATCTTGTCTGGCTAACTGGGATTTTTGTGAAATAGTCTTCTGTTCTACTGATTTAAAAGAGATGTTAGGCCTGCTTCTATTGAAGCCTCATGCCTGGAACCTGAATCGGTCCTAAAATAATTTTACTGTGCACAGGTATACTGTGTTTAAAGCTGTTGATGTGCATTTGTCTTTAGAGCTACTGATATTAATACATATTGGTTTTGTTTGTAATGTAGACGCTATGTGAATGACTGCCTTGGGAAATTTTACTGTACATGATTTTTCCACTATATGCTTAAAGCCATCCGGCAGCTCACACAGGAGCTTCAAAATTGTTTCATCTGCAGGAGAATGGGGGTTCTCCTGTTGTTGTCCATGATGAGACAGCAGCTTTGCGTCTTGGAAACCCAAAGGTTGTTGCTTTGTGATTGAGGTGCAGTACTAGGCAAGAGGCACCACAAAGTGAATTCCTAGACTAAAACAAGTGGTTTTGTGACTTGCATTTAACTGGTGGTGTGTGTAGGTGCGGTGGTGTGGTGAAACGATCTGGTGGAGGGAGTAGAAGGAGGGAGACAAGGGTGAGCTCAGCCTGCTATTGGGGGCTACTGCTTACCATGATGAGAAAGCTTGACCAGTGGTGCCACAAACTGTAACAATGCCATTCCTTAGAATTTACTAATTGTGTAAGACAACAGCAACAACAACATTTATTTATATAGCACATTTCATACAAAAAAATGTAGCTCAAAGTGTTTTACATATTAAAGAATAGAACAGGGGTCCTTAATCCCAGTCCTGGAGAGCCACAGTGGCTACAGGTTTTTGTTCTGACCTGGTTGCTTAATTAGAAAGCAATTCTTGCCAATAAAGCACTAACAAGCTATGAAATTAAATTAACTCTGCTATGTCAGGTCATTCTCATATCCTAGATTTTCTTTCCCTTTCTATCATGCAAATGATTTGAAGGCTAAAATGGACGAGTAATTCTCAGTCCTTCACTTTTTTCTCTTCATTTTTCTTCCAAGTATTTAATTAAACCCACATAGTGCAGATAAATACACACAGGTGTAAATGTAAATAAGCTAAATGGAGAAATGCTGCTCTCTCTTGTCATTTGCATGTTATTGATAATAAGGAGCAATTAAAATAGCTGTTTAAGACAAAATTAAGCAATAAGGGCTCAAAATCACTAAAGTGAAGCAGAAGTGTTACTTTAGCAATAAGTGCTTTTTATTAAGCAACTGGGTTGGAGCAAAAACCTGCAGCCACTGCGGCTCTCCAGGACCGTGATTGAGGACCCCTGGAATAGAATAATAAAAGACACAGTAAGAAAATAACATAAATCAACATTAATTAACATAGAATAAGAGTAAGGTCCGATGGCCAGGGTGGACAGAAAAAACAAAAAAAAACTCCAGACAGCTGGAGAAAAAATAAAATCTGTAGGGATTCCAGACCATGAGACCACCCAGTCCCCTCTGGGCACAAGGTGCTACTGTATTAGAACTAGCAAGTAAGACCATGTAACTCCTGTGCTTACAGCTCTGCACTGGCTTCCAGTTAGTTTTAGGCCCAATTTCAAAAGATTCCATCTAACATGTAAACCTTTAAAGGACTTTGCCCACCTGCTATTTAACAAAATATATTAATACATTCCAGACTGCATATTATGATAGTAAGATTAATGTTTTTTGACGTTCTAAGGCTAAACAAAACTACCATGAGATGCTGTGCCTTCAGCTACAGGACTCAAAGCCCTGGGCCCAGGCTGCCTGTCTGTATAAGACATGCGCCTTCAGTCTCGGCATTTAAATTCAGGCTGAAGACTCTACTTTAGTCCAGCATACTCTGTTTAAGCTGCTGAGTAGCTGCTCACATTGCCTAAAACTTTTTTGGTTGAAACAAAGCAAAACTTTTGCAACTGTTTACATGTTTCAGTTTTTTTATATATTTTCTGCATCCTGCTTAGAACCTGTTGCAACTTCTAGCTTGACCAGATGCTTTTCCTGTCAACGAATCAACATAGCAGAGTGATTGGGAACCTCAGAAATGAATAGTTAAAAGTTGATTAATTATACTACAGTTAAATTAGAACAATCTAGACGAGAACAGGCCATTCAGCCCAACAAAGCTCGCCAGTCCTATCCACTTGCTTCCTCCAAGAAAACATCAAGTCGAGTTTTGAAAGTCCCTAACGTCTTACTGTCTACCACACTACTTGGTAACTTATTCCAAGTGTCTATCGTTCTTTGTGTAAAGAAAAACTTCCTAATGTTTGTGCGAAATTTACCCTTAACAAGTTTCCAACTGTGTCCCCGTGTTCTTGATGAGCTCATTTTAAAATACAAGTCTCGATCCACTGTACTAATTCCCTTCATAATTTTAAACACTTCAATCATGTCACCTCTTAATCTTCTTTTGCTTAAACTGTAAAGGCTCAGCTCTTTTAATCTTTCCTCATAATTCAACCCCTGTAGACCTGGAATCAGCCTAGTCGCTCTTCTCTGGACCTTTTCTAGTGCTGCTATGTCCTTTTTGTAGCCTGGAGACCAAAACTGCACACAGTACTCAAGATGAGGCCTCACCAGTGCATTATAAAGGTTGAGCATAACCTCCTTGGACTTGTACTCCACAGATCGTGCTATATAACCTAACATTCTGTTAGCCTTCTTAATGGCTTCTGAACACTGTTTGGAAGTTGATAGCTTGGAGTCCACTATGACTCCTAAATCCTTCTCATAAGGTGTACTCTCGATTTTTCGACCGCCCATTGTGTATTCAAACCTAATATTTTTACTTCCTATGTGTAATACTTTACATTTACTGACATTAAATTTCATCTGCCACAAATCTGCCCAAGCCTGTATGCTATCCAAGTCCTTCTGTAATGATATAACGGATTCCAAATTATCTGCTAATCCACCTATCTTGGTATCATCTGCAAACTTAACCAGCTTGTTACTTATATTCCTATCTAAATCATTTATATATATTAAAAATAGCAGCGGCCCTAGCACTGACCCCTGTGGAACACCACTCTTAACATCAGCCAGTTCTGATGAGGTTCCTCGCACCATCACCCTCTGCTTCCTGTGTCTGAGCCAATTCTGCACCCATCTAAAAACATCACCCTGAATTCCCACTTCTTTTAACTTGATGCCCAACCTCTCATGTGGCACCTTATCAAATGCTTTCTGAAAGTCCAGATAAATAATATCATAAGCTCCACTTTGATCGTATCCTTTTGTTGCCTCCTCATAGAATTCCAACATGTTAGTAAAACACGACCTCCCCTTCTGAACCCATGCTGACTGTTCAGAATAACTCCTGTCCTTGTCATGTGTTGCTCAATCTTATCCTTAATAATTCCTTCCATTAATTTTCCTGTGATGCTTGTTAAGCTTACTGGCCTATAGTTGCTTGGATCTGCCCTGTCACCCTTTTTATATAATGGGATGATATTTGCCATTTTCCAGTCCTTTGGAATCTCTCCAGTGCACAGTGACTTCCTAAAAATATGTGTCAAGGGTTTATATATGTACTCACTAGCCTCCTTAAGAACACGAGGATAAATATTATCTGGGCCTGGTGATTTGTTTGATTTCATCTTATTTAATCTGAGCAGCACTTCTCCCTCTACAATTTCCAAATCCCTCAGTACCTCCTTAGTAGTTGTGTTTACCTCTGGCAGGTTATCCACTTGCTCACTTGTAAACACCTCAGAAAAATGTAAGTTTAGGGCATCTGCTATTTCATTGTCTGTATCTTTTAATTCCCTTTACTATTCCTGATGAACTTGACCTCCTCCTTAACTGTTCTTTTACTACTAAAATACTGAAAGAATCTCTTGGGGTCTTCTTTCGCCTTATCTGCTATATTCCTCTCCAACTGTCTTTTAGCCTCTCTGATATCCTTCTTAATGGTTGCCCTCATGTTCTCATACGCTACGGTTCTCTTTGCAGTCATTAGTCTTATATGCCTTATACAGCAGTTTTTCCTTTGCAACTTCTTTTTAAATCTTTATTAATCCATCGTGGAGATTTTTTTAGTTTCCTATTACTTCCAAATTTAGGTATGTATCTGTCCTGCATTACATGTAAAACATTTTAAACCTGTTCCACTGCTCCTCGACTGTCTCCACATTTAAAAGCTTATCCCAGTCTATCCTACTTAGACTTTGTCGCATCTGCTCAAAATTAGCCCTACTAAAGTTCAACTTAACAATTTTAGTCTTTGCATCTGTACTCTTACAAAATACTGAGAATTGTATTACATTATGGTCACTTGACCCTAGTGGTTCAATCACCTCTACACCCTCAATTCTATCCTGATTATTACAGAATACTAAATCCAGATAGGCTTCACCCCTTGTTGGTGCTTTAACATGCTGTGTTAAAAAACAGTCGCCGATTACTTCTAAAAACTCCTGCTCTTGTGCTCCTCCATCTGTAAGGTTATCCCAGTTAATATTTGGATAATTAAAGTCCCCATGACTATAATATCCCCTGTAAACTTGCCTTTTTGATATTACTAAAAAGATGTGTGTTGAAATTACTGTCTGAATTGGGTGGTCTATAACACACTCCTAAAATAAGACCTTTTCCCTAATATTTTCCAGGCGAAGCCACATGTCCTCACTAAGATGGGGCTCATCATCCAACTGAAGATGACTTACATTTAATTCCTGTTTGGCATAAACAGCAACCCCACCTCCTTTTCTGTTCTGTCTATCCTTCCTAAAAAATGTGTATCCCTCTATGTTACACTCATCCCCATCTTTGTTATTTAGCCAGGTTTCCGTTATTGCTATAATATCATAATTGTGCTCTGCTACATACAACTCCAACTCACTTACCTTATTTTTGATACTTCTAGCATTAAGGCAAGCTATTTTTAATGTGTTAATCCTTCTATCTTTACGTGTTTGCTTAAAATTTACATTACTATGCATTTTTATTTCTACACCATTGTTTGTTCTTCCATGTATAGATCTAAATCTGGCCTGTCCTAAACTCCCTGCCCCCATTCCCTAGTTTAAACAATCCTCGACTAGCCTACACATACGCCTCCCCAATACATTGGTGCCCCTCCGGTTCAGATGTAACCCGTCACGGCGGAACAGGTCCCATCTGTTCCAAAAGGAGTCCCAATGCCCCATAAACCTATACCCTTCTACCCTGCACCAAGATTTGAGCCACGCGTTAAGCCTTCTAATCTCCTCAATCTTACCTGGACTGGCGCGTGGCACAGGCAGAACTTCGGAGAAGACTACCTTGTCAGTTCTGCTCCTCAGCTTGGTACCTAACTCTTTGAATTTGGATCGCAGAACTGACAGACTACCCTTATGTATGTCATTTGTTCCAACGTGGACAATGACAACTGGATCCACCCGCTCTGGCCAAGAGCCTATCCACCCTTCCAGGAGGTCTCCCACCTGTGCTCCCGGAAGGCAACACACCGTCGAGACTCTCTCTCTCTGGAGCACACCTGCGCTTCAATCCCCTAATGATTGAGTCCCCAACTATCACTACCTCTCTCTTTGGGAACTGGTTTTGAGGTGGCCCGTTGGGGCTCCTCAACCCTGCCTACCACCTCAGAATTATCAGAGTCACCGTCCAGCTCCGCCAGGCCATGATAACGTTAGACACTTCTAATTCTGGGGTTGATGCCCCCGGACAGTGTGCACCCTTTACCTTACGCCTTGCGACCGTGACCCACCTATTCCTACCTGTCTGGTCTGGAATCTCCTCCCGCCACCTTAGGGGTGCACACTATCTCTAAAGGACACCTGGGCCAAGTCCGCCAATTCTCTATTACAACGCAGGTCAGCCAACTCCTCCTCCAGTTCAGCGACCCTGAGCTCGAGGTGCTGGATCAGCTGGCATCTCTTGCAGATGTAGCCCTCATAGACAACTGGCTCTTCCAAACCATCATCTAAAAAGTCCAACATCCAACAGGACTTGCATTGCACTGGCCTCATTATTAAAATTTGATTTGGGATTACTAAGCTGCCTTAACTATATATTTTTTTTTTTTTCTTAAAATTAAATTTCTTCTTCTTTCAGCTGCTCCTTAACTTAAATGGTAACACTAAGATCTGCTACAGATATTTTACACCTTTTCCCCCTTAAGCTCCTGTACTGTTCTCCCTCTCAGCTGCCTGCCTTTCTATGAGGTTAACTTTACTTTTCTCTGTCTCTTCTAGCTTTGCGCTCTTCTTACTTATAAGCTCTTCACTCGCACTGTTTGTATTCCCCCGTATTAATGAACCAATACGCTGTCGCCCACTTAACTGTTCTGCCTCTGGACCGCTAAGGACTGTTTAATCTAAAATAAACAAATAAATAAAACTTTACTACCTTATTTGCTCCTACTGCTCCTTGTGCCTGATCGGTGTCTTAACGCAGGCCGCTTACCTGCGCACTACTGAGTTTCCACCTTTTACTGCTTTGAAGTCAGCCGCGGCCTTTTTTTCTTTTCCTTTAAACTAAGGAATCGCTGTTACGACGACGCGGTTATTTATTTACAAATGCCGATATCAGTTACTGCTGCTTTCTACCCTGCCGCCTCGATGCTAATTCAAATACAGATAACAAGAAAAAGAACAAGTACAAATAACTTTTCCAAGCGCACTTCCAAACACCCAGCTACTTTTGCTCTTGTGCGGGCGAAAAAAAAAAAACCCTTCTAAAGGGAAAAAAAGCTTTAAAAATTCCCACACGGTTCCTTAGAGGCAACCAAAACCCAAGTTTTTAAGAGCAAAATGTATATTTTTATTTAAATCTCACACCACAGAACAAACCAACACTCTCAACAGACTCTAGCGTTTGCAAAGCACACGTCAGCCTAGAGGTTTACTTTCTGCAGGGGTCCTGTGAATGAGATTTTTATGTATTCCTCTCCTCCACTGCCAATTCACCACATGTTTTATTAGCTGGAATGTCCTCTGCCTTGCCTTCAGATATCTTTTAATCCATCCCATTGTTTTCTGTGGTATTGTATCCTTCAAGATATGTGTGTTGGTGTGTGTAAATATCACAGGGTATGTATTTCCTGTTGCCTCATTATATTTCTACATTTGTATAGGTGCTCTGATCCTGTACTCAGTGGAGCTGAGCTGAACTTGAGTAAAGTCACTGTCATGATTCACATGTGACTTGTGTAATTTTGGAGTAGTTTTGTTGAATCTTAGTTTTGTTTATATTTTATATTTGCTGCAGTTGTTGGCAATGTGGTTACCGTTGATAGTATCAGTGTATTTTAAGCCACCAGCATCACCATTGGTATTTTATATGAGGACAGAAATGACTTCTGCTTCTTGTCTACACCTTGGAAAGGAAAGACCATTGACATGTAAGAAATTGAAGCTGTCAGCATAGCTTTTTTGGTAACTACTTAATGTGTTTTTGCCAGGGTTTTTCTTTTGCTCCCATTATTGCTTGTGTCACAATTCGCTCCATTTTCCAGTGAGTTCGAGTTAAAAGCACAGGAAAAACCCAGAGTGAGAGGATGAGGAACTATAGATGCCTCAAAATGTTATTCTCTCTTTTAAGGAAAGTACTAGAAATCGCTAAAGAAGGACACACGCATGGAAGTTCTTGAGAGTATTAGAAAGTTTACTGCATCCATGAAGGTCCATTTCTAGTCTGAGACCTGAAAAAGTCATTCCTCTTCCAGTTGTGATGAACAATGTAACTCCACAACATCAGCCTAAGTTGATAAAACTGAAGAAGACACTAAGAGAGGAGCAAGAGCTTGCTTATTGATGGATCCGAGGCTTTCCATTCTTTATTAGGACGTGTCAGAGGAACTGAACTCCAGAAGCTGGATGCAGATATGTCTCATTTATTATATTTAAAATAAACTCATACCAAGTCTCAGAGATAGAGAGCATACTGAAAAAATGTGGCCTACTGAATGCCACCACCTCAAGCAATCACTTCTGTTTATGTAAGTTGAGTCCCAGATTGTTTGCTACATAAAAAGACAGTGAAATCAACCTAAGCCATACATTTATGAGGGTGAATCAAAAAGAAGAGAGTCTATGTTGCATCCTCTGTGCTTGGAGTAAAGAGCAACCATCACAGCCAATCAAGCCAAAAGAGAAGCCCATTGGCTCACGTGACTAATAAGGTCTACACCAACGAGGGTGCCTTTCTAAAGCATGTTCATTCCTCTTAACCTTGGAAACATTTCCATCTTCCACTACTACTCAGTTTTACTTTTTTTTTTTTACATGGTTTATATAAAGATTGCACCATCACACATTTCAACATGTACAGCTAGCTTCTATTAAATTGGTGATTGGGAGCCTTCAGTGCATTCTGAACTAAGAGCAGGGTGAATGAGTACGTGTCTCATTTTAAGAAGGTAACCTTTGATTTAGCTTCAGATTCACTGAAAAGTTATCTAGCAGGACAGACATTTGTTTCAATAGCAGGATATGTGATGTCAATTGTCTTTTTCTACACTTCTGTAATGCTAGCAAAAAATTATCCAAACCCACTGCTCTTGAGGGGGTGTATTTACAAAGTACAAAGAGTATGAAAAGTGTCAAAGTGAAGAAAGAGATCAGTGTGCTGGCACATTTGTATTTACTTCTGGTGACAAGCCAGATATGCAAAGATTCCTCTTGCAGATGAAAGGCAAACCGGGACTTGGTGTGCTTACACATTTAAATGCTTAAAACATAATGTATTAGGTGTGTGATTACCAGAAAGGCTTCGCACCGTTTAGTGGAAGGAACTGATGAATAAATCATTTGCAAGTCGATGAACATCCACTGCGATTTAGCCCTTTAGAAACACTGTTACTTATTAAGTTTTTGAACAGTTTTGCTTCTTGGCACATGTCTTGCTTGCTAGTTAATGTGTCAATTATTATATTAAAAGAAATGCAGTTCCCTTTTCATTGCACACGTGCCAATAGAGTACATAGTTTAGCCCTTAGATTATGTATTCTCTCCATATATAATCATACCCACTGAACCAAGTTCAGAGGCATGGGAAAGGAGCCAGAAAGTGTCCGGTTTTAAACAGCACAGCGTGAAACACCTGCTTACACCGGGTCACTTTGGAGATGTCCCATAATACACCTCACATGTCTTTAGAATGTTAAAAGAAAACTGAGTGTCCAAAGAAAGAACATGCGATCGGTAGAGACAGTCACCTGGCCAGTATCTGGACCCCGATCACTGGAGCTGACAATATTTCAAAAACACAGAAGCGCTTTCACACCAAGTTTTATTTTCTTATGAGTTAAGGACCTGCTTTTTTTTTTCTTCTTTTCTTACTGGTATCATGTTTTTTGGTTTTCTTTAAAGGGGCATGAGTGCAGCATGTGGGTCTCTTATCTTTATTTTATTTGTTCATTCATTTTGTATGCTGTCTTCTTCTACCTCCTACCTATTTTAACTACACCCAGACCTTTTAGGCTTTGTCTTTTAAACTGCTCTATGTATGACAGATGAAAAGTATTAAACAATAGTTGTTTTTTTAGTTGCTACGGCACCATAGTATTGCCATTGTAGCATACGTATCACGACTGTTGTGAGTCTAACATAATATAATATTCTCAAATTTAATTATTTCAATTCAGGGCCACAGGGGCTACATCAATGAGTACAGCGCAGAACCCTTTCTGAATTTGTTTAAATGATTTTGAAATGGCATTACATGATTGTTATGATCTTAATCTGACAAGAAATTACAAAACAGCTGAAAAACATCTTGCCCAAACACAATGCTATTAATATTTAAATTATTTTTAATTAAATTAAGGAAGTCCAAAACAATAAAAAAAATTCAGAAATCTTCCCAAAAATCTTCCCAAATTTCAAAAGGAACTGAATTCAAATTAAGATGACTAAATATAACAATTTTCAAAAGAGAGGCAAAATGAAACAAAAGAATAAAAAGAAAGAGGATGTCACACAAAAAACAACCAACAAACAACAACAATTGAAAACCTGAATGTTATGATTTGCCATCTTTTTTTACTTTTTTCTTGGGTTTTTGTTTATTGATAAAAATCTAAACCTTCTTATCATCTTCTATTATTGACCTTGCCTTGTTCTTTCCTGACTATGATTTTCTCCCAGTCCTTTCAAAATAAATTTCTAACAGTTCCATTGGTCTATACACTGAAAACAAGAGCCAAAGCAAAACACCATTCTAATCCAATCGTAACTGCCAAAAGTCCAACAGATTGTATTGTTTGCACGTTAGTTTTGAGAGACAACAGAATCTGAAAGATGGTAGAGACATTCACACAGGGGTCATAACCGGCGAGACATTAGTTAAATCAACAAATCTCAGGAATCATAGTCAACGGACAGAGTTGCAAGTTGTTAGCCAAATATTATACCTTTATTCAAAGCCAAGAAACACGAGGCATAAATCTTAATCAGAGGACAGAAAAAATAATCTTCAAAAGTAACACTATTTTCTTTTGCGAATTCAATATTGGATGAGCGGGAGTGTGTGAAGCCAGCTTTTAAAACATCACTGTAGTGACGTCAGGACGTGTAACCTCCGGGATTCGCATTTCAACATTGGCTGTCTCTATTCACCAGTCATACCCAATGTTTTTTAGCAGGACGCTACTTGGTCAAGTTGGATCAGTTACTGTATGTCCTCACTTTTGGGCTATATTTACAAAGGGGGAAAAACAAAAGACTATGTTGCCAAAATGCAAAGGACGTGATGCCTACATATTCAGAATTCATTATCAAGTTTATTATTATACTGGTGGATTACACCCCAGCAAAAGTCAACCTCCAGCCTATGCCAACTTTTACATTATAGACCCTGATGAAGACCTTAGGCAGAGACTTTCCAGACTGGAAAATTCAGATATCTGTCCTGATTTAATTCACACACTTCAAGATTTAATTGACGATAACAATCCTTACGCTCAAGCATTTAAAAATATGAGACAAGCTGAAAAATAAGAAAAACATTAAAAGCATACAGTCACATTCAGGAAGTTACAAAGTATTTCAGAACTGACTTCACACAAGACCAGCAACGTTATAATGTTCACAAGTCACATTCAACTTTATCATTTTTCAAGTGTCTTTTATTTGAGGACCACTAGTAGTATTTAAAAGCAAGCAATCTCAAGTTCATAGATTACAACACAAAAGTGGAGTTTCTGAGTTGAGTTGTCTTTCTTTAGGAAAAGACATTCATCGCTTTAATGGATATCTGTAATGGGAATTAAAATTACATTCAGGAATGAAGAAAAATCAACTGAGTTAAGGACTGCACAAAATGTGTTTTCTGAAACATTGATTTCTTAATTTTTCTTTTGCTGTTGTTTCACTTTGTTCCTGTATATTTGTAAAATCAAGCATTTATGATAAATGTCTCTACAATGCCTTTAAAGGATGAGTCTGAATGTGTGGCTTGAAAGAAGGCACTTCCTTTATATTGTTAACTAAGTTTATAATCATATACTAGAATGACCAGACTCTCTCTGACCTAACAGTCATGTTGCAGCCAGTGTTCCTGCTCTGGCCATGATTCAAATCTTTGTTCATTTTCAATTCTTTTTTTTACGTTAATGTTGCTCGTGTTTAATATTTGTATTCTTTGTTTTTCATTTTGTCTATTTATCTATGTCTCGGTTATGTCCCTTGTGTTTTGTGGGTGGTCCCCCCAAGAGGCAGGTCCACCTGCCGATCATCACCAGGAACTGCCCTATAAATAGTTTCTGGTGGTTCAATTCAAGTGCACTAGGGAGTAGAGTACTTATTTTCGTTGTACTTGTGTTTTTATTGTGTCTTATACCATTTAAGTATACTGGATTTTTTATTTTGTTTTTGATTTCTATATTGGGACAGTATAAGCAATTTGTTTCTGTGCTCCTCATAGCAGATTTTTGTAAAAAACTAGGGGGCTGCACTACGCCCCAGCCACTCATGTATGTGGATTTCACTTTCACCAAGCATAATCTTTTAATTCTCGAAGGATAAGCGTCTTCATTGGGAAGGAACACTACTTTTCCCTGATGACAACATGAATTAGATGATCTACAAGTCTCTGACTTAACGTTTAAAGCCAAACAATATCCACATACATCTGTCATATCACCTATGTCCATATATCTCTTTTTGCTGTTCCATTATTTCACTGAGTAATAATTTCCATTTGTTAGCGCTAATTCTACCTTTACTATCAGTTTTTTGAGACTTTCAAATTTTAATATTTTAATAATCTCTAACCTCTGCGTGCGTATCACGCCAATGATTTTGAACCTCTTTATGACATTCTACTTTGTCTTCTACTCTTTGTCTTTTATTTCCAACCCTGCTTGGAGCTGTGTCTGACAATAGCATTCACATGAATGAAAAGTGATTTGACCGTGGGCGTGGTTGTAAATGTTTGAGAGGAGGGCGGGACATGTCAAAATCTCTTGGCAAAAAAGTCTTGTCTTGCAGGACCTGAAATTACCTCTCCCGGGAGATGAAATTAGCTCAGAGAAAGTCTCATCCCAGGATTTCCTTTTATAATAGAAAGATAAATCTTTTATTTTATAAAGATTCCTTGAGGGACTTTTTGTGTCTAGCCAGGGTTTTGATGATAAATCCCCCATTAACAGGCATTATTGGAAGTGCTTTTTGGAATTGATGCCATTCTGGGACTCCCATACTGGAGAACCTTGCTCTATTCACCAGTGACGTAGCTAGAGTTTATGTCACCCGGGATGGCCTTTGAGTTTGCCAAAACCACTTATTAAATAAAACATAATTCATATCAAACAAAAAATTAAAATGTCAAAAATTTAAACTAAACTTTTAATTATTAATTAACGGGAGCAGCTGAAAGAAGAAGAAGAAGGCTGAGGTATTTAGATAATGCCCCCTCATTCTTTTTAAATTCTTCTTCCCCTGCCTTTTTCTTTTTTCTGAAAGCAGTATAAGAGCCAAGGCTAGTTATTTAGGTTATGTCAAGTAGATAGAAGTGTTTGCTAAGTTATATTAGATGTTTGCCTATATATTAGTGTATAGTCTATGGGAGGTTCTTATATACTCCACAAACTGAATTGAATTGGTATATTCTAACTGCTTCTTGTCTTTCTGACTACAAATTAGTCTCAGTTAGTGACCTGCCTTGCTGTAAATAAGGCATGGAGGGCATATGATTTCAAACCTGGCCTTACGTGCTCAATAGTATGTAACGCAACTTGCTTTATTGAATGTGCAGTGCCATACGTTAAGAGCATACTGAAGGTGAAGTAAAGCATCTTTAAGTATAGAAATAACTGAAGTTTGACAAGTTTATAGAAGAGACATTTTTTCCAATTTTTTTTGCTTTTTATTCTACGTGTGTAGCAACCTTTTTTCTTTACTCTTGTGTGGGCTGTTTGATTTGAATTTTCACTAAATATTTTAAAACAAACTTTTGGACTGAGAGATTTCATTCTGCATGCGTTTGACCCGTGCTTGATCCTGCCTTACTTACCAGCAGCTACAAGCAGTACCACTCTCTTTTGTTAGCTTCATCTTGAGATTGAGAGAATAGTAAAATATTAATAATGAGACTGAAGGGTTCATCCCTTTCAGTCAGAATAAGTCGATGGAAAGAGTCTAAAGTTGGAGTAAGTTGCTGAATTGGTCAAGATTGGCATTTGTAAAATATAACTTTGCAACATATGTATTTGTAGTTTTTAAACATTAAATACTTTGAAATAGATAACACATGTTAGCTTGCCAAAGCCCTATCAAACAAAATTATCAAAAAAGTTTAAAAAGTCTAGTACTGAAGTTTATTATAAAGTGTGCCCCTAAAAAAGTGCCACCCGGGGTGGACACCCCCTCTACCCCATACACTCCAACGGCTACACCAGTGCTATTGACCACCCGGCAGATAAGAAGCACTATAAACTATAAATAAGAACAAAGGACTCTTCATGCAAAGATGAAAAGCCACCAGGTTATCTAGGCATAATGGTGGCCTGGACTCCTAACTATTATGTAGTAGCCAGAACTTATTCCCTGGCTTTATGTTGATTTTCTGTTTTATTGGTGTTTTTGTCAGTTTTTAATTCTCATTTCTCTCATGTTTTTGTGTTATTTCTATCCATTTTCCTCATTATTTATTAATTATGGACTATGTTTTTATGTCTATGTTTTTTAAATGTGTGGCCATTCTGTATAATTTGTTGCTGATACCCAATGACACGGATCCACCTTGACATCACTGCTGCTGAGTCCTAACTCTGGCTTTATAAGTCAGCCAAAATAAATGTTCCAGCAGTAGTTCATTAAGTGTGGTTAAGCCATTTTTTTGTTTAAGTATTACTTTAAATGTGAAAGTTTTTTGTGATTATTCTGCTCTGTCTTTGGATTTTTGATATTGCATTGCATATGGTGATTTGTTTGCTTCCAATTACTTTCAAGAAAATCTCTTTTTGCTCAGTTGAGCATTTTTGCTTTTTTTTCCTCTAGTAATAAAAGTTTCATTTATAACAATTCAGATTTTCTTTACAAGCCAAGGTTCTTTTTTAATTCCCTACCTTACAAGGCATTTTTGATATTTTCATTTATTTTTGGGACATTCATGTAATTTTGTACTTTAAAAGCCTGCTCTCCATTTTTGGGTTTCGTTAGGCTTAAGCCTGCCTGTGAAACTGGTAGGTCAGATTGCCTCTTCTGAACAAGCCAGTGAAGGGTTCTGGGCTGCTTTTGTGTGTTACTTACTTATTTATTTATTATTTGGCCTAACATCCTCTTGTCATGTTTTGAACCTCTGTTTGGGACACTAACAAGGGAAATTGCTATCTATCCAGGTTGTATTGCCACACTCACTTTAATTTTGGGCACAATATTTTGGGCACATCTAGGGACCTTTATTTATGGAATTATCATTATATAAAGCATGAATAAAAGTGGAAACCTTTTTTCCTACTTGTTTTGGTTTGTAAATATGAGGGTTATAGTGTGGATTTGGGACATTCTGTCCAGGTCTGTGAAATAAGTAAAAATAGGACCCTTCCACAGTAGCACATCATCTCACTAAATCCTTGACAAAGGGCTCTGGGCAACTATTGTTGTGTACCAAAAACATTTTTGTTTTCATTAAAAGATGCAAACTTCAAAATGAGGAACCAAAATAAAGTGAGTTAGAAAAAACAGCACCAATTCTGAGAACAGTAAGCTGAGAGGCTCTTGTTAAAACATGGCTCATCCAACAGATTTAAAGGATACGGTTAGCATTTTTGAGTAATTTTCCACAATTATAGTATGCATTCATTAGGCCAGGAAACTTGTATTAAGTGGATCTATATTTATAAATTTAAAAAACTTGTTACCCTGGCAGCACTAGAAGAAAGGTAAAAAGAAAGCCATAAAAAGTTTTTTACAGTTTCCATGACTATCAAAGTATGATTGCTGCTTTAAAATTCTACCAGTAAATGGACTCATGGGGTTGAAAAGTCACATAAATCTGAAAGTAGGCATAGAATGAAGGGAACAAGGAAGCGGGACTCCTTTAAAAGGTGGAGACAATACTATTATGTTCTTTGCCAGTTTGTGTGCCATCGTAAGATGTAAAGGGACACTGAGTAGCATTCATTTGCTTCAAAGGAAACCAATTTAGTAAGTCTTAAGACTTCTGTTAAGTTTTAAGACTGCTGGTGTCCTACTGCCCACAAATGTACGCTGTTTTTTAATTGGTTAATAAATACAGCTTTACTTAAAAACACATTTTTGTGGAAGATGGGTGTATGCAATGATTGTAAATAAATAACCTTGACTTCACAAATGCCAAACTTATTGTATAACATTAATCACTTGTTGAGATGCAACTGAAGTATAAAGTGATTAAAAAGGCACCAGTATTCAAAGCAAGTGCTGTGTAAAGATGTAAAATACTACAAGTGAATTAGATGCCACCTGAATCACGTTCTACAAGTGAAAGAGGAAAGGGTGGCAGCCAAATCAAAGATACAAAGTGTCATGAGGGCAAGTAGAAGGCATGCATCCTCTAGCGTGTGGTATACACCAGGAGAGAAGAACCAACAAGAATGAGGTCTCTGCTGTGTTTAACAAGTGAGTCATTAACTAACTGTACAGTGCATGCGCAAGAATAAAAGGTAATGGGTAAAAATGTAAATTGATAGATGATCAGCAGTCTCTTGAAGAGGCCATAGCAAAACTTGACATCTTCAAACCTGCTTAATCTAATTCAGCGCTTATAGGGGACTGGAGTCTATCCTGGCAGCACTGAGCACAAGTAAGGAGTGAACCCTGGATGGGTCCCAGTGCCCACCTAAAAAATACCCAAATGAGGCTGATCCTTGGGAATATAGGAAGAAAAATACTAAATATCCGGAAAGCATACCCATACACAGAAAGGGAGCCAGTGCAAATACCAAGCACACCACAACCAGGTACAGGTTTTGAAACAAGGACGCTAGAACTATGAAGCAGCAGCGCCTATCACTGTGACACCATGCACTATATTATATTATAATGAATATAACATAAAAATATCTTCAAGGCAAAACGAAGGTTATAGAGTCAGTGAAATTAAGATATCACCCCCTCAGCCACAGATAAGATGCACAGATGGTTTCTAATTTCAGTCACATTTTTGTCTAAAATTCAATCTTAAACAGAAGTTCTTAAAGTACTTTGGACTTTGGTTTTTCAAAATCAGTGATACGAAGGACACACATTACTGTAAATCCTGCTATACAGTTATCACATTAATTTTTTTTATATGTACCAATGTGTATAAGATACAAGAAGAAGAGCTGGCACCCAAACCCATATAGTGAGTTACTAAGCCAGAACTGGTCTGTTTATTAGAAATGACAACCTTAATTTAAGTGTCAGTGCTATTTCAGCTGCTACGCCTTTGGGAGCTGCCCTATTAAAGACAATAAACACCCAGAAATCTGTCAAACTTGCACTTCTCTTCTGTCTCATTCTGTGTTGCAGGTTTGTTCTCATATTGCTACTTATTTTGTCATGTACGGTCTTATGGTGACCCCATTTTCCCCTTTATATTCTTTATTGTGTTAACGTAACCAAAAATGCCTCAAATCCCATACACTTAACACTCTGTGGTCAGATACACTACTTCAGTTCAGCACTTCCTCCCTGCTTATTTCTTTCTCTATAACCTCAGGCAATTAGGCAGAGTAAAAAAAAAACAGCCAGGAGAAACTGTTACACTTTAAACTGTGTATTATAGGTAATGCATTTTATAATAGTGCAACAAGTAAAGAGAATATGACTTTGTAATTCAAGACCATGCAACCTGATAATGCTAGATGTGCAATTTCAAATGATGCCATAACTTATAGTTGCATTCAATTCCTCCCGGTCAGCACATCTTCAGCACGGAGCTTTCTTCAGGTCATCATCTAGTCTGCTTTCATCAAGGTGCAACATGACAGAGAGGGCAAGCCTATGTACTGTAGCTCCAGGCAAACACTCCTTCCTGGGCCATCAACTGCTGGAATAGCTCAGGCACAGCCCCCTACCTCAAGTCATTTTCTTTCTTGTCAGCATCCTCCAGACAAACAACCAAGAATGAAAATGCAACTCATTAAGCACTAAAACTAGCCCTCTTTGTCACAACTGGCCAGCATTTCAGTCATAATAAACAGCATTCATAACATTTTGGAAGCAGAGAACTGGTTTGTCCATTTTCCTTGCTCTTTACACATTATAATAAGTAAGATGCTAGTTCCACAAATAAAAGCATACAAAACATTTACAAGCTTATATAGAATATACTAGCAAAATACCCGCACTTTGTACAGTTGGCCATGTCAACAGTAATCTTGTTTCAAATCTCACAGCTTGGATTGCTGCTGTCATAATCGGTTTGAGTTTCATGGTTTGTTGCAATTACAACAGTATTTGCAGGACTTATGTTGAAGTGACAGTCGGCATCTGTCAAGCCTTGTAAGCATACAACCGGTTTCATCAATAACTTCACATCCAGCTTTTGAGAGTTTAAACAATCATAAACATCAAAGTGACCACTACTGAAATCGTCACCTGTCAATCTAAGATGTTTAAGAGGCATTGGCGGTTGTCGAAAGGTGTAAAATATTTGGCCATTTTGGTACACTTGAAAGCGACAACCGAACAATTCAGCGGCAGCCATCATCTCACATGCAGATCCATAGGTGAAGGGCTTAGGCATTTCACTCTTCTAGTGCTCCTGTGTAGAATAATTATCTCCTGTACCGTCATCAGTCCACACCTTGAACCTATCCCAGTCATTCAATACATAAGACACAATGTTCCTCCAGATATCAAGAGTGAGCCTGATATGGCCGTGCAATATGTAACAAAGAGAATGGAAAAGGCAGGTGCCATCTCCGGGCATGGAAACCACTCGATAAGTGACAGTTCTTTGATTGATGGTGATCACCTCGATAGACATGTTAATGGGGGTACGGTTGGAATGATAAAGGAAATGGGTACCTGAACAATGTAAAGTAAGTCTAAAATACCTACACAATAACTATAATCGTAATAAATGAACAATAAAACAGCAGAGAAGCCGTAGATTAAATAAAAAGGCTGTAGTTATCAGCAGGGAGACGTGAATCCCGTGGCGAAGCAAGGAAGGGAATGTAGAGACCGGAGCAACAGACGGCCTAATATAGGCAGGCAGCCTACAATGTGGGAGGCATTGGGATGGGGGACCCAACGCCGCCTCACATGGTGACCGAGCTGCAGGCTATGGACATATATATGTACGTAAGTAGGATTCAGTTAGCATTGGGAACCCGCATACCAAATTTCTTGAAGATGGGCCCATAAGTAACAAAGACCATTGAAAAGTTCAATATGGCGTCCGACAGTGACATCATACCACCGAAATAAGTACCAAATTTCAGCCTTCTACCTACATGGGAAGTTGGAGAATTAGTGACATTGGAAAGTTCAATATGGGGGCTGACAGTGGCGTCATACCACTGAAATAAGTACGTACACTGGTTTCGGTTAACGCAGGGAAGCCGCCTACCAAATTTCGTGAAGATGGGGCCATGAATAAGAAAGTTTAACATGGCGGACGTTGTTGACCGTTACACGTAGAATTTCGAAATGAAATCTGCTTAACTTTTGTAAGTAAGCTGTAAGGAATAAGCCTGCCAAATTTCAGCCTTCTACCTACACGGGAAGTTGGAGAATTAGTGATGAGTCAATCAGTCAGTCAGTCAGTCAGTGAGGGCTTTGCCTTTTATTAGTATAGATTACTCCACCACTGCACTATATGAGCTACCATGCTGGCTCCTTTTTGTTGGCGTCACCCATAGGTCTCTGCCTCACACCAGGTGTCTTCTCTCAGGTCTGGGTGGCACAAACTGTCCCTTCCTGAATCCTTTGCCTATCAGTTAGACAGAACTTTATTTGTCCCTAAAGGGAAATCTGGTATTTTACAGAAGCTCTTTAAATATACCTAGCCATAGGTAGTTAAGTAAGTAAATAGATTAATTAATAAATATACATATACACTTTGGTCTGAACATGCACCAGAATGATTAAAAGCAAGAAAATTAAAAAGAAAGAAAACGTTTGACATTGCAGTCCAAGTCCCAGTGAGGCATTATGCAGAAATATTGCTGTTGGTATGGAGGTGCCCCATAGCGTTTCTTTGCACACTACTGCTGAATGATTTCTTGGCTGAAAGTCCTCAGTGTGTCAGAGAGAGGACGTGCAGCATTGTTCATAATGGTGCTCAGTCTTGTTTTAGTTCTCTCCTTTGCTACAACCTCCGAGGGTCCAGAGATGCTTGATCCTGTTCACTTGGGGCCTCGTGCATAACGCCGTGCGTAGAATTCGCACTATAACATGATGTAAGCACAAAAACAGAAATGTACTTAACTCACAAAAAAATCCAGATGCATAAATTTGTGCGTTCGCCAACTTCCACGTTATTCCGCTACATAAATCCCGGTCAGCGTGGAAATTAACGCACATGCACGCACCTGCTGCCCCACCTCAACTCCTCCCAGAATTATGCCTCTTTGAATATGCAAATCAATATAAATAGCCTTTAAGATCAGCCTTCTGTGAAAAGACAATAGCAAAAGTATGAGGGAAAATAGAAGAATTTCAGCGAATACCAAGTGGAGGCAAGGAAAAATGTACTATTTGTTGGTTTAAACAGTGGTATAAACAACAAAAGGAAGTTGATTGAGTGACATAGCGTGTTGGAGAAACTCGAAAGCTCAAGTTCACAAAGTTGCATAGTGCCCGAAACAAAAAAGTTGTCACATATCAAAGTCGCCGTGAAAAGGCGAGTTGTAGCCCACTGTCTGAGTGTCATATGAAAGCTTATTAGGGTACAGAGAAAAAAAAAGGCACAGTGGGGAAAAAAACACGAAATGTCAACTTCAATCTCAAAATGTCCACTTTAATCACATAGTTTATTTTGTCATTAAAGTAGAACATCATAAAGTTCATCTTAAAATTGTTTAATTTACTAGTTTCTCAAATCCCATCGTAACTAAAGTAGCATGTTAAATGCTTTGTTTTGTATTTGATCTTCTATGTGTGTGAATCACTACGTGCTTCCGGGCTTTCTCTTCCTCCGACAGGACACAGAATCCATTACATTCATAATATTACAGCTCTCTGAATAATTAAAATACTGAGAAGTATATGTGATATCATTTTCATGATGATAGGAGTTAAAGCATGTTATTAAACATTGGAACATGGTAGCGCAGTAATTGTTCATGTCTCATGCAAGATGCTTGCTGTGCCATGCACGACCTTCGATGAAATACTTTATTACAGAAGTACTGTCTCTTTCAAACGTACTAACCCCCAATTCCTGTCTTTACTTTTCTTTCTCCAAATACCCAATTGCCACACAATCAGCTCTGTAATAGACGTTAAGCCATCTGTAAGCTTAGATCGCCGATTCTTCAAAACTTTTAAGGAACACTGAAATATCTTCATAATGTTTAATTATTCTATCCATCTATCCTTCCAGTGTCGCGCCAGCCACAGCAAGAATACAGCGGCACTGTGTAGTTAAAGTTAAAGTTTTATCTGTATAATATAATAAACATATTTTGCTGTATTTCATCTTAAAAATTATATCATCATCTTATGTAAATAAGTGCTTTATAAAGTGGCTCAGGTTGTGCAATATTATAACTGTATCGCAAGTTTACAGTAAGGTGATTGTACTTATAAGTACAGACTTTTCTACAAGGAGCACTTGATGGACTGATGGAGTGCGTTTAGAGTTCTTGTGATGAAACTGTTTCTGAACCACGAGGTCAGTACAGGAAAGACTCTGAAGTGTTTGTCGGATGAGAGCAGTTCAAATAGCGAATGGCTGAGGCAGCGTGTGCTTGATGCTGTATACCGATAATTCTCTTTCCGATCAGCTGTTGTACAGCTGTGATTCACACTCAGATACAGTGATATAAATACTCTGAGTGGTGCAGTGAGAGTAAAATAGAAAAAGATGATCTGTTGTGGCAACCCCTAATGGGAGTAGCTGAAAGAAGAAGAAGAAGGTGCACTGAGAGTAACAACACTAAAGCTGCTATGGTATTTAGAATAGTTTGACCATTCTGTGTTGCTATATTGTTACAGGTTAATTACAATCAGATGCATTAAACAAATAAGCAATATGCGGTTAATTTCAGTGCATTTATAAAGCCGCGTCAGGGATGTGGATCGGAAAAAGAAAGATAAACCACACAGGAACAGTAGCACTGCTTTGACGCTGGATGCTGCCAGTCTGCAAAACTGAGCGGAGAACTTGCAAATGACAGGGTATGAGCTACCGTAGAAATGTGCGTGGTTTTACGCCAAGTTTAGGTTTTATACATCACAATTTGAACATGGAAATGTTCTTACGCAACCTTTCTGTGCGTATGCACTGTTTATACATGAGGCCCCTGGAGTCTACATACAAGACAAAATATGCAAATCTAACATTGCTGGATTTATGTTTCTAAGTTCCAGATTTTAACCAAAGATCCATAATATAGCTTTGAAGATGGTGTTACAGCAAGCTTCAGTCTCTATGAGGAATCAATGGATTGCTGTTGCCAGGGATTGGTTGTTGAGGTGAACATCAAGTGAGTAAAAAAAAGAAAGCACCACATAGTGATGGAGTTAGGTTGGTTGAGAGAGAGATGGAGAGTTTGAAGAGATGTTGAAAGAGTGAAAGACAGTGAGCAATGACTACCATCATACAAGATCAGAGCAGGAAGAAGTGTAGAAGGTGTAGAAGGACAAGATGTTACTGTCTGCAAGAAAGTCAGACTGGGAGTTATATGGCCAGAGTCTTATAAGTAAGAAAGATGAGTATGTGACCTTCTGGCATATGCTAGTGGACCACACTTTGAGAACCACTGGCCTTTAACATCAGACCATCAAACCAATGATGGTGTACCGATTAATAAGATAATACGAGGGTTGTTTAATAAGTATGGTTAAAAAAAGTTAAACACTGATTTTTGGGAAAAAATTGCTTCATATGTCAGTAGAATGTAAATAACGTGTTGCTTCGGGATGAAAGTTGGCCTGACCTGGTTTGAAGTGAATTTTGAAAATGAATTGTGGCACCATCTCATAGAAATTTACCAAGCCTGTCAAACGACCTTCATAAGTAAAAAAATTTATGAAAGATGACCAGGAGAAAAGGATCTGGCCAATATCAGACAGGGGTCAAATCGCTAACCAAAAAGTCAAAGGAACAGAGCTAGTTTCCACTGACAGGAGTCACAAAAAAATAAGAATTGCAAAACCACTATTTCAATCAGTCTCAGATAAGCGTCAATGACGTCACCTGTCACACCAGACATCATGAGAAAAATTGTCATGGCAAAAGCAATACATCTATCCCTAAAAGGTGACAAAAATGGCAGTATACAATTATAAACTTTTCAGAGAAGACTCTGGTTCAAATAAGTTCCACCATTTAATTCTTGGTGTCTGGAAACCAAGATTTTAACAATTTTAAATTTATTTTAAATTTTAACAAGATGTTAAAATTAATTTTATCTCAGACAGGAGACACAAAAAAATAATTAAAAGTTGCCATCATAATAACTGGTGCTTTTAGTGCAAGTTTTCAAACACAATATTATATTGAGTACAGTGGACTAAACCCAAGTACACATGGAGAATGACTCTGCTGAACAAAGTGAAACAGAATGAAGGCCACCTATACCACTGAGCCTACAGTTGCTCATGAAAGGTTGCATCTTTCAGCTGTTTTCTTTGATCTTCAGCTTAATGATGATAACGACTAGGTCCTGCACAATCATTGTGTGCACTAAATACCGGGAGATGCAAACACAATGACAGTTACCAAAAAACAGAAATCAAAATAGCAAAAATCAACAACCTGAAGCACAACCTGACTGCCCAATTTTCATCTGATTTGTGATGCTAACTAAGACACAGTAGAATGTTACTTTTTGTTCTAAATATTCACAGTGAGATACATTAGAGGGTCATCTCAGGTAGAACAGTTTAGAGACAAAGTCAGAGAGGCAAGATTGCGTTGGTTTGGACATGTGCAGAAGAGAGATGTTGGGTATATTGGGAAAAAAAATTTTAAGGATAGAGCTGCCAGGCAAGAGGAACAGAGAAGGTTTATGGATGTGATAAGAGAGGACATGCAGGTGGTGTATGTAACAGAGCAAGATGTAGAGAACAGGAAGATATGGAACCACTGTGGCAACCCCTAATGGGAGCAGCCGAAAGAAGAAGAAGTTCACAGTAAGATACTGGACACTAGTGGCGCAGCCATGTTTAACCTAGAGGTGACTGGACTTGACCCCTGGGTTGACCACTAGAATCCTGACCAATAGGAACATGCAGAAGCCTGAAGCTATTCTGAAGGCAATCGACAGGAAAATGATTATGTGATTATCCAACAAAAAATATGCTAAAACCAGAAAATACAACTAATGAGACAACGCTATCCTGACCAAAAGAAGAAAGGTCCTCCATAACCTCACTTTTGAATTGGAAACCAGGCCCTAACTAAGGGCGCTGCACTGCTACGTGTTGTCCAGGACAACTTGTGGCCCCCTGAGAGCCCATCTTGGCTTCACACTTTCTTCAAATAGAGGATCAGGCACTCAGTGGTCACCTGCCTTCAAATTACCTGTTACCGCCACAGGAATAACTGTCTACTTGTGGTCAAATTAAGACATCCAGAAAGCACATGCAGAGTGTATGGATTGCCCCAAGGGGCCACTGTACTTTCAGACTATCATATGCAGTCTCTCTTATAGAGGCCTTGTGTGGTACTTCTCCCTCCCTGCATCACATCACACCAGCAACTGACTGAGGGAGAGATCGGATTCCACTACTAAAGAGTCAACCCAGCCACTGTACTTTTTCTGCTGTTGTTTTTGTAACATTGCCAGCACTTCAGTGGCCATATCATCTGTTAGATTTCTCCCTCAGATGATGTAACTGGATGGCCTTTATCTTTGACTTTAATTTTTTTTCCATCGATCTTAATGCAGGCTTCAGGATCAGCATTGTGCCAGCATGAAACTGAAGCCTCCTGACAAAACCTTCCATTTCTGTCTTTCCACTATTCCTGAGTAAAGGGGGGAAAATATAAACTGCTGCCACTCAGATGTGCAGTTTACTTTGTGAGCCCTCTGATTTAAAAGTGTAGTGTGTTTTTGACCTCAAGGACTTATAAAAATAGGTGGACACACAGGCACATCATGATCAGTAGCTCACGGCATTAATAACTTGTCTCATAGAAAGGCACAGTAAGACAAAGAGCAGGCTTGTGGACACAGGATGGATCTATTGCCTATACAATATGCCAGCTTCTTTACATAGCATACAACATCTTAGGCTAGAAAGCTCTCCTAGCTACTGCCGTTCAATTAAATACCATAAAGACACCATTTTCAAGCTTTGTTTTGTCTAATTTTAAGTGTGATTTTGAGAGCAATTTTAATGTTTTGCTTTGAGATGTATTAGAGCAGTTGAGGTTGAAGCAAATGTTTATAGGCCTCCTTCAGGCTTTTTTACTTGTGCCCAGGGAGAGCCTGGTGTGAGACAAAAATATAGATTTATGAGAACGTGGTGCCAATTTCCATCTTGCTTCCTTTTTCCAAGTGGCAGCCATGGGACACATTTGGATATTACACCAGACGTTTGGCAAAAAAAAAAATGTTATTTAGAATATTGTTCACACATGGAAGCAGAGAAGAGTGAACCCTGAGAAACAGTGCGGCATTGAAATGAATTAGCAAATCTCCTGTAACCAATCTAATGAAGAAACACATTTGGATGTTACTACTTCCCTCTAAAAGGAGGTGGTGGTCTGCCCAGCAAATGTGAAAACTTTCTATCTCATCTTTAACTTCAAACCATCACCTTTCATTACCTTTTTTCTGCCACTGAAGGTGGGCTTTTGCTCTGCTCTCAAATTCAATACCCAATGCTGTCCAGTTGAGAGTGCTTTTTCATGTGCTCTAACAAGTAAGTAGCTCTAACTACAAACTGCATTAGAATCATCTCCAAAGAAGGAACATGAAAATGAATTGCAAAATGCTGCAGGGAGGTTCAGTCTCCTTGGTTCATGTTCTCCGTGTGGTGAATGGATTTTTGACTGGGTTTGGTTTCTCTCCCACGTTCCAAATATGTGTGTTAAATTGTTCTGCAATTTCAAAGTGGCACAGCATGAGTCTGATTTCTGCCCTGCTTCCAATATTGCAAGAAAGACAAATTGCCCAGTGGGTTTGAAAAAAGGAAGGATCAAGAGATGAAAGCATTGTGAGGGACAGGCAAAATCTAAGTTGAGGGTAGGGTCAGAACACAGGTAATAAATAAATATTCATATTATACTGTAAAATGTATAGGCACATGACATGACTTGAGGTCCCTGAAGGGGAAACCCTATTTAACTGCAGTATGCAAAAGGTAATTGTTCAAAATGGCATGAAAGTTGCATGACTGGTGCTTTACCATGCTTTCTGACTGAGTTGGTTTTTCAATGAATGTTTCTGTTAAAATGTCTTTTATTCTGGCAGATGGGAAGGGCGGAGCTGTGGGCCGGACCAGAGATGATGTCATGTCCTCTTGGGTGGGGCTACCCCTACTGTAGGGGTTGATGGGCAGGTTAGTGACAGTGCAGCACCTTCATCCTTCCCTCTGTCTCTCTCATACAGTATATATATATATATATATATATATATATATATATATATATATATATATATATATATTGTGGCAGATGGCCAGGACCCATGCTCGGTCGGGACGCCCCTTTGACACTGGATCTGGGGGAGCAGTCATGGGATACATACTACGTTTCCCGGAACACTTGTTGCCAGTACCCCCCGGGTTGCATCAGGGCCAATAGTTTGCAACACTGGAGCTCATTCCTGTTAGGCTCTGTGCCTACCGCCAGGGAGAGCTGCATGGCTTAACAGGCCCATGTGGGCTGGACTGCAGCCACACCCAGAAGTGCAGCCTGAAGTAGGTCAACGAGCACCTGGAGCACTTCCGGGGGTGCTATAAAAGGAGCCTGGAGCCACTACTCTAGGCGCCAGAGTCAGGTGGAGGAGGACGAAACTGCCTGGGAGGATTCGTGGAGGAAGAAGAGTGTGGGTTGGGATGTTTTTGCTTTTGGAGTGATTTACTTTATGTGTTTTTTTGGGACTGTGTTGGGCCTGTGGGACACAGGGAAGATGTGCCCCACGGCTGAAGAAAAATTAAAACTTTTCATTTATTTCTACATGTGCCTCTGTTGTCAGTCTGTGTTGGGTTGACGCCCATATAGCACCTTTGCCACAATAATTATATATATATATACACTGCCCAAAAAACTTAAGGGAACACTTTATCATCACACCTTCTTTGGTGCAAATGAAGGTGAGTGTGACAGGTGCCCTGGAGAGGCGACAGCAAGACAATCCCCAAAAAGGGAATGGTTTTACAGATTATGTCTACAGACAATTGCTCTCTCCTTATCCATCCTGACTGATTCACTAGTTTTGCATTTTGCTATTGTCCTTGTTACTACTGGTAGCATGAGGCGGTACCTGTGTCCCATTCAGATGGCACAGTCAGTTCAAATCCTCCAAGATGGCTCATCCATACAATGTTTACTCTGTTTCTCAGCATAGTCTCATGGAGGAGATACCAAGAGATGGGCCATTACACAAGGAGAGCTAGACAGGGCCGTAAAAGGGCGTCAGCCTAGCAGCAGGGTCTGCTACTTTGTGCGAGGAGGAACAGAAGTAGCACTGCCAGAGCCCTAAAAAATAACCTCAAGCTGGCTACTGGTGTACATGTTTCTGACCAAATTGTCTGAAAGGGACTCCAGGAGGAAGCATTAGGGCCTGACATCCTCTAGTGGGGCCTGTCCTAACAGCCCATCACCGTGCTCTTCAATTAGCATTCACCAGAGAATACCACATCTGGCAGTTCCGCTCTTTATGCCCTGTTCTCTTCATAGATGAGAGCAGGTACACATTGAGCACATGTGACAGACGTGAAAGTGTCTGGAGATGCCATGGTAAATGTTATGCAACCTGCAACATTATCTAGCATGACCAGTATGGCGGTAGGTCAGTGATGGTCTAAGGAGGAATTCCTTGGAAGGTTGCACAGACCTCTACATGCCAAGCAATGTCTGACTTCTATTAGGTACCGGGATGAAATCATCAGTCATTGTCAGACCTTACTCTGGTACAGTGGGCCCTGGGATACTCCTGGTGTAGGACAATATCTAGCCACACCATATCCAGACTCATATGGCCAGAGTGTCCTGGCAGCTCCTGGATGATGGAGCCTTTGATGCCATTGACTGCTCTGCATATTCCAATGACCTGAATCCAATTGAGAATCTCTAAGACATTACGTATTGGTGCATCTGACATCACCAAGTAGTGCCACAGACTGTCCAGGAGCTCACTGATTCACTATTCTAGGTCTTGGAGGAAATCCCTCAGGACACCATAACTGTTGTTACATTATTTTATTCTTAATAAATTACAGTATTACTCAGTAAAGGTTTTCCATTTGAATATTTCATTCACTGAGATGCAATGTGTGATTTAAGTGTCACCTTAATTTTTTGAGCAGCAGATAGATAGATAGATAGATAGATAGATAGATAGATAGATAGATAGATAGATAGATAGATAGATAGATAAATAGATAGATAAATTAGAAGTACTATATATATTGTTGTTGAAGTTGTCAACATCTCTCAGGTGTTCAGGGTCTGTTCCAACCCATCTAAGCTTCCCTCAGGTCAAACCCTATTTCCCTTTCAATCAGGGACACCAGGTTAGAACTGCCCACAGTGGTCCCTGCTGTCCTTGCATTCTTGTCTGTAATGTGTAGCAGGCCCCCATACATAACACATGAGTCCCTAACTGCCCCATCTAGGCTCAGATGGACTATATTAATACTATTAATATTATTATATTACTATTTACATTAGTCACAGTTAATACTATATTATTATATTAATACAGTACTTACATTACTCACAGTTCATTCTTCCACTGCTGGTGAACCAAGCTGAAAACACAAGAGGAAACCCTGTGAGGATGGCAGAGTTCACCTGAGTACTAATGTCTTAGAGATTGCTCTGCCTTCTTCCATTCTTTTTAAGAAGGGGATCAGAAGTACACCAAATGAAACCCAAAAAGAACATACAATATATTTACAGGACTACATGATACAGGGTGGGACAATAAAAGCTGATAGAAACAGAGGAAGGTCAGTTTACCTGTGGGCATTGTCATGGACAGAATTCTGCCAGTGAGAAGGCTCCATGCAAAACTACATGAATCAAGGGAGTCATCAGGAGATTAAGAGCAGTCTGTGTAATCTCATAGTGGCTGTAAAAGAAGTGTTGGTAACTAAAAAGAGACCCTATACTCTGTGAACTGGGTAGGACACATTCTCAGGGAGTTATTTCTGTATGTATGTATGTATATATGTACTGTATGTACAGTATTTATTATATCCTGCACAATTTCTTCTTTTGGTTGACACCTAGTGGTCACAATGCAACAGCACAAGTATATTCAGTACAGTTGTTTGTAATATACTGTACATACACTGTTTATATCCTAGTGTTCTGTAGATATATAGTATACACACACACACACATACACAAATTAAAACTACAATTACTGTACTGTCAACTTAAACACACTTCATAGGGTCACTCATATAGCCAGAAGTAAGAAATACTGACCTGTGCTGCTTTGTGATTTAAAGTTGAAGAACTTAAAACACTAGGCCAGATTGCTCTATTTGATACGTCTTTGTGTTAATAGTCACTTTAATCTTTTTTGAGAAAGTACAGACACAACTATTTCTTGTCCATTCCTCTGAATGTCTGCAGCATAATTCAGCTCATGCAAAGTGTTAATTCATACTGACTGAAAATCAACAACATGGTAGGATGCAATCCTTTAACCACCCACTGTCCTTTTGGCAAGTTTTACCACAATGTGAAGGTTCTGAAAAGGGTATGTTAGGCAAAACAAAGAGCTGTGGTATCCGCCATTAACCCTGTTTAATGACTGTATTGAAGAGATTGAAAATAAAATGCACAAGTGGATGCAAAACCAGCATAAGATTCAGATTACATTTTTACTGAGATTGCACTTAGTACAAAGAAATTGCAGTAGTCCTAAAGGTGCATTCACGTATAATGGGCATAATTAAATTATAATACAATACTATACAATATCTATATATTGCACTTAGATATAAGGCACACATGAATTGAGTGCAATAATAGAAATAGATAAATAATATAAAGTGCAAACAATCTAAACATGTACTTGTAGTGAAAGTGTGACTGTTGTTATATTGGTCATTGTCAATCATTATATGTGTTTAGCAGTATTCAGTTCTCGTATGGCTCTGGGGTGAAAACTGTTCTTAAATCTGTTTGTCTGCGATTGGATGGACCTGAACTGCCTACCAGAGGGCAGCAACTCAAACAGGTGATGTCCAGGGTGGTAAGGGTCTTTTATGATGTTGGCTGCTCTGTTGAGGGAGTGACAGCTGAAGAGTTCCGCCAAACAGGACAATGTAGAGCCAATAATTTTCTCGCCAGAGGTTATGATCCTCTGATGGGCTCTCCTGTTTGCCAGTGAGCTGCTGGCATAACACGGAGAAATGCAGTGTGACAGCACACTTTCAAAGGACCAGCGGTAAAAGGATACCAGCAGCTTCTCCTTCAGGATGTTTTTTCTGAGGATCCTCAGAAAGTAGAGTCTCTGCTGTGCCTTCTTGACTGGTGTTTATGGACCAGAAACTTGAAGGCTGGAACTTTTTCCACACCATCTCCATTGATGTATATTGAGTTTTGGTTTGTGTTGTGCCTCCGGAAGTCTATTATAAGTAGAGTTCAGGGTGAGGTTGTTCTCAGTGAACCACGCAGTCAGTCTTTGGACCTCATCTAATTAGCCTGTCTCGTCCAAACAAAGAAAATTAAAGTGGCCGAGGGAATGTTCCAACTTCTTGAAATGATTGTCTAGAATGAACCCCAGCTTCTGATGTCTTCTAGATTTTTCTACCGTCAACCCAGAAGGGTGAGGCTTCAATGCATTAAGTGGAAACTGGACCACATGTTTTCCAGTTGGTGTGCTTTAAAACTGCAGTTGTAAAAAGAAAGAATGAGTGACAGCAACCCTCTCTGCTCAAAGTGGTACTGTTTGTCTTATCGGAGCCCTCCTGTTGCACGCATTTGACAGCAATCTAACTTTAAGAACACAACAGCAGTATTCAGTTTTCTCTTCAAAGGAGCATTCTGCATCGTTTAAATGTGTTAAGTTTACTCATTCATTTAACTAGTCCTTTATTTTCTGTCCCTGTTTGTCCAAGTGAGAGTTTTGATCATAAAAGGCTTTAATGACTGATATAAGATTCCTCCATATGGATCTCACAGCTGTCCTATGATGTGAATGTTAGAAGTCAGCCGTGGTATTTGTTGAGCCATGTGACCTGTTCCTTTATTTAGCAAAGCAAATAGAAACAGAAAGCCAGATGAGAATTCTTCAGGGGCTAAATGCACAATACTTGGCTTTTGAAAAAAATATGCATAAGAAAACCACAAGAACTGGCTCATATGTTAGTGTAATCAGAATGGGATAGTTCAGAGAGAAGTTTTCACTTATGACATTTTCCTTTTAAAGCTCTAATCTCTCCTGTAAAGTCAAAAATCTAAACATTTGCTCACCATTTGTATTTATCAGATTATTTTGTGCACAAAAGGCCATTGTGGTCTTTACAAAAACACAACAGAACCAGGCAGGAGCACTCCTTAGCCATGCTGCCAGTCTACTCCTGGGCATACACTTAGCTTTGGCAGTCAGCACTCTGAGAGGACGGTTAGCCTCCAGAGAAGTTTAAGTCAACACTAGAACCACAAGTATGCTCCTGTCTGAATCAAAACCCCTTTCCAAATTGTTATTTTTGGTCAGGACATGGGGAAAATGGAAAAATTCCAGGCAGCACTGTGCACAATGCAGGAAACCACTCCATACCACCACTGGGTATAATCGTCTGGGGACAATCTAGAGTCACCAAATGAGTCATACTGTAGGGTGAAGTAACACAGACATGGGGAGAATGTGCCAAACCCACATAGAAAGCAAAATTGCTTAGAATCGGCTTATTGTCACTGCTGTCATTTTGTTATTCCAGGCCATTGCACAGAACATCATTTGTGGCATGAGCAAATAACAACAAGCAGTGTGTTATGTTGGCATAGCCACACATGCTCTTTTTTCCAGTTTCTTTTGATACTAACACTTCCTAGCAAACGCATTAAGAGAAGACGTTGCAGAACATGGCTCTGTGAACCAAAGAACATCAAATGCACTGAGCTCATGAGAAAAAAACCAACACAAAAACACAAATCAGTTAACATCTTTAACAGCGCAAGATATCCAAAAACTGAAAAAAACAAATTTCAACAAAAATGTGGATGCTGCATTTGAATAATGAAATCAAATATGATTGAACTCAGGTGAGGTTAGAAGTAGCTTCTTCCTTTTCAGCTTGTCTCCCCTACGCACGCTTGCCAGTATTTACTGTACTAAAGCTTTGGTTAACACAATGGTGCCTTAAAAGCACACAGGAGGCGTCCTGTTGTAATGTGCGAGAACTGTTAGTATGTGATGAACTGTCCAGGGTCCTGAGATGGCCTGCTGAGAAGGTTCTATGTAAGAAGAAACTTAATTCATTCAATAGCCATCCATTTTAGGAGCAGCTTAATCTAACTCACAGTCAATTCAAGTGACGCCTATCCCTCCAAGAAGACAGGAAGGATGGGTCGGACTGTCTGTAGAGCATGTGTATGAACATGCTGAAACAAGGCCAGTTTAGACTATTTAGAGCTAACAAAGAACCACAGTTGATTTTGAATTGTGAGAGGAAAACCAGAGTATCTAACACAGACACAGGGGTAATGGGCAAAATCCACACCGAAAGTAAGTGAACCAGGTCTCATACTGCATCTTGTGGAGCTATGAGGTGGCAGTGCTAATCACTAAGCTGCCATGCCACCCTTCAGTCACCCATTCCTCATCCAAACTTGCCTATTCCATTACAGGGGCCTCTGATAGCAGTATTTCACACAAGACAGGAAACCAATGTGAAAAGAGTAACAGTCCATCACAGGTAGCAGACACACACTAACTTGTGGAAGAGAGGTTTATAGTCACCGAGGAGTATAACTTGCACACCTTTAAGAAGCAGGAGGAAAATTAAAGTGCTCATGGTTAAAAAAATCCATGTAGAAATAGGGAGGACATGTAACCCTCACAAAGACAGAATTCAAACTCAGAGCTCTGGAACTGGAAGACAGCCTAGCCTTGGACTAAATTAATTGAAATGTGGTATAGCAGCACAGCGATTAATGCTGCTTCTGCCTCACAGTCAATATGGAATTTGCATGTTTTACCCTGTGTTCATGTGGGTTTCCTCTGGGTCTCCATCTTTTCTTACACATTCTAAATAGGTGTAGGTTAAGTGGATTGATGACCATAAATTGGCACCCAAAATGCGTGTGTGCACCCTGATATCAATAGGTATCTCAGCCAGGGTTAGTTCTCACCTTGCATCCAATGCCGCCAGTATAGACTTCTGCCTGTCCAATGATGTATTGGTAAAATCTATTTAAGATAATGGATAGATGGATGGATGATCTAAATATATTCAGCACATTCATTCATTCCTGTTCCTGCAGAGTTCAATCATCAGTGTTGAAGGAGCCTGAGGCCATGCCAACAGCCACAAATATGGGACACGAGTCAATCACATGGTGCAGATTAAGGTCACTGCCAACCTAATAACATTGGCACCAAAACCATACTTCAACCAGAAAGCAGTTCTCTTGGAAATCAAACTATCCCAAGCACAATTTGATCCACCCATTCCTTAGAATGATTTTCTAGTACAGCAGGGATCTTCTCTCACACGCCTGGAGGGCCGCAATAGTTGCAGGTTTTCATTCCAACCAGTTTCCCAATAAGAAGTCAATAATTGCTGATAACTAAACTGGGTATTTAATTATATGGTGTGTTAGTGCTTTCATTCTTCCAAGAAAAATATTTACTACATTGTAGATTTTCCTTTACTGAGAATGTTACCAATGTGTTTTGTGGATCTAAAACACATGTGCACTTCACAATCCTCCCTTCTTTCTCACTTATTTATTTCTAAAAATTTTATTAACACAAATACTTCATATTGCACATTCACCATTGCAAAAGGAACCAAGTTAGGTGGAGAGCCGATGGTTTCTTTGTTATTTGCATTTTGTTATTATCCGTGGGTGGTTCAGAAAGCAGGAAACAACTCATACCTAAATTCAGCTGCTTAAAAGTAAAATAGACTATTAAGGGTTCAGAATCATAACAAATGAGTTAATTAAAGTTAAACCCAAAAAACGTATTGCTTTAGCAGCAAATAATTAAGAGGCGGATTGAAGTGAAAACCTGCAGTCAACTGCAGCCCTCCAGAACCATTAGGATCACTGCAGTACAGGGTCACAGGGAGCTGAAGCCTGTTCCTGCAGCAATGGGTACATGGTAGGGAGAAACCTTGGATGGGATGCTAGTCTATCACACATTCATATGCAGGGCAATTTTAGTGTCACCAGACACCTAACTTGTGTGTCTTTGGGATGAGGAGGAGCAAACTCATGTGGACACACAGAAATGGGGCTAGGAATATAAGAGAGGTCCTTAGAGATGTGAAGCAAGCACAGCAGCATTAACCACTGTGCCACCCTGCCAGATCCAAAACACAAGTCAACAATTTTAATGACATGTTAATCACAGGAGCTCAACAGCGTCCTTCAAAAATCATAAAGGCACTTACCCATTGTTGTTGATAAGGCTAATTATACTCAACAAAAATAACACTTTTTCTCATCATTACACCAAAAACACTGTACAGCTTTGCGACCCTATTGAATCATCCATCCACAGATCTCTACTGTATATTTCATTTTGGGTCACTGTTCCTCACTTTTTTATCCATTGCAGCCTAAATCAGTGTCTGTTTCAAACTGCGCTTTTGACACCACACTAATGATTATTGGCAGCGGCACAAACACAATGATGTGATGCCTTCTCACTAAGCTACTGAAATGGGCTTTGATACTTTTGCAGACAGTACTTGTAACAATAGGCTTGGATTGCCTTGTCAGCTAAGTGATAATGTTTCACTCTTTCAGATATTTTGCAAGGAAACGAGTGAGAGAATTTCTGTACTGGTTAAATCATGGAGTTGTTTGTTGATTCCCTTATATAAATGTCATTTCTGAAATTATTGAGCAGCTTTAGTGTCCTCATGTCAGTCATGCCACCACCCGCTATAATCACATTCATTGCATTGTTCTCTAATTGTCTCTTCTTTACATACGTGCCCCACCTTGGTTAACTTCTGCTCCTCTTTCTTGCTCTTCTTTTACAAATATTGTTTGTTCAGCTCTCCCTAATATATGTATTCTTTCTTCTCATTGATCCTTCAACAATTCATGACCTCAAGTCCTGACTTTTCTCCCTTCTCGTGACATACTTTCAAACTGTCCCTTCATAAATTGTGGACTCCTTCTCTTCTAAAATTTGCATGAATGGTTCCTGGATTAAACTCCAACCTGTTCTCACTTCACTACTGTTCCATTTCCTCTGTCATATACTCCTCAGTATTTTGTTCATTTAACACCTGTCTGCTTGTCTTTTCTATTAACTTTCAGTCTGGATTTTCACCATATCATGGCATGGAATCATCTTTTGCTTGGATCATCAGTTACCTTAAGTACTTTTTCTCAAAATAGTATAACTATAGTACAACTACATATAACTGTGTGGTTTGGAGTTGCATCTGTTTAGGCTAAGACCAATCTGCAACACATCATCAAAGCCCGTGAAAGGATCATAGGCTGCAACTTACCTGACATTGAAGTCGGCGCTGCCAGGAGTGACAGCCTTTCTGGCAGCTCCGCGTACGACTTTATCTTTCTACCTTTTTCTCTATTTTTCTCTATTTCACTGATCACTCCTATCACTTTCTTTTATGTGAAATCGTTCCGTGGACACTTTTTACTATGTGAATTTCCCCTTGGGATTAATAAAATATCTATCTATCTAATATGGGGAGGCAGCTTGATGGCTGAGATCTCCAGGACTCTGAACAAATCCAAGCTGTTTTATGTAATATCATCTACTGTTTAATTCTGCTCTGTACTTTTAATATTTCAATTGCACTATTATGTATTGTATTGAAGATAACTTGTGTTCTGTTCTGTGTATTGTATTGTAATTAACCCTTTTTTTTACACCCACTGCATGCCCAGCCAACCTGGAAAGTGGTCTCTCTTTGAACTGCCTTTCCCCAGGTTTCTTCCATTTTTCCCTATAAGGGTTTTTTTTGGGAGTTTTTCCTTGTCTTCTTACAGGGCAGGGCTGGGGGGATGTCACAAGGCAGGGCCTGTTAAAGCCCATTGTGGCACTTCCTGTATGATTTTGGGTTATATAAAAATAAATTGTATTGTATTGTATTGTATTGTATTGTATTGTATTGTATTTGACATCAATCAATATCATGTACTGTACTGTCAAGCCATCTAACCATTGTGTGTAAATAGAAGATGCAAGTAAGAATTTCACTGTACTCAACACATGCCACAATAATTACCCTATAAACCTATAAGACACCTTGCACTTGGCAATGGTCAGTCACCAGGTCTCCATTGTAGTCAAGACTTCTTTCATGTAAGACCTCCCCAGAGTCCAATGCTGCCTATCCTTGTCAGACACTGCAGTTTAGACTGTGGTCTAGATTACTGGCTGTTTTTCTTCACAACATTTCAGCAGAAAGCAAACGGAGTCACTAAGTTCCTCACTCAGCCCAAACATGATGACCACAGAACACTTCAGGAGGCTCAATTACATTGACTCACCTACTGCTATACCTGTTTACATCCTTGTGAGACCACTGAGACCTTCGGAAGCTTGCATACTCACCATTCACAATTGTCGAGGACATTTATTTCACTTAGTTTTCAGGATCCTTCACTATAAAGCTCTCTCTTAGCAAGGCTCTATCATTTGTAACCATTAAATCAAAGATGAAGACCCACATTTTTAATCTCTCATCTGCCTATTTTCTAAAGACATGGGAGATGAAACAGTGAGAGTAGAGCATCAGGTGTAAGACAGCAATAAAAGACCTGGCCAGGGCACCATTCCATTTCAAAGTACATGGCAATGTTTGGTCAGTTTAAACACATTTATCAATCTAAAACAAACCTCTTTAGAATGTGGGAGCAAAAGCAGAATCAAGAAAGAAAAACCAAGACAGCCACACAAAAAACATTCCAACTTCATGCACTGAGCAGCCTAACATTTGATTCCAGCCTCTTGGAGCAATAAGGCACTAGTGCTAAACATTAAGTGCCACCACCTAATCACTCTTACCAAACCGAAACATTTGTGTGAAATTAACTCTCTAGGTTGAGCTCTATCATGCTTTAATGTACAACAGCTTCTCTGGATTAGGTTGATTCCTAAATTACTGTACTATGGCTCGATCTAATTGATCATAATCCTTTCCTATTCACTTCTTTTTTTCTTCTTGTACTTTACCTCAAATTTATTGCAGTTTCTTAATTTCATAATGTGTGAGATGCAGGATATATTAGGACAAGGATGTTAAGGATGGAGCTGCCAGGTAAGAGGAAAAGAGACAGGCCTAAGAGGAGGTTTATGGATGTGGTGAGAGAGGACATGCAGGTGGTGAGTGTAACGGAGCAAGATGCAGAGGACAGGAAGAGATGGAAAAAGATGATCTGCTGTGGCAACCCCTAACAGGAGCAGTCGAAAAAAGAAGAAGTGATCAACTTTTCATCTATAAAGAATCTTACGATTATACATGCTGTGGCTAGCACTATATGAAATAAACATTCATCCAATAATTTCACATGGACATGGACAGTCACCAACTGTGAAATTATGTGAATTTCCCCTTGGGATTAATAAAGTATCTATCTATCTATCTAACTGACACATAGTCACACAATGGACTCACTCACAGCTCACTTGCAACTTGGACTGCCAGGAGTTTCTCTCGGGTGTTTCTCTCTCATTTCGCGTTCACGCTTTTGCTAACCCATTGCTCCTGCACTTATTGCTGTAACTCATCATCTATCTATGTTTTTTTTTTTTTAAGTGTCACATCTCCTATTTGTCATTGCACGGCAGCTTTTTCAGGTTGTTCATGGTGACAATTTTCCTAAGTTTCTGATCACTTAGTAATGTAATGGCACCAAAAGGTCATGTCGAAAACTGTCACAGATTTGAAGTAGCACATGTGTCAGCCTTTAATAATTGATATGTCAGGGATAATAACACATGCCAGGAACTGACAAAATTTTAAATACTTTCCTGCTAACATTTAAATAGATAATCTATTGGTGTGGACAACATCTCTGTCTTCCCACCAAAGATGTCATTAAACTGAAAACAACACCTCTCACCTCCAGTCTCACACTTAATAAGTCAGTTGTACTGATAGGCGACTGGAGGGAGACCTACGCTATACTTTTTGCAGATTCACAAAGGGTTGGAGGCCTTTTGAACAATGTCAAAAAAGACTGCATAGCGAGACCATTAGGAGACACTCACAGTACCTACATAATTTGACACTGTGAAGAATGGTGTGATATTTTGCTCTATAAGAGTACAACTATCTTAGTCAGTCAAGCTAAAAGAGAACTACATGAAGAGAAATGCCTAAATACTCTTCTTTATAAAAGTATTCCAGGTTAGGATGTCAGTGTGTGACAAATCACAGGAAGAGGCAATTTAAGCAACACAAGCACAAAGCGGCATGCATGCTTTGTAAATGAGTAAGATTTAAAAGCAACATATCACTTCTTTTATAGTTTTAACCGTCATTACTTTTGTAATTAGCCATTTTCAGCAGACTGAGCAAAACTGGAGGGAAGCACCCTGCAGCCTCAAAGCCCTCTAACTCAAACTGAGTGTGTTGGAAAGCAGTTAAAATTTCAAACTGACCTCTTGCTGCTTCAGAGCATCAGACTTTGCAAGAAGACATAATTTAGATAGGTGAAGTCCAAAATGCAATCAAAGCTTGTATTTAAGCTAAACATTTTTACCAATGGTTTTTGTGAATACAAATTGCAGGAATCATTAAGGGAAGAAACTGTCTTTGGGTTGTTACAATGAAGTCTAATTACAAATGGGCTTCAAAAAAGCATTTCTGATAGACTGTTGGCTGCAGATTCAGTGGTCTCTATCTGGCACTGGAGATTAGCTGGTCAGGTATGCAAATACTTTGGTTTGTATCCTTGATTCCTGTGTAGCATTTATACTTTTAACCCATATGTGTGTGAGTTATCCTCTAGCAGCTTAAAGAGAAATGTGTTACAATCAGTTTGAGATACTATATATATCCACAAGTAAGCTGGTATGTGTCAGGTCAACTTCAGTGGCAAGTCTCGCCTCTTCACTGAAGCCAATGTCAACCTGATTCCCCCATGAAACAATGCAGACAAGCATGTGATTTGTGCAACAATTTGAAATTACACAAAATCTCAACAGCAGATATTATAACATGGGGTGCTATTGCTATCTATTATCAGTCACCTCTGCTACACACAGTATGTGTTAAAGACCTGTCTGATGCCATAGTGTAATAGAAGAATGTCCACCCCATGACATCAACACCATTCTTGGTCTCTGCCAGAGCATGTGTGGGTAGGGAGTCAAGCACCTTCTATTACAAAAACTTTGTGGACTATTGCTTCCAAGAAGGATACATGACATAATGTGTCAACAGGCACAATATACCACTTGTATGACTCAATGCCTTTGTGCCAAGATCTTCCACTGATAATCACAGGGGATTTTGCCTGATGCTATGGTAAATGAGCCACATTCGAGATCACAAAATCTTTCATGTGTTCTGAGTTGCTTGTTTTTATTCCAGTTTTCATTCCTGTCATTCTTTTTTTACTTATTTATTTATTTGCATTAAGTATTCACTGATTTATTCACGTACTGTTAGAATAAATTAAAGAGAAAAAAACAACATCACCACAACACACAACAGTCATTTCTTTCCCCTGAATCCCAGCTTGATCCATGCCAATATTAAGCTTGCATGATTTTGTTGTGTTAGCGTAGGTATTTCTACCATATACCAATGACTTGCATGAAAGGGTAACTGCTGGCCCCATATGTGTGTGTGTGTGTGTGTTCCCCATGGCAGACTGGCACCATATCCAGGGATCACTGCTGCCTTTTGTACTATATTTCCAGTATGGACACCAGATTCCCACCAGCCTGAGTCTGATTAAGTAAGTTCTGCATGTGGATGAATATCATTCCATTGTGGTTTGCATTTTGTTACATAATGTACAAAGTTTACACCACCTCCTGGTAGTTTGGTCCACTAAGACCTTGTACTCATCAACCCAGCTGGCGAGCAGAGTAATGCAACGCAGGGCAGGATAACCTAAAGAAATTGTTCTATAGCAAAGAAGCTACAATGAGACAATGAGACTGTTTCACTCCTTAAATCTCTATTACTGTTATACAGAAATATAAAACCACGTGGGAAGATGTCTAATACCCAACAAACCTCAAGGTTATATTCTATCCACACAAAAATGATACTGAAGGTCACTGTTCTAAGTACTTCCTAAGAGTCTCAGCCAACATGTGTTACAAGAAATCCATCCATCCCATTAATTTTCCAAATCCTCTTTTTCCAACACAGGGTGACTCACAGAGAGCCAGACCTTATGCCAGCACTGTTAAAAAAACAGAAGGCTGCCCTGGAAGGAGCACCATACCATGACTAAGCACTCAAACACAGTAGGCCAGTTTACAGGTTACAATTAACCTAACAAATATGTCTTACAGGAATACCAAGAGTAAACCCCTTTAGACCTTAGGAGAATGGGTATGTTCCAAACTGACATTGAGTAGTCCGGGCTTTGTTCTTAAAACTGTGCGCTACAGGACAGAAGTGGAAAGCACTGTGCTACAGTGCCACTTAGATATTAGAAATGTTTAATTACATTTTCTGTAATAAAAAGAAACAGTCCCAGCCTAACTCTCTGTGTTTCTGGAGAAGACATACCATTAAGTGTTGTGCAGCTCCCGGATGGTGTCCTTTTACTCAAGTTACACCAGTGAAGGGTCCTCTTCTCAATGGCGACAAACAGAATTATAGAAAGTGTCTTATAGTTTAAACCAACATCCTTGTTTTTTTGTTTAGCCTCTTAAGGCAGACAGGCAATGTAATGGTGTGGGTCAGCTCCATGCTCCCACTGTTGTCTGGGAACCTCTTGAAGCCGACACTGTCGATAATGTAACCGGATGAGCTTGGCAGATGAGAACACCACACAAAGCAAGGGGAAGGTGAAACACTGCTCGGTGCTTTTATTAAAAATAGTTCAAAGACAAAAGTGGCCTAACAAATAGTAGAGTGCTTCTAAATGTTCAATAAATAAATAAATAATCCAAAAATAAAAGGTGCTAGTGGAGGTTAAAATATCATGCAATAAATCCGTTAAAACAACTGTGCAGGAAGCTGTCCTTCAAAACATAAGCCCTGGAGCACTCCTTTAAGACGACGTCTCCTTAGCTTAACCCACATTTGTCCTTGCAGCCAAGGAGGCACCTATCCAGCAGCACAACCAACCTTCAGCGCTGCTTCTAGGCTGGGGCCCTTTGTACTCCTCTCTGGCTCCATACAGGTCACCCCATCAAGCCTCCAGGCAGGTCACTCCATCAAGCCTCCAGGCAGGTCACTCCATCAAGCCTTCAATTCCTGCGGCCAGGCTCGCACCCCATGACACCACCAGCAGGATGCCTCTCCCCTACTGCCAAGCTGCTCCTCTCTAGCAAGTCACTACAATTGAGGAGCTCTCAGGTCACACAGCTGAAGTGGCTATCAACCCTGAACACCCTACAATAACCTCTAATTTAAAGTATAGCATAGCTAATGCTGAATACATTGTGTGTGTGTGTGTGTGTGTGTGTGTGTGTGTGTGTGTGAATTGTATGGTATAATTGTAAACATTTCTGAGGAGACATGCAAGTAAGGATTTCACTGCACTACATGAAATATGTACATATGGCAACATGCTTGATATTGTGATTAGATTTTCACTGCAAGCATGAAAAAAAAATGAGGGCACTACAGAAAAAACAGAAGTCCATTGATTACACATAAAATCTGTGTGGTATGTCAGCACTGCTGCCTTACAGCTCTAAAGTAATGGGTTTAAATTCAAGACCAAACATTGTCTATGCAGACATGACACACTTTTGGCGTTGCTTTTCTCTGATAACTCCTGTCTTGTTCCCACTTCTCATGTACTGTATGCTCTCCAAATACCTTAGGTGTGTTAGGTTATCTGGTAATTCCAAATTGACCTGCTATGTGTGAATTGTAGTGGAGTACAGAAGAGTATCCTGTTATGGGCTTGTGCTTCACCTAGAGTTGGTCTTTTAGTTGCACCTGATGTTACAGAAAACCTGAAATGAATTAGGCAGATGTGGTAATGGATGGATTGATACATGGGTGAATATTGTGTGCAGATCATCACAGTGAACTAGACATACCATTGTACAAGACTGGAATAAAAGTGGGAAATGAGCATTCATATTGCAAAACACTTCAAAGGTGAAAGGATATGTTGTGATTTTAAATGCCTTTACCAGTTTCACAGGTTAGGGAAAAATAAACACTTTTAGTGTTACATGGAAATATTAAACCTGAAAGAATGAAAACAAAATTATGTTTATTGGACTTGGTTTCATTCAGTGGATTAAAACAATACTTAACAGCTGGCATTTCAATTTAGTCCCATATTCCCAAAATATTACTTAGTAAATTTGGTGGTCTAACTTTTTACTTGTAATAAAACAGAACTTTGATTGCAGGAGGCTCCCTGGGAAATTATCAAATTTCTATGCTGTCATGAGTTCTGTGCTTATAAGCTGTACTGAGAAAGAATAAGGGCAGCCGACATTTATCTCCTCCTGAGGCTTACCTTTTATGAAAGGCTTGTTTTGAGCATGTCATCCCTTCATTACAGGGTCTCAGAGAGCTGGCAGCACTGGGTGCAAAACAGGAACCAACTCATAGAACTGGCTGCCAGCCCAGCTTTGAAAAAAAATGGTAAACGATCCAATATTCCCAAGTATAGCATTCAGTGTCCTGGTAATGGGAAGTCATTTAAATGCTTGGGACACTCTGTGGCATTAACACACATTCACCTTTATTTTATATATATATATATATATATATATATATATATATATATATATATATATATATATCCATACTAATAAAAGGCAAAGCCCTCACTGACTGACTCACTCACTGACTGACTCACTCACTGACTCATCACTAATTCTCCAAGTTCCCATGTAGGTAGAAGGCTGAAATTTGGCAGACTCATTCCTTACAGCTTACTTACAAAAGTTGGGCAGGTTTCATTTCGAAATTCTACACATAATGGTCATAACTGGAAGCTATTTTTCTCCATATACTGTAATGGAGTTGAGCTGGATGGCTGTGGGGGGCAGAGTTTCGTGTGACATCATCACGCCTCCCACGTAATCACGTGAACTGACTATCAACGCAGTACGTAGAAAACCAGGAAGAGCTCCAAAAAGCGCTGAAGAAAACTTGCATTATATAATTGAGAAGGCAGCGAAACAATAAGAAGCGAGTGAGTGACATATACAACCATATTCATGAGTGCTGCTACTTCGGAAACAAAGCATGTCTTAGATAAGGAGGAAGACAAGCTGTTTATTGATGCAGTAAGAAAGGAACAATCCTCTGAATCTGAACAAGCCTTTGTAGACATATCAATAGGAAAGCAAGGTGTAACGCTTAAGTTTAAATTAAGTTCATAGACAGGCTGCCGCTGGTGTTTGTCATGCCCACGGGTAATGCGGGATAAAAGTTTAATGAGAGGACGCAGGATATAAACAAGAGTTTTGATCACTTTGTAACTAAGTTAAAATTGCAGGTGAAGGGCTGTGCTTATGCAAATTCCGAGAGACTGTGTTTGTGGGGGATTGACAGTTAAGGCGGGGGGGGGAGTCACGTCATCATCTCCCCTCCCATTTACCTCATTTCGCTCTGAGCTGAGCTCCACGGCTAACGCCGTCTTCCGAAGCAACTTCGTCACACTGCCACCAAATACTCACAGAAAAATCCACAAGTTAATACACACCCTGTCTCTAGAGTTTCTCCACACTCAATGTATTCCTCGCGTCCCCTTTATACCCTCTGTTCTCCCATTTCAATTCAGATGCCTCCAATTTCCAGTAAGGCTCTGCTGCGCGATGACAAGTAATAAGTCTCAGGGACAGACCCTACAAAATGATGCCATTGATTTCAGGCAAGACTGCTTTTCTCCTGGACAACTATACTTGCATTCTCAAAAGTGAGCTTGTGCAGCTTCGTCATATTACAATCGTAGTGCAGCCAGAAACTTTTAAGTGCCGGGTCTTACTTAACATTAAATTAAGCCGTGGACATCGCAACATCACACAAGAGAGTAGCTCACGTGAACTTACTGAACGCAGTACGAGTGATCACTTCCATGCATCAAACCTGTTCAAAAAATGCATTACACAATTGACAAGGTGATGGCTTTATATGGCGTTCGTTTATAAAGCAGCGGAGAGGCTGTGTGAAGGCAACTACACAAAAAAACAGCAGAGCACCACACTCTGAATGTATTCCTGGCATCACCGTTATACCCCCTGATCTTCCATTTCAATTGAAATGCCTCAAATTTACAGTAAGGCTCTGCTTTGCGATGACAATTAATAAGTCTCAGGCTCACACCCTACAAAAGGTTGCCATTGATTTGAGGCAACATTGCTTTCCTCCTGGACAAAACTATACGTTGCATTCTCAAAAGTAATATTATATATATATATATATATATATATATATATATATATATATACACACCCGATCTACATACTGTCAAATAAACGAACCACACACCCTAGCGCAACATGAGAGGCTTCGCCTTTAGCGCTGACGTCTGAGGTTCGATTCGAGAGTGGGTGCAGTGAGTGTGTACTGCCTGATGAGCCCATCAGGCAGTTGGATTTAGTCTTTAAATTTGTATGGTGAAGAAAAATTTATGCAATGATGATTAAATTTAACTTTCATTCCTACTAAACATATTTCTGTCGACCAAATAAAAATTACTTATATTTAAAATTTAAATAGAACTTGAACAAATATGATAGTTCATAATACCCACGCAGCAGTAAGTGCACGTAAGATTAGGAGTCATCCGTTTTAACAAGCAGCGTATTGCACTGATACGAAATAGCCTGCCCATTTAATTATTTAGGAATGGATAGATAAATTAAGATTTTGTACAAATAATGTTTTTAATTTTTCTTTCTCATATATATATATATATATATGGGGCGGCACGGTGGCGCAGTGGTAGCGCTGCTGCCTCGCAGTTAGGAGACCCAGGTTCGCTTCCCGGGTCCTCCCTGCGTGGAGTTTGCGTGTTCTCCCCGTGTCTGCGTGGGTTTCCTCCGGGCGCTCCGGTTTCCTCCCACAATCCAAAGACATGCAGGTTAGGTGGATTGGCAATTCTGAATTGGCCCTAGTGTGTGCTTGATGTGTGAGTGTGTTTGTGTGTGTCCTGTGGTGGGTTGGCACCCTGCCCAGGATTGGTTCCTGCCTTGTGCCCTGTGTTGGCTGGGACTGGCTCCAGCAGACCCCCGTGACCCTATTCGGATTCAGCGGGTTAGACAATGGATGGATGGATATATATATATATAGATATATAAAACTGCTCAAAAAAATTAAAGGAACACTTTGAAAACACATCAGATCTCAATGGGAAAAAGAAATCCTCCTGAATATCTATACTGATATAGACTGGGTAATGTGTTAGGAACGAAAGGATGCCACATCGTTTGATGGAAATGAAAATGATCAACCTACAGAACCCTGAATTCAAAGACGCCCCAAAAATCAGAGTGAAAAAATTATGTTGCAGGCTAGTCCATTTTGCCAAAATTTAATTGCAGCAACTCAAAATTGTACGCAGCACTTTGTATGGCCCCTGTGTTCTTGTATACATGCCTGACAACATCGGTGCATGCTTCTAATGAGATGACAGATGGTGTTGTGGGGATCTCCTCCCAGATCTGGACCAGGGCATCACTGAGCTCCTGGACAGTCTGAGGTGCAACCTGGTGGCATTGGATGGACCAAAACATAATGTCCCAGAGGTGTTCTATTGGATTTAGGTCAGGAAAGTGTGGTGGCCAGTCAATGGTATCAATTCCTTCATCCTCCAGGAACTGCCTGCATACTCTCACCACATGAGGCCAGGAATTGTCGTGCACCAGGAGCCACTGTACCAGCATAGGGTCTGACAATGGGTCCAAGGATACCTAATGGCAGCCAAGGTGCCTTTGTCAAGCCTGTAGCGGTCTGTGTAACCCTCCATGAATATGCCTCGCAAGACAATCATTAACCCACCACCAAACTGCTCATGCTGAATGATGTTACAGGCAGCATAATGTTCTCCATGGCTTCTCCAGACCCTTTCACTTCTGTCACGTGCTCAGGGTGAACCTGCTCTCATCTGTAAAAAGCACAGGGCACCAGTGGTGCATCTGCCAATTCTGGTATTCTATGGCGAATGCCAATCGAGCTGCATGCTGCTGGGCAGTGAGCTCAGGGCCCATTAGAGGAC